>NW_028258346.1:6510000-6820000 GCF_053883595.1 Heterocephalus glaber | reverse complement strand
ATGAAGGCTTGCTTCATCAAATAAAGTATCTCTAGACTTTACCATCACACTCTCAAGAGGCTATAGGAGCCAGTGATAAAACTGCATCTTAAAAGGAGTAAATAATTTTAGAATTACTAATAACATTCATGTATGGAAAAGAGGAGTAATGAACTATTCCAGTTCAGGACTCTGTTGATCACTGCAGCATTTGCTTTTAAAAATTTTCCACTTTTTCCCTTAACAGTTGACTTTGAGTCTAATGGGATGGTTTAGCGTTTTTCAGGGCATTAGGTAAAGGCTATTCCTAGTCATAAGATGTTGGACTTGATTTGAAGTGGCAAGTCCTACCTTCTTGAAAGTAATGTATACCTCTGGAACTAATGGAAAAACTTGGCATAGGAATTAGAGCAACTATTCTTATCTCTATAAATATCACAATTAATCACTTAATGCAAAGTGTCCTCATAGAAAGCATTTGTCTAGGATATCATTTGGCTTTTTAAATGTTACTTTTCTTGCTCTCGCATAAAAGAGAGATTATATCATTTAAAAGTTACTCGAGATTTATTCTTAGATCTGCAGCTTTGTTTAAGAGCTTTTCCAGAGGCAAAGTGGTATTTCCTTTCTCTAAAAGAAAGAAAAAGGAGTGGGGGAGTTTCCCTTGATGAACTGAATACTTGGAATACTTGCATAAAACAGCAGAGTGTGTGGCAGATCAACTAGTATAGGTTTTAAAAGAAAACATAAATTTCTTATTTAAAAAAGACCTAATGGATTCTTTATTAATACAATCAATTGGTTAGGGAAACAAAGAATAAAGTGACTTTTAAGTATTTGGTGTATGTTTTTCTTTTCAAAGAAGGTCTTCTCATTGGTAATAAAAAACATTGATGATAAGCATGTGCTGAGCTGAACTATACTAAGAAGTCTGGAGACAATAAGTTGGAGGAAACATGGTGTGTATTAAAGATAGAATACTTAATCCATTATTATGGTGAATTAGAGTTTAAATCGGTACATTTGTATAAAATTGTAATCTGAGACATACTTTGTTTTTTATACAGATGACAATTTTGGGGGTTCTGTTTAAATTTTGGCCACAATTTTGTGAGTTTAGGAAGAATTTGACTGATGAAAAAATTATGAGTGTTTTAGAGAGAAGACAAGCATACGAAAAGCAGAAAAAGAAATTGTCAGTCATAGATGATGAAAAAATTGGAAAGGTAAGACAATACTCATTCTGGATTTAATCATACTTTAAAACGTACATTATATGTATGGACTTGTAGAAGAAATTGGGCTAAGAAATATACAGAGAAGTTATAGAATACAGATTTTAGGGGCCTGGGATTTAGCTCAGTGGTGCCACTGCCTGCCTCACAAGTGCAAGGTCCTGAGTTCTATCCCCGGTACGCAAAAAAAAGAATACGGGTTTTAGGGCCTTTCAGCCTTCATCTGAAGGTTTCAGACTTGTTTTTTAACCTCTCAGGCTACAGTTCACATATCGTCTCTTCTGTGTGACACCTTGACTCTCCTAGGCCACACAAGCAGTATCTGTTGCAGTTATAGTCCTTCTTTTCATAAATCACACTTTTATTGTCCTGTAATTAAGTTTGTGCATCTGCCGTCTTTGCTGATGGAGATCTTCAAAGATAGTATCTGCCTTATTCATCCGTGTTTCATAAGCGCTTATACTAGCGTCCAAGACATGCTCAATTGTTAATCATTGTGTATTGGTTAAAATCAAGGAATGACTGAATGAATGAATGAACAAATAATTTGTACCAGCACTTTCAGTATTAAAATTAGAGGATGAAACATTGTGAAATTTGTAAGTATAGGTCACAAACTGGCCAGCCTGCCTCCATTTCTCCAGAAAATCCCAGATGTTTCTGTCTTACATTTTGTACTTGGTTACGGAAATGAAAATTGTCCTTAATTGACCTTCTCATTTGGCCATATCTGTTAACTGGTAACAACTAACAAGGTTAGGTACAAAATATTGACAGTTGAAAAGCATCCCTTCTGATAGCTGAAAAGTAACCCTGTGGATTTCACATTCTGCATACTCCCCCTTCCCGGGGAGGTGAATCTTGCTATGTTGCCTGGCTCTTCTCAGATTTCTAGGGCTCAAGTGATTCTCCCGCCTCAACCTCCCAAGTGCTGGGACTACAGATACATGTTGCCATGCCAGGCTACTTTCAAATACTCTCATTATATACAATAAACATATTGGCACCACTTATTAGTATCTTCACATTTCACACTTGTATTTATTTTAATGTGGAAAATGTAAGGAAGGCCAATACAGTAGCAGATATTTGCCTCCAAATTTTATTATCAATAGAGCTGGAATAGTAAATGAATATAGGAAACCTGTGATTTTTTTGTAACATGAAATGAATGGATGAGTATAGAAAAAATGAATATAGGAAACATGATTTTTTTTTTTTGGTACCAGGGATTGAACTCAGGACCTTGTGCTTGCGAGGCAGGCATGGCACAAGCTAAATCTCCAGCCCCAAACATGATTTTTTTGTAACATAAACATGCTTTGGAAAAACTCTGTTACTTTGCAAAGCATAGGTTTCCCCAGGTGATGATGGGCATGACTTTTAACTCTCTGAACCTCTATTTTATCTATCAACTAATGGTAATAGTATTACTCTCTCATGATTCACAGAGGATTAATCAACGTGGTCTGATATACATAAAAGACTATATGTGAGCAATTCCACTACATAATTGTAAGGTATCAGTTGATCATTTGAGACAGTTATAGCACAGTAGGTAGGAGAATAGGCTCTAAAGTCAGAATGCCTGGCTTTGAATTCCATCCTTACCATTTGTTAGGCCTGTTATCTTAGTCAAGCCACTTCACTTTCCAAACTTTATTTTTTTTTCAGTAAAATGAAGATAGCAATATAACTTATATTATAGAGTAGGATTAATAAAGTAAACGACATGTCATAAAGTAAGTGTTAATTATAATAATAGTGTAGCAATAATTGTCCTTTTTAGGGAAGAAATAATATCAAATATATCTTTCATTTTTATTTTTATCAAAGAATTAACTGAACCTGCGTAGCCTGAAGAAAGTTATGGTAGGACAAAGAGAAAGTCATGAAAAGTTTCACCTAGTTTAATGTCTAGTTTAGGGTAAAGTACTTAAAATGAACAGCGTCAAATTCATTAACAGAGGATCACAGTGATTTAACTAAGTAAAAATTTTAAACTTAAAAATGGCAAAAATAAACCAGGTTATAAGATATATTGGGAAATATAATGTATGATGTAAGTTATAAAAATAAATCAGAGGGCCAGGGATTTAACTCAGTGGTTCCGTCGCTTGCCTTGCAAGCGCAAGGACCCGAGTTCGATCCCTGGTACCAAAAAATAATAAATAAATAAATAAATAAATCAGAGAAAAGATACATATTCATAACAGAAATTTGGGCAAAGATCATTTAACAGGCAATTCATAAAAGAAACACTAACGAGTAAAAGCATTAAAAGATGTTCAACTTCACCAGTAACCAAAGATATGAATACTGACAACAAAGAAAATATTGGCAATATTCAATGTTGGTATGATGAAAAAGCATACAAATCGGTACATTGCTGGAGACAGTCTAAATGGTACTTTTTGAGAGTAGTCAGACAGGTATTGTTTAAAATGCTCATTCTTTTAAAATCAGCAAATGCACCTCTAGGAGCTTATTCTGAAGAAGAGAGTCATAAAAATGTATAAAATGTATGTGTACAGCATCACTTATAATAGTACAAAGTTGGAAATGACTTAAATTTCTAGTAGGAGGCATTAAGTTATCTCTGGCATATCCCACACTCTCATGTTGAAAATGATGATTTGGTTTATTCACTGTATCATTCAACAAGTATTTAAGTGCATAAGACCATTCAGCTGTTGAAAATGGTGATGTAATTTATTCACTTCATCACTCAACAAATATTTGAGTGTGTCATATGTGACAGACACTGTTCTACAAATAAACATATTATGGCAAATAATACAAAGGCCCAGCATACATTCCAGTCCTGTATTTCTTCACATAGGAACATTTTCACCTCATACTTTCCATTAAAAAGAGCACATATAGTTTGGTTCCATTTGTATAAAATTTATTAAATACGGGGATGTAGCTCAGTGGCGCAGTTTCTGCCCCGTAAGCGCAAAGTCCTGAGTTCAATCCCCACTACCCCCTCCCCCCCAAAAAAGAAAAAAAATGTATTAAATAAAATGGAAATACTAAAATTTAGAGATCATAATTATTTATGCATTTTCTGTAGTGAGAGGTCTAGATGGATGTTTATGAAAATGTTTATAGTGATTTTTTTGTATGCTAAATTTGGGAGTGATTTTTGCATTCAGCTTCATCATTTATTTCACTCATTTTAAAATATTTTTATATTATATGAAAGAAAATTAAAGATCAAAGGGACAGTCACTTGGTGAAATCTCAAGTATACCATGAAACTTTTTTTATATGATGTTATGACTTCTTAACTGATATTACCATAGCAATATCCTTTTTCTCAATAATTTAATTTAATATAATTACAGGTTGCAATCAAACAATATGCAAGTACTACAGGGTCTACTACAAAAACACCTGCTTTAACCAGTGAATCCCTGCTAGGCCTGCAAGCATATGGCCGACAGGTAAGCAGCAAGCAGCCACAGGGGTCCCTTCCTCTGCTGAGCGCTAAGTAGTGGGACACAGTAACTCAGTCACTGGGCAGAACGAGAGGTGTGTTTGAAAACGGGGCTAAAATTATAATGCTAGGAAGGGTTGAAACAGAATGTCCTTGAGCCTTCAGAGAACATCCTGAATCAATTTAAAAAATTTTACGTTTTAAAACATTTCATAGTCATTTTGACTTTGGGGAGGAGCTAGAAGTCTCATGGTACCAGATCCACTGGATAAGTTGGGCGAGGACACAGGGTAATGTTTTTACTTTCTGTTGGATGACACTAGGCAGCAGCACTCATCCTATTTTTTGGTCACGCTGCCTAAAGACATACAAGAAGACTTCCAGAACTGCTTCAGAAAGTGGAAAGAACAATGGGATAAATGTGTTTGAAGCAAGAGGGAGAATTTTGAGGAGTAATGACGATGTGTCTTTTACTGTAATAAAATGTTTTATTTTAACATTCACCATATATTTTGATCACGCTGCATACTTTTGTAGGCAAAAATTTCCAGAATCAACTTTGAAAATTATTTTTCCAGCCAACCTGGTGCTACTCAAAGTACATAGAAGCCTTAGAACAGGAAAGAATTCTTCTGAAAATCCAAGAACTAGAAAGAAAGTTGCTGACAGGTAATTTTTGCTTTTTGTTTGCAGTTACTTTGTTATCGTCTATCATAGATGAATTTTAGAGAAATTTGCCAATGATTGTTTCACTGTTTTTCTTATTTCTCTCACTTTTGTGCAGGCACACCATCTTTTACACATTTTTTTAAGTCTTCTGGCTCAGTTATGTCTTTGAAGAAAAATTTGTCTACCCAAAGCATCCAGAGTGAGTTTCCAGCATCTTCCTGACCCCCAAGTTAGGAGGATGTCACTGTGTGTGTGTGTCCTGTCTGTCCCTGTCTGTGGTGTCTCTCCTTGCCAAGGAGGGAAGATTAAATGATGCACCTAACACTGCTTCTCTTTTCCAGAGTGGTGACAGCATTTGTGTCTGTGTTTACATCCTGCTGCCAGTAGGTGCAAGGTGAGTCCTAGTCTGACACTGGATCGATCTCACCAGGTCCCTTTAACACAACACACCTGCATACATCTCAACCAAAGCACATGCCTACACCCCACAGGCATCCATGCCCCACGAACAGATTGATGAACAGAACATCTTGTCTTCCTCCTGAGTGGCACGGTCTCCTGAGAAGTACAAATGCCTCTCTAGGGGGGCCATTGGTTGCTTCTATTTACTCCTTAGCAGTCTTTCTCTTTCACAAAGAACACATAAGGAAGAATGGGCTAGAGCTTTCCCCAGGCTTTTAAAGTGAGAAATATAAGAAGGATCTGAAAATCAAGTGGGGGCCCTTCTCCCATACCAATATTGACATCCTTACACAGTTTGATAGGATACAGCCTTGACAAAGGATACTGGTAGTATATTTAGCAGATGTGTAAGCCATTGACCAGATTCATTCATTCATTCTTTCTTTCTTTCTTTCTTTCTTTCTTTCTTTCTTTCTTTCCTTCTTTCTTGGTTTTTGAGACAGGCTCTCACTATGTAGTTCACACTGGCCTTGAAGTCACGGAGATTTCTGCGTTAGCCTCCCAAGTGCTAGCATTATAGGCCTGTGCCATCGTACCTGACTTCCAGCACAGAGTCTCAAAGCTAGTTGAAATTCCCCTTCCTGTTCTCTTTAATCTTGCAGATTAGCTATTTGGTTTCCCAGAATCCTAATTTTCTGATTCTTGGGGAAGCTTTGATGAATAGGCCTCTGTTCTTAGCCTGATCTTTTTTCTGTGCTAGTTTACGCTAGACACCTCCCCTCCTGCAAGTGTTCCCACCACTTAGGCCACCCTCATAGTGCTCCCAACATTTAGGACATCACTTTTTTTTATTTAAAAATAACTTTAGTATCAAACACACACACATACAGAAATTAAAACCATTCAAAGAAGAACAATGCAAGGGGAAGAAAATTACAATAATATTCAAATACAGTAGAACTCAACCAAAACAAAACTGAAAAGCACTTAAACATTTTTCCATATACTTTAGGGACATCACTTTTTTGATTTTTATGACAACCCAGTGTAAGTCCTTGTCACTGTTGTTTTGGATTTATATTTTCTATAAATGCTTATGTTTTCATTCATTTATTTTTTTTCTTTGCAGGAATTCTTTAAATCAAATTTAACCAACAGGAGAAGCTCAAGTAACTGATTTTGATGGTCTGCATGAGAGCAAGTGTAACATCTAAATAAAGTTTGGCTTGCTTTGCTTCCATATATTAAGGTTACAGCTATTCTGTACACATGATTTTAACTTTTTTTAAACCTTAGAATAAAATGCCTACTCTCTAAGTTAGAAGAATCAAAATATTTTGCTTATTATATATCCCTAAAGAAGCATGTTATGCTTATGAGGTCATCTTTCAACAAATATTCTTTGAGCATTTACTCCAAAAGTATTTTGTTAGCAGATATTCAGCTGATTAGGAGGCATGAATATTCCTAGCATTAAACTGACCCAAAGAGAAGAGGGAGGAGCCTTTCCCATCCATTTCAGCTGTAAAGAAATGATAGTAAAATAGTGGTTCTCACACTGTAGGGCACTTACGACTCATAGGTGACATGAGTGAGCAATGCAGGCTCCTGGGCCCACTGCCCAAGGGTCCAACTCAGTAGTTCTCGAGCAGGACCAGGGAATCACATCCTTCACGGACACCCAGGGGATACTGAAGCAGGAGATGCAGGAACCACTCTGAGATAAACTGTTAGGGTAGTAAGAAAAGTGCACGAGAGGTCAAAGCCCTCTCTTGTGCCACAAAGGGTACATTTACAGCAAAGAGAACCTAGACTCAGGCCTTGCTACACTCAATCCTGGAGGGAAAGGGAAATCTGTAAGGAATGACCATGGAATCATCCATGGGGCTCATGATTCAGGAGCTGTGAGGACTAAGACTCAAACTACCAGCTCGGACAACAGTCTTACACCATCCCAGAAGATGTTTTCAGAGTTGAAACTGCATTCCAAATTCTCTAAGGAGTTAGATGCTTTAAATGGGAAAGTCTCAAGAGACATACTTCAAAGATCATCTTTCCCCCTAAAATAGTGGTTTTTGAACACTTGCAATTTTAAAAATCACTGAAACCCTGTGGTTTTTGGTGCCTCCACAGTATCCCTAAACTTCAGTGGTCATGAATTTTCTTTTCTCCCACTCTTGTTCTCCCTTCTCTGGTTTTAACTCAGTAGTCCATGTGGTTCTATTTCTCTCCTCTCTTACATATCAATTATATTTCTTTTTCAGATTTTCTTACTGATTGCCCCAGAGTCTGCAAATATATTACAACTAATAAAATTCCACTTCAAAATAACACTACAGCTCTTCATGGGTAATACACGTATCTTAAAACAGAGTATTCCCATTCATTTCTCTGACCCATAAGTTCTAATTACCAAATACATTGTTGCTGTTATTATTTTGAACAAATTATCTGTTAAATCAATAAAGAAGATGAAGAGTAAAACATTTACCTTCATCTGTTCCTTCTCTAATGCTCCTCATTACATTTTGTAGACCCAAGTTTCTGATCGATATGATTTTTCTTCTCTCTGAAGAACTTCTTTTAACATTTGTTGCAAGGTAGGTCTGCCTGAGACATAGTTGTTCAATTTTTGTTTGCCTTTCCTTTCGAAGGATAACTTAACACAATGCAGAATTCTAGGTTAGTGGCTTCTCCTTACAACGTTTAAAATAGTTTGCTCTCCTCTTGCCCACATGATTTCTGAGGTCAAATGTAATTCTTATCTTGCACCTCTATATTCCTGCTTCCCTTTACCCCAACCAGGTACTGAGGATTGAATCCAGACATGCTCTGCCACTAAGCTACATCCCCAATCCAATTATACTCTTCATTCTGAGATAGGTCATCATTAAGTTGCCCAGGTGAGACTTGAATTCAAGATCCTCTTGCCTCAGCCTCCCTCGGTGCTGATATTGCAGGCATAAACCACCACCACCACACCTGGCTCCTCCTGGCCTCTTCTAAGACCTGATTTTCTGTTCTGTTCTTTTTTCTTTTTGGTACTGGGGATCAAACTTGGGACCTTGGACTTGCAAGTCAGGCGCCAGAACCACTAAGCTAAATCCCGGGCCCTGGACCTGATTTTCTACAGTCTGAATATTATATACCTAGGTGTATATTTGAGTGTATTTATCCTGCTCAATAAATACAGGATATCTGTCCTGAAACTAGTTTTGTGTATGTCATTAATTTTGGACAATTTTGTCATTATTACTTCAAATATTCTGTTCCCTTTTTTTCTTTTCCTTCTGGCATTTCTTTACACATATTGACATCTTAGGTTATTGAGCCACAGATCTTGGATATTCTGGTTTTTTAAATTCTTTTTTCTCTTTTCATTTCCATTTTGGAAGTTTCTATTTTCTCTTCAAGTGCACTGATTCTTTGCTCAGCTGTACCTAGTCTATTGATGACCTTATCAAAGGCCTTCATCTATGTTACAGGGGTTTTTTTGTGTACTATTCTCATTTCATTTTCTCTGGGAATTTCCTTCTCTGTGCTTACATTACTCATCTGTTCTTGGATATTGTCCATTTTTATTAGAATTTTTACCATATGAATCAATCATTTTAAATTTCTAGTCTGATGTCAGCACTGTGCCATCTCTGAGTCTGGTTCTGATGCCTGCTGTCTCTTCAGGCTGTGCTTCTGGCTTTTTCACACGCCTTGTCATTTTTTGTTTAAAACAAGACAAGATATATCAGGTAGAAGAAACTGGCTTCTAGTGTGACGTTGTATGCTTATACCATTAGGCTGAGCTTTCTGTGCTGTTAGAGTCCGAAGTTTCCTCTATGCTCTTTATTGTTTGTTGTATTGTTTTGGGGTTTTCCTAGAGGCTGGAAGTATTTGAAGTTTATCCCTATTGATGTGGTGGTAGGGAAATGTTTTCTAGTTCTATCATTAGGTCTCAGTGTCTTAGTGAGCCTGAGTTGGGTATTTCCCTTCCCCCAGGTTGCGTGGGCTTTGGTAAACCCTCATCTGTTAGTTTCCTTTGAGGACAGGTTCTGTGAAGAAAAACAGAATGCTGACTATATTTCAAAATAGCTACCTTACTCCCCCCACTTCCAGAAGCAGATTTTCCTTTGGTCTTTATAGGAGAACATAATAGAAATCCTAAAGGTAAAGTTCAAAAAGACATGGGAGAAGCCAGGTGTTGTGGCACATGCCTATAATCCCAGGATGGTAAGTTCAAGACCAGCCTGAACTACACAGCAAGATCCTGTCTCAAAAAAAAAAAAAAATGTCCAGCTGCAATTTTCTGTTTCTGGTAAAGCTGTGATTCTCTTATCTGCCTATCTCTTAAGTTTTAGGGGTGGGAAGGGGTGGGGGTGTCCCCTGTGACCATAACTCCTTGATGAATCCAAGAAAAATGATTTTCAGTTTGTTCAGCTCTGTCTTGGTGTAAAGATGATTATGATGACTTCCAAGCTCTTTGTTGTCAGATTGAAGCTTAACATCTGTATTTTAAAGTATTCTGTAGTCCGTTTTTTAAAACTAAGTTTAAGAAAGATTAACTTGTTAATGAAGTTTGTATTGTGTTATATATAGTTTGTGGTGATTTCTGTATTACAAATATTCATGCGTTCATTTTTTGGGGGGCGGGGGGTACTGGGGATCGAACTCTGGACCTTGCACTTGCAAGGCAGGCGCCAGAACCACTGAGCTAAATCTTCGGCCCCAGGCATTCATTTTTTATCTACCTTCAAGTCATCTAACAGCATGAGCTCATCCCAGTTCTTGCCCTGGAAGAAACACCCTTACATTAGTGTGCTCAGAAAGTGTTGTCTTGGCTGTGGTTATACTGGTTCTTCTTAATATCCTTTAATCCTTCTCTTCCTCCTTCCTCTTTGTTACTGGAGTGTTACACTGTTCCAGATCCTCCTCACTTTGGATCTGGACCCTAATTAGTATCTCTTTCTCTTGCTTGGCCACTTCCCAGCTGTTCTCAGAGTGATCTTCCTAAAATGCCAACATAGTTTCTCCAACTAAATCTTTAAAGCGTTGATAAACTTGCTGTTAGTAAAGTAGAAATCACTTACTAAGCGCGACATGCACAGACGGCCCTCCTACCTTCTGAGACAAACATCCAGGTCAGGCTTTTGTTCCTATGGAAAGCTGTCTTTTAGTTTTCTTTCTTACTGCAGATCCTCCAAACAGTTACAGAAGTTATCATTCCGTCCTACCCCTGGATTCCACTCCCTAATAATAGCATTAGTCACAATGATTGTCATTTTATTTATGTGCTTGTGTACCCTAACATAGCCACTGACTCTTCATTCTAGCACCTTACATAGACCATCTAAAAAGTGGAGTGCCCGTTAAATATTGTTGAAAAAATGAAGAAAATGTCTCCACTGTAAAATTTTTAGAAGAAAACCATTCCTTATCTAAACAGGGTTAAAGTTGTTCACACAAAATTTGCCATTAGTAATTTTTTACAAATACATAATAATATAGCAGTTTTATGCTAAGTATAAATCTTGGTTCTGTTTTTTTGTTTGAAAATACAACTTATGCATCATCATCAGAGAAGAAATTAATGTTTTAAATTAAATCACTTTGGGCTCAGGCTTCTCATCCTCAGCGCTAGTGACATTTTTGGCCAAATAATTATTTGCTGTGGAGGGTGCTTCTGTGAATTGTAATAGTGCCTTTGGGCTCTGCACACTGAATCTGCTAGAACCTCCCCAGTTGTGGCAGCACAAAATTTCTTTATTTTTTCAAATCATACTAGCTGTTTTAGACTTTTAAACTTTTTTTGGTTTTTCGCTATCTCTGATTACAATGGAAACTTTAAATTCTAATTTTATAGTATATACTTTTTAAAGTATCATGCCCTCCACCTCCACAATACTACCAAAAGGATCTTCTAATCAATGTAACCCATTTGTTTTAGTGATTATCTATATCACATCCACTTGAATAATTTCTGCTCTTTTACATAATTGTTGTAAACATAATATTTGTTGAATTAATACAATTTAAATCTTTACTTATATTTAGTGAAGCATATACTATATTTAAAGTAATCTTTTGTGCTCTTAAATTTGACTTGGGTGTATAGAAATAAATACCTAAAATAAATTCTAATTGTGTTCTATTTTTGCCTTTGATGTGCTTCTTGATTTTATGAGTTCTCTTAAAACACAGCTCACTTTTGGAGTAGTCTTACATTTTAAAAACACACAAATTACTATGCATACCATGTCAACTTACACCTTTCAGAACATGAGAAAATTGAGCTCCTTCTTTGTTTGCATTATTATTTGGGATGAATAAATGCATTTTGAGATAAATAATGAAGTAATCCAAATTCTTAAATATATATCATTATCATTTAAGATATAATTTATAATATATAATCTGTAATTCCATTTTATTCTTTAATTTGCACATTAACATTACACCAAAATTTCTGCCTCAAAAAATATATCAGTTGACATATATCCAATGATTCAGTAGAATCTGATTCTAATTCTGAGGATCTGTTGCTGCCTTTCTGACTTGGTACCATTTATTTTAACCTCTTTGAATCTCAGTTTACTTACCTATAAAGAACTCACAGTTCTTTTTCAGCTCTAATAATTGAGTTTATGAATTTATAATAGTGGAACTTTTTAATGTGCAACTACCTATGAAGTTTTGGTCTGTTCCTTAATAAGAAATTATTTCCCCATTTTGTATATGTGCTGCTGAAGCAAGCATTATTTCTCCATTTTGAATTAGAACTTTTTTTTTTTGTACCAGGAATTGAAGAACTCAGGGCCTCGTCCTTGCCAGGAAGGCACTGTGCTGCTGAGCTGCATCCCCAGCCCTTGAATCAGAACTTTAAATCAAAAAATAAAAAGAAAAATTCAACATCTATGCTGTTTCCTTTTCAAGAGCTAAATACTTGGGTATTTATCCTGCCTGACCTAAAAATAGTTAATGTTTTAGCCATTTCTTTATTGTTAATACTTTAAGACCAATATGTACACCTAGTAAAAATAATTTCAACAGTACATGATGAAGTTAAATGGTGACCTCTCTCTTTTCCCATACAAGGACAGCCATTTCCCAACACCTAGCCTCTCTTATCTTTTAGTAATGGAATCACAAGCTCTAGCTGTGCCCACGACTACCTAACTGGATGGAGTTAACTGTCATTTCCCAGTCTCAAGTAGATGTGGTCATCTGACCAAGTTCAAGAGATGTGAATAGAAGAGGGCGTATTCATTCAAGTCTTTTAAAAATGAAAATGCACGGGCCAGGGATTTAGCTCAGTGGTTCCGTCACTTGCCTTGCAAGCGCAAGGACCCAAGTTCGATGCCTGGTACAAAAAAAAAAAAAAAATGAAAATGCTTGCCAACTATTTTCTCTTTTCCTGTCCTGTAAAGTGGATCACAGCTGTGGTGCTGGTGCAAGCTTTCTCCGAGTAGATGGAATATCAAAGGGCTTATGGAGCCTAGGTCTCTGGATAGCTTCATGGGGGAGACCTGCCTCACTCTGCACTGTTACATGAGCAAAAAATGAATCTCTATCTTTTTGGAGTTACTTCATCTTCATGCCTTTTTGTTACAACAGCTTATCCTGTACCTTAACTAATACAAAGTATATAGGGAACTACTATGATAAAAATTTAAAATAGGTATCATTGATAAAGCAGTCAGTGGACATCAGAGAAATACACAATTGCAGACAAAAAAGTGTTGGATAAAACTGTTTCTTCTGATAATTTGGAAAGCAGACCATGTGCCTACTTTCCCTGTAGCCCTTTAAAACAAGAGGTTCAGGCCTGGGAGTTTGGCTCAGTGGTTCTGCCTCCTGTCTTGCAAGTGCAGGGTCCCGAGTTTGATCCCCGATACCAAAAAACAAAACAAAACAAAACAAAAACAAGAGGTTCAAAACAATGTTGATGTATGTTTATGCATTTGTTGCTCCTTGCTGCTTTTAGCAAAGTACCATGAGAAATATCGTAGGCAAGAATTAACCAGTTTACAAATAGAAATGAAAGCAAATACAGCTCAGCAAAGGGAGGTACATTCTTTGACATTGGCTTGTAATTAAAGTTGATATAAAATCTAATAATTTAGATCTTTAAAATTGGGAAAGTCAGCTCTAACTATGCCTACTAACACAGCACCTTTGTTCATTACCTTTTTCAGAAGAGTTTCACTAAGGCTTTTCATCTGGACAGTGAAAGCCCTATAACAAAGGTCAAAGGAGAAGTGTTGCTGTTTTATTCTAATCAATTGATTCAGATGAGTTTAACAAATGGGCTAAGTGCAGAAGTGAATCCACAAAGTAAGAGAGGTGGCAGCCATAAGTACTATGGCCAAAAGATTTTGACGTGGAACTAACTGGTAGTAAATAGCTTACTAAAATTTTGATGGAATTGTTTTCTCAGCAAAACCACAACACTGACACAAAAAGAATGTACCGAAATTGTTTTAATTTCTAGAACAACCACTAGGCCCCTAAACTTGCATCATCAAAAATCAGGCTACTGATATTTGCACAGCCTCCAAAGAGGCCCCATGGCCAATGCCAACATCAGAAGGGGCCTAGGGGATAATAGATGGGGAAAATTTTCCTAGAAGTCTGAAGCCAAGGGTCCCAGAGTGGGGACCAAGGAGTATCTCCATGGAGTAGAAACAAGATCTAATCAGACATCGGCGCATTTCTGTTCAGAAGATGAATTGTGACCACTATGTGCTGCCCAACCTCCCTTTTTCAAATTGTAATCATAACATGTCTGTGCTCTGCTCGGTTTATACATCAGTATCATCAGCTTTCTACATTGCACATTTGTCAGTCTCTGGTCTGCTGGTGGCTTTCTCTCCCAGCCTCAACACAGTTACACATCTCTCTTCTTTGACTTCATCACCATGTCTGTGGGATTTTTCAGAGAGAGAGAGAGAAAGAGAGAGAAAGATGTTATAAGACATATACATATCAAATATGAAGATTTTACCAAGATTTTTTAAATCACTGAGTTGCTGAGTAGGGTGGGACTTCTAGGATGGCTGAGTAAGAATCTCAGTAAATCACTTCCTCAGAAAGAAACAATAAAACTGGACAAATATCACATGAATCACTGTAGGCTTATAAAAAAACCTTTTAAAGAAATCACAAATTGAAAAACATGTATTCAGAAAAAACTACTGAACATTAATAGGCATAGCTGAGAGTCTGTAGATTTTAAAGCTAGCAAGTGGCTCCCCTCAGTTCACCTGCTCAGATGGGGCAGTTACACAGGTGCAGAATCTGTTGGTTATTTTTACCACCAGGCAAGAGATGTAGCTGTCTTCACTATTAACCTCAGTTTTGCTGGATGAGGTGAAGACCTCATCAGGTTTTGGGGATTCTGACATTAAGTTTGAAAATGTAGTTAGAATTTCTTGCTAAGAATCATTCTTGTTTCTGGCACTTACACTTGAAGACTTGGTCCTGTGACCACCATATCAGGTAGGAAAAAAAGTAGTGAGGTGATGTAGGAAAGAAAGCAAAGCGTAGAGTTATTGCACTAGCACCTTCCCCCTCGGCAAGAATCACATGGTTATACAAGCAGTGTCACCTCCTCTTCCCAGATCTGCTACCCACATAGCCGCTCTCGAGGCTGCGTGCTGATGTCTACAGCTCTCCCTGGCAGGCATGGTGTGTTGCCAATGGCTGAATCTTTGTGGAGTCTCCACTGTGGATTCATTCCTGCAGCTCTCATGGCTCCAGTAGGCATTGCCCTCATTGCCTCTGTGCAGGGACTGTGACCCTGAGACAAACTTCTGCCTCATCTTCCAGACTCTTTTGAAATCTTGGTAGAAGCCATCATGACCCCTAAACTCTTGAATTCTTCATGTCTGCAAAATCAGCATCATGTGATCGCCAAGGCCTGCTCCAGTGTGAGCTCCAGCTGGTCTTGAAGCTGATCCTGCTGGAGTCACAGCTGTGGCCACAGGTTACTTTGCAGGGTGAAAGCAAGGAAAGGAAGCCTGAGGTGAGCCCCAGCAGAAGCTGTAGGGTTCCAGGAAGTGATTCTAGCCCAAAGGTCTCTGCACCTGTGATGAGAGGGGTGGCCTCAAGGATTTCTGAGATGCTCTTCAGCTCTCTTCTTCCGATTGTCCTGATGCAAAGGAACTGTGTTCCTTTCCTTATCCTAACCTCTTTAGCAAGTGGTTTCTAAACTTAGATGCATTTTCCTCCTTCCTTCCCTAGCCAGGTTGCAAATTTCCAGATCTCTTCACTCTGCTTCCTTTTGCTCCAAAGTCTCAGTGTAAATCTGCATAAAACTAATAAATGTCAACCATGCTGTAGCCTAAATTTTTTTGTTGTTGTGAAATTATTTCCACAAAATAAACTAGTCCATCAATTTTAAGTTACACCTTTCACACTGTCTTAGGGCATGGACACAATACAGTAAATGTCTTTGCTACTTCAAAATAAGGATGGCCTTTTCTCCCACTTTCCAATTAAGCCCTCATTTCTCTCAGAGACTAGTTCCTTGTTTTATAGGCCCTCATCAGAATCACCTATAACATCCCAGTCACAAAATTATAAGATTTTGCTAGGCTGCTGTTCCAAACTCTTCACCCTCTGCCCATAGCCCAATTCAAAAGCCACTTGAAAAAGAGGTATATAGAACTTAACCCTAAGAACCGCTCTTCCCTAAAACTTCCCTAAGCTCACAAATGGGCCACGGGAATTTTATATTTGCTCAGGAATCCTGGTGTCTTCATTTTGCAGAATTCCAACCCACTTTTTCAAAGTCTTAATTAAAAAATTACCTCCTTACCTGCCTCACAAGCGCAAGGTTGTGAGTTTGAGCCCGGGTACCAAAAAAAAAAAATTACCTCCTTAAACCTGCCCATGATCCTTTCGTCTTCCAACTAAATTGATCTTTTTCTTTTTTGTCTTCTCATGGTGTCATGCACATATAAGGGCTGATCAAAAACTGTGGTATAGGGTCAATATTATTTGTAAATATGTGAGAAACTGCCTATGTAGTTTCTGATTGTCTCCAAATACAGACATAGGCTGGAAGTTTCTTTTTAAACTGATTCTTGTAAACTCCACTTTCCTGCCGTGGGTTTTGTTTTGCTTTTGTACATCCTTGTGCGACATAGTGACTACTTTTATTGTGAGTGTTTGGCTCACGGGCATCCCCTTCCTCTTCCTCCTCTCCCCCTCCCTCCACCTCTTGCTCCCCTTCCCATTTGCAGCAGATCTATCTCCCTGTTTCCTTTTACCCACCTTTTATTTTGCTCTTTAATTTATATATATTTTGAGTTTCTCACATAAGAAAAAGCATGCACTGTTTAAGCTTGTGTGTCTGATTTATGTCTTTTACATTATGATTTCAAGATGCATTCATTTTCCTACAAATGATTCAAATTTGTTCTTCTTTATAGCAAAGTAGCATTGTATTATATATAAATATATTTTCTTTATCCATTCATCTGCTGATGGACATATAGGCTACTTCCAAGATTTAGCTGTTGTGGAGAGCGGTGTGTGGAGAGCGGTGTTAGCCAAAGAGGCTCCATTTTGAATCTTACCCTCCATTGTATAGAGCAAGGAGACTATGTTACGAGGAGCCGCGTCCTTGCCGAATTAGATTGCCCTGGAACGTGATGAACGTTCTGTAAGCCCAAGAAACAAGGAAGCCCATGAGGGTGGGGAATTCCCAAAGAACTAGAAAACAAGGAAGCAGGTGTCTCTGGATAAGGGTCATGATGAACAGCCAAACTCACCGGTGAATAAAAGAAGGAGAGTGAAAAGCGTGGGGCACTCGCTCTCACTCTCTCTCTCTCTGAGAGGCTCCCGACTCTATCTCTGCGTCTTTCTTTCTGCGTCTTTTTCTTCATCCTCACTCCCCCATTCAGGTACTGTTCTACAAGTGACGGCGGGCTCCGTCAAGCTGTTATGAGTTTTGCTGCTATAAAAATGGGTATGCGTGTTCCCAAAATGGGTTGCTCCCCAAATACAGTGCAGCTTCCCCTTTTCAACAACCCAGATATTTGGTTTGATCTAGATGGATTGTCTTTCAGGTTGGTTTTCCATTTCTTCAAGTGATTGCCTTCTCCTTTTCAGAGTACCTGTATTTTTCAGTGACTCTTCTCTGAGTATTTCTAATGTACCACCCTTTCTAATCGGCCATGTTGGATTTCCTCCTCCCATAATTCTGGTAGAGTAACAAATTCAATTCTTTATACTGAGTGAGAAGATTATTGGATTGCTGATGTTGCCATGAGGCTATATGAAAAGCCATCAACACACTGCATCCTGCCTTCCAGAAATAGCGAGGGATCAGCCAAGCCTACATCCAGATTCCTGCTCAGCATGATACTACCTGGATCCTGGAGCGAGGCACTTTTCTGGTTTATTATATGCCAGGGATTCTCCTCTGATCTGGCAGCCTTCAATAAATGGCCTTGAGATTTAGGCTGTGAGCAATTATTTAATTATCTTACCTATTGGAGATCCGGGATAGTTCTCTGCACTATAAAAGCAAGTGATTCTTATTAACAATTGAAGGTTTTTAACCAAGGTATATCTCAGTTAAGAGCAAAGAAACTCATCCACCTGTTTTTGTGTGACTGTTCTAAATATGTATGTATACTGCCATATTGTTGTTTAGTTATAAGAAAATTTGTTTCAGCATTTAGTCAGTACATAGCGGTGGTTCATAAAAGAACATTTCCTGTGTTTTGCAGTTTTTACATGTATATATACAGAACATACAAAATATCAATCTCTAGATAAAGAAAAATATTGTTTTTGTTGTCTAACCAGTATTAAAATAAATGACAAAGGATTATGGTAATATTTTTTAAAATGTGTGTTTAAATTTTAAAAAGTTATTACAATTTTTAAAATTATTACAGACATATCAATCCCCTTTAAAATATTCCCTGTCCCTTCCTTCAGACACACTTATCCCATCATTTTTGCTATTTTCTGAAGCAGTTCTGGAAGTCCTCTTTCTTGAGTGTCTTTAGAAAGTGTGACCAAAAATACAGTAAATGCTGCTGCAAGTACCATCCAACAGAAATGCAGCCTCATAAAAACTACTCAGTGTCCTCATCCATGTTATTCACTGCATCTGGCACCAGTGACCTGTATCTTTTCCCCAAAGTCAAAATGACCATGAAAGGTAAATGTTTTGTATTGATTCAGGACATCGAGACAGCCATGATGTGCAACTAAAGACATGAAAGAGGGACTTCCAGAACTGGTTCAAAAGTGGCAAGAACCATGCGATAAGTGTGTTCAAACCAAGGGGGAGAATTTTGAGGGTAATTGATGGCAGTGTGTTTTTTACTGTAGTAATTTTTTAAATTAAATATTCACTGTAGTTTTTAATCACATCTGGCATATCTACTATAGTACTTTTGATCTTTTTTGCATGATTAATTAAATATTCAATAATTAATAAGGCTAGAATGTTGTAAGACCTATGAGAAAATCATGGCAATGGCCATGTTTTCTTGTTCCTGTGAACAGTTTTCCAGGTTTGAAACACAATAGTGCTGCCATGGGGTCATGCTGCACTGTAGGTGGCATACTCTATTCTCATGTAATTATACAGTAGTTCTTTGTTGGCTTCCCTTATTAATTACTCCCTTCAGGAGGCTGAGGCAGAAGAATCACTATGCATTCAAGGCCAGCCTGAACTACATAGCAAGACCCCATCTCAACAGAAAAAAAAAAGGAATAATTACTTTGGCTTATATGAAAAACTTTATAACAGTGATAACAATTATTGCATCTGAAGATTTAAAACATCATTATTTTTAAGAATCAGTGCATTTTTTGTTTTGTATACTATTTCAATTTAAAGCTTATCATCACAAAAGAAGAATAAACTTAGCACATTGTGGTTTTTTTTTTAGCACATCATGCTTTTAATTGAAGAATTTTTTTGTCTATTAAGACTGGGATGATCATGGACCTTTTATGCCATATGTGTTTGAAATTCCCATCCTGACAGAAATATAATTTTTTCAAATCAAGAGAATTCTCTCTTCTCAGAAAAATATTCTTGTACACAGAAAAGCCAGCATCTCGTTAACTAGAGTGTGAAATGAGACAAATTACAGGACAAACAAGAACAAACACATTGTCATACAGGAAGAATGTGCTTGTGAGCAAGACCTCATGTATGACTGCTGCTGAGAAAATGTGAGAAATGAACATAATGTAACATACTGTGTAAAATCTTATGTACATGGAGGGGTGCATGTGCTTGAGGATGGTTTTGTTGGGAAGTCTTCATCATTATATCTCAACCTAAGGCAAATGACTGTTTCAATTCAGATAAAATTCAGCAAAGACCACTGTGTAATCACTGATTACATCAACAAACTGATTTATGTGCAGTTAGTCCAAAAGTCACAAAAGCTCTTTTCGAGTTCTTGTTTGTACCCACCATCTTAAGATTACATCAGAATTAAAGCATGCAGGACTTGAACTGACTTCAAAGACTAAACTTAGACTTCTAGCTAGTTTAGCTTTTTTCTTTCATTGGTTTATGTTTTCCATTTGGCTTCCATATCCTGTTCTAGCTTGATGCCCCTTCTAGAATTTCATTTACAAATATTACAGTTTTGGTTGGGGAACACACTAATTAATACTGTTGTGGAGGCTGAGGATTTATCTCATGCCTTCTGCTTGGAAAAATATCTGCTGTTTTTCCACCCATGTCTAGCACCATATTGAGTACAGAAAAATGCATCTTACATGGAATGCTACATGCATTTAATCAAATGCATTTAAGGAGGACTGTTTATACTGTTATCTATTGCCAATACTATTAATCATGAAGCTCAAACCTTTCAATGCAACAGAAATATGAGATCTACTTTTTCTAACTAGATTTTTTTCAAGTAAAATACTAAAGTAAAACCAGGCTATTTTGTGATTACTAAAAGTCCCAAGTATTGCTTATGCCAACAACAATTCTATGGGATTTGTAAATATCTTATGATGTTATGAAGTAATACTAGTCTAATGAAGAAACTCCAGTTCCATAGGTTTTTGGCTTGCCTGGGAACTATGAAGGGAACTAAACTTGTATTTGGTGATTTGTGCTTGAAGAAGCTATGTCTGTGGCCAGCTTCTCAATAAATTTTGGTTAGTACTACGGTACACTCACCATATTTTAGTTGGAATTGAATAAACCTAAAACTACTTATGCTGATTTGCCTGCCAAGGCTGTAGCAGATCCATAAGTAAGATGCCATATATTTTTGGTTGATTCTAAAATCAGTGTATCCATATGCTGTCTTATGATGATGTCAATAGAGATCAAGTTAGTGTTTTGAGAGCAGCTTGTAGGGCCCAGATTTTAAGTAGGTTTAAAACCTTTGAAGGAATGGTTGAGTGGTTTCATAAGCACTGTACCTTGTAGGTCATGAGATTATGGTTACATTTTCAGGTCTTGGATTTCTCCAACTCTAACTGAGTAAGAAAGAGGAAAAGAAAAAAATATTCTTTAAACTCAAAATTCCACTGAGCTTGGAACATAACACTCTTGTTTAGATGCTGGCTTGGCTACATGAGTTGGCCATCTATGAACCAAGGAAGATGGAAAGGATGCTTTGTGGGTCTGTGGCATAGATTTAGGAAACTACACTGCCAGTTTAAAGCTCTTTTGCCAGATTCTTTTATTATCCAAATCCTCATTTGGATTTGAAAGCTTTATGTGTCCCTTGGGACTTTCTGATAAATGTGATTCCACCATCCTTCCAAGAACCTCGAGATCTAGGATTAGCTGAAAAGAGAATTTATAATGCATTTACCTTAGCTGTGATTGGCAGTGTTTGTTAATACAGGCCCTGTGTTTTGTCTAATGTGTGTATATGTGAACACAAAGGAATGATGAGTTGGTTCCAAAACATCAATTTTTAAATGTTTGAAGGAAAAAACCTGTGTGCAGCTTACTTAAGGCTGTCTTCCTCAGTTTTAAAATATCTTTTCCAAGATGCCATACTCTGATTTTTCTAATATTTAATTGAAAGTTTATTTTGAAAAGTAGAGAAATCTAATTCAGAAATGTAGGGCTGGGGATTTAGCTCATTGGCATTGCACCTGCCTGGCAAGTGCAAGGTCCTGAGTTTGATTCCCGGTACAAAAAAACAAACAAACCAGAAATGTATTTCCTGACTTCCAGGCTTTAATTTACAATTAAAATACATTACAATTGCTGTGTACTTTAACATTATGCCATTGATATTCCTATTTTATTGAAAGAAGTGAGATATAAATGCCCCAAATGAAAAAAGTATATTGTCCATATTCTTTTCCTCATTCTTATATAAAGTGAGTGACAAAATTGAGGATCTCCTTACCGTAATGATGTTGAAACCGATGATGATGATGATGATGATAGTGACTGTTAACATTTATTAAGTAGTTTTGTATACTGTGTTGTTCTATGCATTTCTCACAGCAACCAATAAGAATTATTTCGCACATGAGATAACTGAGACACAGTTTCAGTAGTTTGTCTATGGTCATACTGCTACATCTTCTGTCATTAATACATGTGGCCATTCACCATTAATTCCCTTTTGATCCCAAAAAAGACCAACTCAAATGTGCATCATTATGATAGCTAGCTTTAGTGTTTGGGAAAATTAAAATCAATTAGACTTCTCATTTTATATTAATAATAACATTGTAGGGCCAGGGATTTAGCTCAATGGTGCAGCTACCAGCATCACAAGCTCAAGGTTCTGAGTTCGATCTCCAGTACAAATATAACAATAATAGTAATAATAACAACATTGCATATTTCCTATAAATGAAATAGCTTATTAAGTAATAAGTACAAATTTCATGCCTCTGTGTGAGATGAGTAGAATAAGCTCTGGAGAAGCACTCAATCCTTATAAAAAATGATACTTGGCTTTGTTTTTGTTTTTGTTTTGAGGTAGGGTCTTTCTATGATGTTCAAGTTGGCCTTGATCTCACTATGCAGGCCAAGCTGGCCTCAAACTCGTGGTGATCCTCCTGCCACAGGCTCCTGAGAGCTAGGATTACAGGTGTGCGCCACCATGCCGGGCTTGGCTTTGGTTTTCGATTTCAGTAATTGGCCTAAAGTCACACTGACTTTGAAGACTATGTTTTTTTCCATTAAGATACTATTTGATAGCCAGGAACAGTGGTATGTGCTTGTAACCTCAGCACTCAGGAGGCTGAGGCAGGAGAATTGGTGTGTGTTTGAGGCCAGCCTGGGCTACATGGTGAGTTCAAGGCCAGCCTGAACTACATAGCAAGACCCTGTATCAAAAGCTGGGGGCAAAAAGACACTTTTTGATAACACAAAGCTTATTGGTATAGTTTTGTATTATAGGTCCTACAAGAATTGATTAGACTCTTGAACTCTCAAAGAATGAAGTGATAAAGTCAATCTTTTAAATGTAGAGATCCACCTTGTTTTGTTTGTTTCTGTTTGTTTTTGAGACAAGGTCTCACCATGTAGTCTAGGCTGGACTTGAACTCACTATGTAGCCCAGGCTGACCCTGGAACTTGTGGCGATCCTTCTGCCTCAGCCCCCCAAGTGCTGGGATTACAGGAGTGCACCACCACACCTGGCTTGAGATCCACTTTAATGGCATGGCTGCCTAAATGTATGTGGGTGTGTATATGTGTGTGCATGTATGTGTTAAGCAGGCTTCATATGTGAACACTGACATTCAGATACTAATGCTCATAGTATTATTGGTTATCAACAATGATAATATGAATGCTATGTAGCTTCCTTTTCACCTTTCAAAAGTAGTCTTACTATACATTCTGATTGGTACTTTGGTCAAAGTAGGCCAGACTCTACTATGATAACAAACCCTATCCCTAAATGGTTTAACTACAGTTTTTGTTTGTTTTCCTCTCATGGTTTTTAGTGAGTCAGTCAGCTCCTTCATAACTCTCCTTCAAGAAGTTACTTACATTTCTAGCTCCTCACATCTTGTGAGGCAACCATCTTAAAAGAATGACTGGTGGAAGGAGAAGAGAGATTGAGACAGTTGTAGAGGGGTGGAAGAGGAATGATAGTCTTTCATAGAGAAGCCTGGAAGTGGCATATATTATTTCTACCCACCTCCTATTTCCCAGAATTCAGTGGTAGATCATTTTTGTTTGGTTGAGTCTTATTTTAGGCTTGTAGCATGGATCTATTGAAGGTATTCCTTAGTTCTAGAATTTCAGTCCTATTCATATGGCATGTTTCTTCTTTCTAGGGCATGGCCCTTTTAGGGTCTCAGTGTGGTATCTCTACTCTAAGCAAACCAGAACTCCAATACCTGCATGGCACTGCACAACTTCTAAAATCTGAGTTTAACTTTCAGCTCCTCTATTGTTTGCCGATAGACCTTGCAGAATCTTTGCTAGAACATGTAAAGGCTAGGAGTTGTCCAAGAGCCAAAAGTACCTGTGTGCGTATTACTGAACCACTTCTTGATGGTTCCTTCCTATCTGTACACCCTCTACTACAATTTCCTGCCACCTTTGCTGCCCTAAACTCAAATCTATCTGCTCCAAAGCCCTACAAGTGGTTTTGGAAAATGTCCCCAAATGTAAAACTCTTTGGGTTTTTTTGGTACCAGGAATCGAACTTGGGTCCTTGAGCTTGCAAGGCAGGTGGCAGCCACTGAGCTAAATCCCCCGCCCTAAAACTCTCATTTTGATAGCTAAAAGAGTGGACTTTAACTCTTCTCACTAAGAAGGAATTGTGAGTATCAGAGGTGATATATATGTGTTAATTAGCCTGATTTTGCCAGGAAAAAAAATTCAACACTCTTCAGAGGAAGATAAAATCTAGAATCTATGTCCTTCCCAAGAGTCTTAAAAATTATTGGATATATGAAGAAGAAGAAAGGAAGAAATGAGGCATAATTAAGAAAAAAATGGTCAATTGAACGGGCTCACAGATGGCCAATATTTGGGGATTAATGAAGATTTTTAAAATTATAAATATCTTTTAAATTTTGAAAGCTCTTTCCACTAATGAGCCTTCATGTAAGACCACAGACTGAGCTATCAGGTTAACTGCAATATCATAAGAGAGTTTGACCCAGAGTCATCCAGCTAAAATAGCTCATAGTAAGATTTCAAGATTCCTGACACAAAGATACTGTGAGATAATACAGATGGGTGTTTTATGAGACAAGGTCTCATTATATAATTTAAGCTGGTTTTAAACTCACTATGTAGCCCAGGCTAGCCTCAAACTCATGTTAATTCTCCTGCCTCAGTCTCCCAAGTGCTGGGGGTACAGGCATGAGCCACCACATCTGGCTATTACAGATTGTTTTAAACCACCAAACTAAAGAAAAAGATTGGACCCAGGTTTGTGGCACATGCCTGTACTCCCAGCTCCTGAGAGGCTGAAGCAGGAGGATTGGTGTGAGTTAGAGGCCAGCCTGATCTACATAGAGAGAACCTGTCTCAAAATCAATCAATCAATCAATCAATCAAATAAAGGAAACGATTGAACATATGGCTAGAGAGATAAATTACAGCAAAGAAAAGGAAAATCATAAAAAGAACTAAATAAAAAATTTAAAAGAGAAAAATATAGTATATGAAGTAAAGAATTCACAAGTTGACCTTAAGGTAGATAGACACCACAGAAGAAAGGATGAATAAACTTAAACGGAGGCTAACTAAAACTACAGAACTAAAACAGAGAGGAAATAAAAGGAGAAAATTAGTTCAGAGTGCTAGAGACCAGAAAGAAAATATAAATGATCTAATAAGTACAATGGAGAGAAAGCGATTGTTATGGTTTGGGTCCAGGTTTCCCCTCAAAGCCTCATGTGGTCATAGGTGGCTGAATCTAGAGTGTGTGATGCTGGGATTAAGGGCGTGTGTTTACTGAACCAGTCCATTGATGGCCGTAGTCTGGATAGGATAAAAGGGGCAGAAAGAGTCTGTTAAGTTTCCCTTGCTTGCTTGCTTTTGCTGTATTCCATTGCCATGAACCGTTGTCCCTCTGCAATGCCACCCTGCCTTGGAGCCAGCTGATTATGGACTGAAACCTCTACAAACTTTGAGCTAAGTAAACCTTTCCCCCTTTATCTTTGAGTATTGGGTATTTTGTCTCAGCAATGAGAAAAGTAACTAAGGTAGTGGGGTAGAAGAAATAATTGAAGATTTCACAAGATTTTGTGAAAGATACCAACCTATAGGTTTACAAAAAAATTGAACAAGTAAATCTCAAACAGATAAATTCTTTGAAGACCACACCTAGGCACAGCATAGTCCACTGTTAACAGCCAAAGATAAGGAGAAAATGTTAAAAGAAAAACCCCAGCATCCAGAGGAAAAACACATACTACATTTGTAAATACAACTTCAAGAATGATGGCTGACATTTTAGCAGAAAAAAATAGAAGGTAGAAAGGTATAACCTTTAAAATGATGAAAGAAAAAAAAGAATTTTTAAAATGGAGAATTCTACAAGCAGTGAAAGTATCCTTCAAAATTAAACACCTTGACTTCATCTTCTTCTCCCTTATCAGGAATCAAAAATGCAGTTGCCATAACCATTGGATCCAGGGTCAAAGATTAGGTTCATTGTTGGTGGAGGCAGGATTGAGGAGATGGTCTGTATAATTAGGAGGTTGATTACATACTGGAAGATTGACAAAATAATTTATTAAGGATAATAAGAGCCAGGTTTTCACTGTTAGAAGGGGGCTTTACAAATATGGTAGAGAGAAATGCTAGAAAAAAACCTGTGGGATTGGATTGAAATTGGAAGTATTGGTGTCAACCCACGGTTTATATGAGTAAAATTACCTCTTTTCAGAATACTTACTAATGATTATTAAGTACAAGTTATTTATTAGCTGTGGTGGAGAAACAAGGTACATGCCATTTTTTATTGTGGTTAAACCCACATAATATAAACTTTGCATTTTAAATGTGTATTCAGTGGCAATGAGTACACTCACATTATTGTACAAACATCACTACCATCTCTCAAAGAACACTCTCAGGAAAATCAATGAAATTTGATAGAATCTGTGGATTAGATGATAATGTAAATTCCCTGAATCTGGTTTGTTCTATTTACAACTTACTTTCAAATGGTTCAAAATTTGTGTGTATGTGTGTGAGTTTGTGTGTGTCTAAGTATATATATAAGGGGGGGGGAGATTAAGCAAATGTGGAAAAATTGGCTGGATGACAGAGCAGTGAGTGCCAGCAACTGACCTCCAAGACAAGGTGTCTAGAGCCTAGAAAACAGTAGTGGCTTGGAGAAGAATCAAGGTGAGATGATGTTACCCAGAAACCAGGAGGGAACTGATGTGAGAGAGAGAGAGTAAAAGATACAGAAGAGCATGATACCACAGAGATATATACATACTCATGTTTATAGCAGCACAGTTTGTAATAGCTGAATCTTGGAAACAGCCCAAGTGCTCATCAGCTAGAGACTGGATAAAGAAGATATGGAGTTTTCTTTATAAAATGAAGTACTACTCAGACATAAAGAATGATAGGGGGCCGGGGATTTAGCTCAGTGGGTTTGCCACCTGCTGTGCAGGCACAAGGACCCAAGTTCGATCCCCGGTACCAAAAAAAAAAAAAAAAGAATGATAGGGACATTTATAGCTAAATGGATGCACATTGAGGCCATACTCAAGTGAAATAAATAAGACACACATGTGTAAATACGAACAGTTTCTCTGGTGTGAGAAACTGAAATTGTAAATGAGGATCAAGATGTATAATAGATAGTGTGAAATGGGAAGAAAATGTCCAAAGGGGAAGGGGAGATGAGAGGGGTAGGAGAAAGAAAAGAAGGAAAAGGAAAAAATGGAAACAAAGTCTTTGTAAAAGGAAGGGGTGGAGGGGTTGAAGAGAGGGCAGGGGAATGGGGAGAAAGATAAGAACCAAGATATATTATGTAAAGGTAGAAATTCCCAATGATGAATGTCATCATATTGTGTACCTAAAATGTACCAATAAACTTAATGAATAAAAAAGATTCAGAAGAAATAGAACTCATTTCATAGATAAATGGATCCTCTTCAAACCAGGGCTAAGAGTAGCTGGCCAGCTGCCGTCCAGGAGACTAAAAACTTTTCACTCATGGAGGACCACATTAGGACTGAGAGAATCAGCCGCAGTTGGAACCTACAAAGAAAACACAGGATGCTGCTTACAGAGTGGCCTTCCATGGTCAAGAGTTGGTGAGGGACCACTGCCCTAACTATGGAATGAGAGCCGACAGGGTTGCCATGTAGGGAAGCACTCAGTGTCTCAGCACAGGCCCATGGCTCAAACCATCTCCACACCGTCAAATTCCTAGAGTGGATGAGGGAAGGACAGCCGTAGGAGGCAGCTGGTGGTCTGAGAACAGGCTGAGGGGAGTCCTACTGAGGGGCTGCAGCTGGTGAACATGGACCCAGCTCCTGCAGTCAGAAGCCAGGTTCAGTCCGAGTTACACAGGCCTGGAAGGTCACATTGGCACCCTGTACCCACTCTATGCGGATGTCTATATCCAGCACGGCTCTGGGAAAGGACCGCTGCCTCAGACTTCCAGGATGAACAGAGGTATGTCTGCTTGAGCTCTGCTCCTTAAGCCTAGGCTGTGAAAAAGAGCCACAAGTCCAGAACAATAGAAAACACTCTCTGTCTCTCTGTCTCTCTGTCTCTCTCTCTCTCTGTCTCTCTCTCTCTGTCTTTGTTGCTGTTTTCCTCCTTTTGTTCACCACCTCAACTTTATTCCATTATTTTCTCCTTTATTCTTTTATGAGGGTGTGTGCGTGTGTGTGTGCGTCCGTGTGTGTGCGTCCGTGTGTGTGCATGCATTTCTCTTCCTCTTGCCTTTTTCTTCCAATCTAGTTTATAGAGGGTAAGGGAATTCTCTCTTGTCCCTCTTTATTTCTTTCACTTTTTTGGATATCTTCTCACCTGACTTTTTTCTCCTGTTTCTTATTCTTTCTTTTCTTTCTCCCTTTCCTTTTACCGGTCTCCCTTTTATTCCTCTAATATTTATATTAGTCATATAATCTCTTCATCCCCCTTTCTCACCACCAATTTTTGTCCCCAGTTTTCCCTGTTATCCCCTCCTAAATATACTTCTACCACTATTAGGATCCCCCCCCCATTTCCTCCTTCCCAAACAAACCACATACTGGAAGACCTATCAAAAAAACCTTTCTTTTTCTTTTCTTTCTCTCACCCTGGCATTACCCACTCCCCAACCCCTTGGACGTTAGATCACTGATTCTATAAAATTTCTGTTGTGCCAGAGACCAGCTTGAAACCTCACTGAGCAGGTTTTAAATATTATTGAATTGGCTTATAATTCAGCTACTGATTAAAATTATGAGTCAATCCAAGGTCTACATGTGATTTGCTAAATGAGCCTTTGGCTGGTGTACAGAGACAGAGTTCCCTATGTCAACAGTCACAACTTTTTTTTCATTAAGCTTATTGGTACATTTTAGCTATACAATACAGTTACATTCATGATTGGGATCTTGTACTTTTACATGATATATCTTGGTTTTAATTTTTTCCCCATTGAGATCTCAATGATCAATGAGATTGTGATGTCATTGAATGACAGATTCAATAAGGATAAGGAACCCTCAAAAAGATGTTAGACAGGGCCGGGAATTTAGCTCAGTGGTGTCTTGCCTGCCTTGCAAGATCAAGGTCCGAGTTTGGTCCCCGGTATGAGTGGAAGATGGGGGGATGTTAGACAGAAATATCTGATGAGGGGGCCAAGATTTAGCTCAGTGGTGCCAGCCCCTGCCTCGAAAGTGCAAGGTCCCAAGTTTGATCCCCAGTCCCAATACCAAAAAGAAATACCTGATATAAAAAACTATATAGAATTCATAAATGCAGAAATGACCGATGTGGAGACAGAATGTCTAAAATTGAGGACAAAGTATGAATTACAATGAAGTACTCAAAGAAGCCACAAAGGAAATAAGAGAATAAGAGAAAATTATCCAGCAGCTACTAGATGGCAATAAGAAAAACAATCTAAGGCTAATTAGAGTTAGAGAAAAACTAGATGATAACACAGATGAATTTACAAATATGTCTTCAGAAAACATTCCCAAACATAAAAAAAGAGTTTAAAATACAAGTAAGCATACAGAATACCAAACAAATATGACAAGAAAAGAAGCTCACCAAGGCATAGTCTTTTAAATGATCAGAAATCCAGTCAAAAAACCCAGACCTTTTAAAGCAGTTAGGAAAAAAAAAATCACATATAAAGTTAAGCATATTAGAATCACAGCAGACTTCTCAACACAAACCCTAAGGGCCAGAAGATCTTGGAGTTAAGTATTTTAAGTCCTAACAGCAAATAATTTCCAACCCAGATTAACTTAGCCAACAAAACTATCCTTCAAAATAGATGGAGAAATAATGTATTTCCATGAAAAAGACCAGCTCAAAAGATATATGAGTTTATAAAATGGAGTATTACTCAGCCATAAAGAACAAGAAACTAGAGTCATTTATAGCTAAATGGATGCATATTGAGGCCATACTCTTAAGTGAAATAAATAGGACACACATGTGTAAATACTGAATAGTTTCTCTAGTGTGAGAAACTGAGAGTGTAAATAAGGATTAAAAGGATTAATAACTAATAATTGATACTTTGAAATAGGAAAAGGTCCAAAGGGGTAGGGGTGGTGGGAGGAGATGGGGAAAGGAAAAAATGGAAAGGAAAAAGTATGAGAAAAGAAAAAAATGGAAACAAAGTCTATATAAATATGGAAGGGTGGAGGGGGTGAAGGGCGCACAGGTAATGGGGAAAAAATAAGAACCAAGATACATCGTGTACAAGTACAAGCACCCAATGATAAATGTAAATGTATTATATACTTAAAATGTACCAATAAAAGAATTTAAGCAAAAAAAAAAAAAAAGATATATAAGTGCTGGGGGGGATTTAGCTCAGTGGTTCCACTGCCTGCCTCACAAGTGCAAGGTTCCCAGTACCAAAAAAAAAAAGATATATGAGTACTAAACCAGGACTCAAGATAATACTCTTAAAAGAGTATTCTTGACAGAAACAGTGAAACTGACACAACTAAAAACACTGGTAAGGTCAATAAATAAATGGCAACAAAACTGTCCAGACAAGAAAAACAAAGGATTGACCAACAGATAAAGAAGGCAATGATAGTAAATAACCAGTAATATCTCCTAATGTTGATGGCCTCAATTCTCCAATTAAAACACTGGATCAAAAATCAGAAATCAATAGTCTGTTGGATCAAGAAACTCATCTAGCCGAGTGTGGTTCCTCACTCCTGTAATCCCAGCACTCGGGAGGCTGAGGCATGAGGATTGCCGTGAGCTCAAAGCCAGCCTGAACTACATAGTGAGTTGAGGTTAGGCTGAACTACATGATCCCAAGAAAGAAAGAAAGATCCCAAGAAAGAAGGAAAGAAAGAAAGAAAGAAAGAAAGAAAGAAAGAAAGAAAGAAAGAAAGAAAGAAAGAAAGAAAGGAAGGAAGGAAGGAAGGAAGGAAGGAAGGAAGGAAAGAAAGAAAGAAAAAGAAATCTAATTCCAAAAGATATTCATAGACTATGGAATTCCTTGTGACACCCGATGGGTCAATGTCTGCTTGGATTGACTCGGGAGGCTAACTGCTAACTCCAAGGAGCCAAAGTGTCTTGAAGATGGGATGTTTTGGCAACTGGGGAAGAGATGGGCCTTATGCAGGAAACAAGAAAGTTTCTGAGGGGATAATCAGATAAAAGTTTATTATTCAGCCAAACTGTCACCACGCCTTGCTTGCCTGCGTTGCTACCTAAAACAAACATCTGCACTCAGCAGAACTCTATGCCTTTGTTTTCCTCAATAAATCTGGGGGTTTGAGTCAGTTCAAAGCTTCACACCATTCCAATAAAGTCCCCTGTCCCTCAACAAAGATATTCTCTGTCTCTTGCACCTTCCTTTGTCTCTATAAGAGTCTGCTGTCCCAAACCCAGCAGTAGACTAAAGTTAAAAGGTGAAAAACAATACTTCTTGCACCAGGACCTCAAAAACAAGCAGGGGTAGCAACTCAAATATCAGATGTGGTAAACTTCAAGCTAAAACTGATTAAAAGACAGAAGGGCACTACATACTAGTTAAAGAAATAATCTAAGAACAAATAACATTGATAAATATATATGCACCAAATACTGGAGGACCTATCTTCATAAAACAAAAACTGCTGAATTTAAAAGGTCAAATAAAAACCAACACAGTCATAGTAGGGATTTTTAACATCCCACTTTCTCAAAGAGATAGATTAACTAAACAAAAAATCAAAGAGATATCAGAGCTGAACCACACCCCTGAATAAATGGACTTAATATATATTTACAGAGTATTCCACCCCTCTACAACAGAATATACCTACTTTTCAGCAGTACATGATATTTTTTCCAAAAGAGATCACATGCTGGTCTATAAAGCCTGCTTAAAGTAAATGTAAAATAATTGAAATTACCCCGTGCATACTATCAGACCACTGTGCAATGAAAATAGAAATCAATGACAAAAGAAATTTCAGAGGGCCAGGATTTAGCTCAGTGGTTCTGGTGCCTGCCTCGAAAGCGCAAGGTCCTGAATTCAATCCCTGGTACCAAAAAAAAAAAAAAAAAGAAATTTCAGAAAAGGGAAAACTCCTGGAAAATTAATAACATACTCCTAAATAAAACTATTGGTCACAGAAGAAATCAAAGAAGAAATTTTAAATTTTCTGGAAGTTAATGAATGTACAACTTACCAAAACCTATAGAATTCTATGAAAACAATTCTAAGAGAAAAATTCATCACAATCAATGCTCACTAGGAAAACATAACAAACTCAAATAAATAACCTTATGAGAAATCTTAAGATAATTGAGAAACAACAACAAACCAATCCCGAACTAAAATTAAGGAGGGATATTATAAAGATGACAGCAGAAATTAATGAAAATGAGACTAAAAAAAGTATAAAAAATCAGCAAATCAAACAGCTTGTTCTTTGAAAGAATAAATAAAATATATAAGCCCTTAGCCAGACTTACCAAGAGAGAGAAAGGACTCACATCAATGCAATTAGAAACAAAAAAGGTGAAATTACAACAGACACTGTCAAAATCCAGAGGATAGTAACTACTTTGAAAAATTGTATTCCAACAAATTAGTAAATTTTGAAGAATTGGCAGATTCCTAGATTCAAACAAATTACCAAAGCTAACCCAAGAAGTTATAAATATGCTTAACAACCCAATAACAAGCAATGAAATTGATGCAGTAATAAAGAATCTACCAAAAAAAAAAAAAGCCCAGGACCTCATGGATTCACTGCTGAATTCTACACAACTTTTAAGGGTATCATCAATACTCCTCAAGCTCCAAAGAAATTCACATGGATGGAGTGTTCCCAGAATCATTTATGGAAGCCAGTATCACCCTAATCCTCAAATTGGACAAAGACTCAACTAAAAAAGAAAAGTATAGACCATTCTCCTTAATGAACATAGATGCAAAAATCCCCAACAAGATATTAGCAAATAGAATGTAGCACATCATCAAAAAGATCATACATCATGATCAAGTAGGTTTCATCCTAGAGATTCAACATATGTAAGTCAATAAATGTAATAGCTCACATAAACAGAAGCAAGGTCAAAAACCTTCGTATCAATAGATGCAGAAAAAGCTTTCAACAAAAACCAACAGTGAGTCATGATTTTTTTAAAAACCTAAAGAAAACAGTTATAGAAGGACCATACTTGAGTTTGATAAAAGCTATTTATGACAAATCAACAGCCAGCATCATATTAAATGGGAAAAAACCTAAAAGCATTCACCCTACAATCAGGAACAAAACAAGGATGTCCTTTATCACCATTTCTACTCAACATAGTACTTGAAACATTAGCCAAAGCAATCAAGCAAGAGAAAGAAATAAAAAAGAGGCATATAGGAAAGGAAAAACTTAAATTATCATTATTTGCAAATGACATGATACTCTATATAGAAGACCCAAAGAACTCCACCAAAAAAATGCTTTGAATTAATAACCAACTTCAGCAGTGTGGCAAGATACAAGGTCAACACAAAAATCACTAGCATTTGTGTACACCAATAATGAAATACATAAGATGAAAATTATGAAAACAATACCATTCACAGTAGCTTTAAGAAAAATGAAATACCTAGGAATTAACCTAACCTAGAAGTGAAAGATCTCTACAAAGAAAACTACAGTACTCTGAAAAAAAAAGGAATTAAAGAGAATGTCAGAAAATAGAAAGATGTCCCCTGCTCCTGGATAGGCAGAACCAGCATGGTTAAGATGGCCATGTTTTCAAAACTGTTATACAGATTCAGTGCAGTCCCAATTAAAATACCAAGAGCATACTTTACAGAACTAGAGAAAACAATCCTAAAATTCATGTGGAATCTGAAGAGACTCAGAACAGCAAAAGCAATTTTGAGCAACAAGAGCAAAGCAAAAGGCATAGCAATACCTGACTTCAAGCTATATTACAATGCAACAGTGATAAAAAAAATGCCATGGTACTTGGACAAAAACAAATATGTGGATCAATGAAACAGAACAGAGGATATAGACACATCTCCAGACATATTCATTTATCTGATCTTCGACAAAGAGGCCAGAAGCGTATGCTGGAAGAAAGATAGCCTACTCAATAAGTGGTGCTGGGAAAGCTGGTTATTTGTTTGCAGAAGATTAAAGCTGGACCCTTATCTCTCACCATATACTAAATGAAAATAGAAATGGATCAATGGTCTAAACATTAAAATAGAAACATTATATGTACTGGTAGATAAAATAGGTAAAACACTTGAAAACATAGGTGTAGAAAAGGATTTTCTAAACAGAATCTCAGTTGCACAAGAAATAACACCAAGAATCGACAAATGGAATTTTATCAGACTAAAAAGCTTCTGTACAGTAAACGAATCAATTAGGGGAGTGAAAAGTGAGCCTACAAAAATGGGAAAAAAATTTTGTCAGCTACTCCTTAGAGGACTAATTTCTGGGATATATAAAGAACTCAAAAAAATTAAACTAACATTAATTTTTAATTAATGACATTAAAGACCCAATTTTTAAAAATGGGCAAGAGAAATGAATAAACACTTCACACAGGAAGGAAGAAGTACAAATGGTCAACAAATATATGAAAAAATGTTCATTTTTTTAGAGAAGTGCAAATTAAAACAGCTCTGATTCCATTTTACTATGGAAAGAATGGCAGTCATTAAGAAATCAATAACAAATGCTGATGAGGCTGTGGTGAAAAAGGAACCCTCCTACATTGTTGGTGGGAAAGTAAACTAGTGCAACCATTATGGAAGTTAGTGTGGAGATTTCTCAAAAAACTGAAATTAGAAGTTCCGTGTGACCTAGCTATCCACCTTCTAGGTATCTTCCCCAAAGAGCTTAAGACATCATAGTACAGCGATACACCCATACCAGTGTTTATAGCATCACAATTCATAATAGCTAAATCCTGGAAGCAGACTGTATACCCAACAAAAGACGATTGGATAAGGAAAATGTGGTATCTATGTATAATGGAATACTACTTGGCTCTAAAGAATGACAAATTTGAGAAATTTGTAGGAAAATGAATGCACCTGGAAAATATAATGTTAAATGAAACAAACCAGACACACAAGTTTAAATACCGTATGGTATCTCTCATTTGAGTGAGGCAAAGTGCAAACAAAGAGAATAATAAAGGATGGATAGAAGAGAACAAGTGGCTGGATCTCTTGCAATAGAGAATAGGTCCAAGGGAATAAGGGCGAGGGGTGAAGAGGAGGGGAAGGGGAAATAAGTAGAATAAAGATATGTCATATACAGGAACCTAATAACCTCAATGAATATAAATGCTATATCCCATAATGTGAGCTAAGATTAATAATATCAATAAGAAGGAAAATCAGGATAGGGGAATTAGAGGAGAAGGGATGGGGGAGGGAAGGGGATTAAAAAAAAAGGAACAAGCTGTAGTATGTACATATACCCACTCCCCAGAATGACCAGAAACGGCATGTACCACAAATATGTACTGATAAAAAAAAATTAAAAAAAATAAGGGGGCAAAGACTTTAGGATACCATATAAACAAGTCTTAAAACTATGTTAGGGGGCCAGGGATTTAGCTCAGTGGTGCTGCTGCCTGCCTCGAAAGCATAAGGTCCCAAGGTCGATCCCCAGTACACCCCCACAAAAAACCAAACCAGAACTACGTTAGGAATTTTCAATAAGTAAAACCTTTGAAAAAACTTTAAAATGTGGAAAAATTAACAAGTGCAATGAGTTAAAGAGGGTACGTGGGAGTTTTTTGTAGCACCTCTGCAATTTTTTTTGTAAGCTTAAAATTTCAAAGTAAAAAGTTCTAAAAACTAGAAAAATAAGGCCTTAAATATAGAGATTTTCAGACAAAAGCTGAGAGACTTTGTTTGCACTAGCTCTGCACTGCAGGAGACACTACAGATTTTCAGGGCTGAATAGAAATGGTCCTAGATAGGAGCCTGCATGTGCAGAAGGAAGAAGGGTTCTGGAAACAGTAAGATTTCAAAGTGCACTTGCAGACTTGTAATTCAATTCGGTGGAATAAGCACATGTGTTTAGCTACTCTCCCTCCCAGCTCCTAATATTTGCTGTAAAGGTTAAGGTTATAAATCCACAAAACAGAGGACATGAGTTGAGCAGAGACTTCCAACAAATTTCTTTAAAAAGTAAGTAGGTGGTGGAGTAGGTATTGGATGAGGAAGATGAGAGGATGAAACCACACTGAAAAAAACGCGTGGTGGATATTGTAACAGAGGAAACTGTACAGCCACCTCTCAGCTACCCCATGAGAGGCTTAGGAGTCAGAATTTCCGGGGCCTACAGAGAATGCAGAACATGGGGCTGAAAACACAGGAATGAGTGAAAAGGCCAAAGGCGGAACGTTCAGCACGGCTCTGGAGAGAATGCGTCAGTCTCTCTGAGCGGAGTGGTAGAGACAGCATGAGAGAAGGGAGAAAGAGTGACTGAACTATGGATTTTGTTTGAAAAGAAATGTCTGGTAAGAGGCGGGGCAGTGAGCCTGTGAGTTAGAGTTCCGGTCTGTACACAGCACAGTTGTATTTTATAAGACCCAAAGACTGACGGGTGTTCCCTGTCTGCCCACTTCAAGTGACACTTCAGAGGTGACACTTCCTGCCATGAAGCTTAACTGATGGTGACCTTTCACATTCATTGCCTCATTCTTAAATATGAGTGGGGAAAAAGAAAAAACAAAACCGAAAAACCTCCAGAGATGAAAGTGTGAAATACTCAGAAAAAAAAAGGCCTAAATATATGGAAGCAAAAATGACTCCCTGGGACACAGAGTTGATTCATAGAAAAAAACCACGCAAAAATATGTAGTGAGCATCCTTAAATATATACATATATCTTGGTAGATAGGCAGAGGTAGATCTATAAGATGTAGATCTATATAGATGTAGATCTATACAGATATCCCAGAAAATAAAAATACAATGCTGTGGGGAAAGAGTCATAAAAAGAAATTTAAAAATTAAAAGTAAGATTGCCAAAGTTTATGATTCTTTAAGGTACAAGTTCCCAATGATAAATGTAAATGTATACCTAAAATGTACCAATAAAAGAATTTAAGGGAAAAATAGCTTTCCACACTGGAGAAGAAAATAAGATGGGTACTTTGGGGTCACTGTCAATTCACCAGCTCTGAGAAACTAGCTGTATGACACACATTGCTGCTTTTCTCCAGCCTCTAGGAAGAGGCAGGCCTGGGTGACATTGACCAACTGGGCTCCTGCAGGCGATGTGACTGGTGGACCTGCATGGTTAGACTATTGCTCCCTGTCATACCCATGTCTTCTCTGGTAGGAATGTGATTCCTTTTCTAAAAAGTTTCAGTATGCTCACTGGGGAAAAGGAACAGTTTTTTCTTTTTCCTACTTTTCTAGATTTCTCTCACTGCAGTTTAAAGGGCATGCCCTTGGGTATCATTGGTTACCACCAAAGAGGGAAGCAGCTAGATAAGTTTAAGACTATTGTCATTCTAAAAAAAATGAGCAGGGGTAGCCTGTGCCTGTCATCCTTTCACTGGCCAAGGTCCCAGGAGGCTCCCAAAGCTGAGATAAGTAATCTAATCCATTCTACCTGTAGACTAGGTTAGCAGATTCTCTGAATCCTGTCACTGGAAAAAAAATTTTAAGGAGTAGTCAGTAATCCTTTAAATTTTAAGGCACTGGGAAGGTTTTATTAGGCAGACATTTAGAAGTACACATTCAAAGAAATAGAGCATACATCCTCAAGAGGGAGGCACAAAATTCCTGGAACATGGAACATTTATGCTTCTGTTGAGGGGTGGAAACCCCAGGAAAGGTGACTCACTGCCCCAAAAGTGTACTAGTCCATTTTATAGTTTCTTTGTTTTGTTTTGTTTGACTTTTTGAGGCAAAGTCTTGCTATGCAGTTTAGGTTTGCTTTGAACTCACTATGTAGCCCTGGGTGACAGTCCTGAGTGCTAAGATTACCAGTGTGCACAACCACACCTGGCTTTTAAAAATAATAGTAATTTACACATTTTGGATTCTCTTGATCTGCTACCTTATCCAAGGATCAGGTTCTTGCTCTTTACTTACTCACTTAAGCCGATTTATGGACTTCCAGTAAACTGAGGAATTTTGGGTATCATCATACCTGGAAGAAAAGGAGCCTATATTTAACCAAGGGAATGCTGACATGGATTGCTTTGGGTGACTTTGACTGAGGCAAGTTCCAGTCTTCTTAAAAGTACAAATTTTATTTATGATTCCTGTGTCTGATTTCTACCCATCTTTTATTTCTTCTATTCTACCTCAATCTGAGCACTCTTGTTACCAGGTTTTAGGGTGCTGGAATCTCCTTCTGGAGGTGGTTTCTGGGTAATTTCTGTCCTGAACAAAGAATTGGTCAAGACAAGTACAAACAGTAGCAGTGTTATATTAAATGTAGGAAAAGAAACAGGTTCTGCAGAGGGAGTTTGGACCAAATAAAAGTAGGAAAAGAAGTACATCCTAGAGCTTGAGGTTGGGGCAACTATGTGAGACAACACAGTGGCAAAAACTCAGTGTGGACCATCCTTTTTGTATCACCCACTCCTCAGGCCGATGTCAGGTCCAGGCCACCCTATTGAAAACCTGCTCAAGTTCTTGGGAGAAGTCCAGGTGGAGGACTTTTGGAACTTTTCTGTGCACGTGTCCTGGGATTTTGTAATTAACAGGTCACACCTACTTCCCCAGCCAGCTTTGCCATACCCTAATCTCCAGTCTCATTTCCCTGAGAGGGACACATATCCCCATAATTCTTTATGGGGTGTTGAGGAAGTGGAAGTCTCTGTCTTCTATAGCTTTTTCTGGCTGAAAGAGGCTGTAGACCCTACCTACTGGGGATTATGTGCTCTTCAACTACCTTGGGGTGTTGAGGCTCACTGGCTGAGTTGAAGGAAAAAAACCTGTCAGAAGACAGTGAGAAAAGAGTTAGTGACTATTGAACTGTCTGTTTGATGGGAGAAAGAAAGTAACTTTATTATTATGTTGGGGATGTAGAACCAAAATATGAGGAGCAGCTCAGATTTCCACACTTCTTATGGAGGGCAAAGTATGGCAAAGAGGAAGGTTAGATAAACTGACAGCCTGAGAACCATAGCCTTAGCAAAATTATCCATGAAATGGATCCAATTAAAAATGGGTGCCCATTTAAACTGTGATGAATTACAGTCTTTATTGACTACTTATCTGCACCCAGAGCAATGCTGAAGTCTTGCTTTCAAAGAGGAGCCTTGGGTCTTCCACAGATCCTTAGGAATAGCTTTCTTCATAGTCCTGTGAAAATTCTAGTGACTACTTTCTATGTAGGATTTTTATAGCTGTTGCTACATTCCTTGAGAAAGGACCAGAATGGTTCCTCAGGAACTAGGAATAAGGCTAGGGTCTTAAGGGACTATAGGGCTGCCCTTCTTGCCTCCTCATCAGGCTTTGATTTCTGAAGGAGACTTTAGACATGTCTCTTTGGGATCCCTTGCAATGAATGACTTTGGGAAGATAGACTACTTCTAAGAGTTGTAACATTTCCTGCTTGTGTTTTGTAGATAATTGCTTATTACTTATTAGTCAGCAAGCTCCTTTCCAGATTGTTGCATAACATGTAGCACCAGAAAAGCATATTTGGAGTCTGTATAAATAAGTCTGTATAAAAGGCCTCTTGGCTTTTCCTAATATCAATGCCTGAGTAAGAACTATGAGCTCTTTGAGAGAGGTTCCTGGGGGAGGTTTGCCTCAGTGACCTGTGGTGAAGTGACTAATGCATAACTGGCCTTTCAGTGTCCTTCTTGGACAAAGCTACTTTCATCAGTGAACCACACCCCTTCAGGGTCTTGGAGGGGCAGGTCATTGATGTCCTGCCTGCTTGTATAGGTCTGGGAGATCACTTGTTCACAACAGTGGCTAACTTCTGGGCTTGTAGGCACCAGAGAGGCAAGATTAGGAGTAGTTCAAGTTTTATAATAACCTTAGGGGTGTCTAAGAACATGGCCTGATATTTGGCAAGCCATTCCCCTGTTAACTACAGGCAACCTTTTGTCTCAAGAATTGCTCTGACCTGATGGAGAGTCAGGACTTATAGTTTCTGCCCAAAAGTCAGTTTTGCAGCTTCCTCTGTCAGCATAGCTATAGCTGCTATTGCTCCCAGGTAGGGGGCCATCCAGCAGGCACTCATTTAACTTTTTTGAAAAGTATGCCACTGGGCAGAGTTCTTGTCTTAGCCTTTGGGTCAAGACACCCAAAGCAATTCCTCTGTTTTCTGAAATGTAGAGGAATAAGGGTTTCTTTAAGTCAGATGTTCCTTTATACCATGCAGCATGTTGGCTAATTAGGTCAGAGACCTGGCGTAGTCCCAAAAGGTAAAATCTGGTTTTCCCTTTGCCAGAATTTGAGAATTGTCCTCAATTTTGCTAGTAAATCTCTTCCTAGCAAGGGAGTAGGACATGGTGGTACAATTAGAAACTCATGGTTAAGCATTTGGCCTTCAAAGTGACACATCAAAACAAGAGTAAAGAATCTCTGACTAGGAGTTGCCTTGACCCAAACTATGGCTATAGATCTAGAGAAGAGTTTTCCAGAGAAGTCAAAGCAGAATGTATTGAATTGGCTAGCCCATAACATCCAGTATTACCTAGGATTCCTCACAGGAAATGGTGATGTCCATGGACAGAGTCATTGTGGGTTCCTTTGGGCCTCTTCAGAGCAGGAAATGAGGGCTCTGGCTGGCCTATCCCCTTTCTGGGAACAGGGATAGTCAATCCTCCAGTGCCATGAGTCAGGCACATTGGTTGCCTCACACTTGGAGCAAGGCCCAGGTGGGGGCTTGGTGCAGTCATGTGCCCAATGTCCAGACTTCTTGCACTTGAACTAGAAACTCTGTCCTTGGATGTCTTTGGGTTTTGCCTTAGACAATTTGGGTAAGTTTAAAGCATTAGTAATTGTAACAGTTATTTTAGCTTTTCTCTTTTGACCGTCCTCCAGATTCTGATTGTTAAACATAGAAAAATCCATGTACAGTAATTGGGTCACAGGTGCCTGGAGTCTCATCTGAAATTTCTTAATTAAGCAGATGAGAGAGACCCATATTCCCCTGAAAGACAGGTGAGGATCTGAGGACAAGATCATCAAAAATATCTCATCCTCTGGGGCCACTCTGAATACCATAGTTTTGGGGCTTTTCCCTAGATAAGAGGTCACGGAAGCCTGAATATAAGGGGTTTAACTCCACTTTCTATGTTTTAAGCAGAAAAATGGTCTCATAATTTAAGCTGCCATCCCCTACCTGTCTTTCACCACTTCCTAGTTCATATTGACTCCAGGGCCGGGGATTTAGCTCAGTGGTTTCGCCGTCTGCTGTGCAAGCTCAAGGACCCGAGTTCGATCCCTAGCACCAAAAAAACCCCACAACATATTGACTCCAAAGGGTATAGCAATGATAGATAAATTCTAAATTGGCAGAGTCAAACCTTTCCCACTGACCAAACAGTGAAGTCAGTGAAATCTGCAGGGTTGATGAGATTTTCCACAACTCATTTTGGGGCCTATAGAGAGAGACAATTAGGTCGTGGGTCATTAAGATGGCATCCCATGCAGAAGGAGACCTGATGAGCCTGCAAAACCTCCCTTGTGAGACTCAAGTATTTGCTAGATAAACGTCTCTTTCTGAAACTAGGATGATGCCTGCATCTTTCATAGAAGCATAGAAGAAAGCTTGACTGGAGGCTTTTTGCCTTTATACAGGGCCCACTAATTCCTTAGGGAGAGGGGGTTGAGCCATTTGATGGCTCTACCTAGTCCTCTGAAACTCCCATGAGATCGATCCCTCCCAACAGGATTCTCTTAGCCACTCTTGAGCCACTGGATAGCTCTGCTTAAGCAAGGTGGAGTCACTTGGGAAACAGTGTCTCAGGAATCCCTTAGGCATTTTGAGCCATTTGATGGCTCTATTTAAGCAGGGTGAATCCACTTGAGAAGCAGTATCTCTTACATTTACCCTAATAGTAAAAACTTTGGTATTTTGTTTAAGGCAGTAGAGATGGAAGCCTCTTTTTTAAGCCTTCAAAATCATAAGAATGACTCACAGTCACTTGAGCTTTTCTGGCTGTTGTTTTGTCCTTCTCAGGCCATCAGACACGTTTCTCAATTACCTGCTGTCAGGGCTAGTGGGCTGAAAGGAGGCCCAGTCAAGTGAGGTTTCCAAAGAAAAGAACATTTGTGGAGCAGATGTCACAGAAAGCAGGAACTCAGCTTTATTTTCCAGCAAAGCGCTTGTAGTACTTTTATCGGCTTACTAAGACATAGTAAGAAAAAACATTCTGGGTGACCTTGTAGGCTGTATGGTGCATGTGTGGTTGTCTATGCTGATTCATTGTTATATAACAAACCCCCATCATGTGCCTGCACTAAATGACAGGATTGTGTCCTCAGTTGCCCTCAGACACCTGGGCTTTGACACATCTCACAGCAGCCTCCTTCATCCCACTCTTTCAAAGATCGGGGGGCTGTCACTTCTGCCCAGAGCCCACAGAAGCAGTACAGGGAACAATATATAACCACCAACCCCATTGCTATTGCATCACCACTGAGAGCCACCCAGCGCCAGGTGGCTCCTAGGGATTCCCACCCTCGGGTCAGGGGGTCTTGTTGCAAGGCTTAAGTGGCACACACCTCTGTGTCCATCTCTTGTAAGGCCTCTTGTACTTGTTCCTGTTGGTTAGGAATAAAAACACAGCATTCTACATGTAAGTTCCTCCCTGTGCTGCAGTCAACAAATCCAGAGCCGTAAGGTTCTGTAACACCACCTTTCTCATCTGGGATATTTCATCCATGAGCAACATCAGAGACTGGTGTGTGATACTTAGGGTCTGTGCCATGTGTTGGGCTAGAGCTTCACTTGGAGGGCTAGGTCTATAGTCCCTGCCCCTGGCAGTCATAGGATAAAACCACCAGGCCACCCCTTTGAAGTGGTGCCATTGGTGATATATAGTGTCCTAATTGTGGGGTGTGTCTGTCAGGGTGGGACCAATAGTGCCCTTAATAGTGCCTGGGAAACCCCCAGATGCAGCACCCTGTCCAGTGTGTGGGGAGGTACAGCCAAACCATAGTCCCACAGCCCCATAAGGCATCTGCCATGGGCCAATCAGTGGGCACTGTACCTATGAGCAGCACAGGCTTTCGTGTGGGGAGGACCAAAGTCCCTTTATCACCTTAGTACCTTGCTCTTCCAGTTGAATGCTCGGATGAGTCAGCTGTGCTTTCAGAAGGCAATCCAATGGGCTGTCACATGTATGCTAGGGCTGGTCATCGAGCAATTGAACAGTCTGTGGTAAGGCCTGTACCCACCCAATAAACTTTGGAGCCAAATAGGCCATCTTAGTTTTCAAGAGCCCATTATATCTCTCAATCATACCAGCAGCTTACGGCTGGTAGGGCACATAAAAGTGCCAGGTAATGTCATTGTCTCTGGCCCACTGTTGTATCTGAGCCCCTGTAAAATGGCTTCCCCAGTCAGACACTATTCCTAGCAGCTCCACATGGCCTGTAAGGTTGCTAAGAATGTTTTGTCTTAGCTAAGCTGATAAAGAGCTATTATAAGTTATCTGCTGGAAATTAAAGTTTGGTTCCTGCTTTGTAACAGGCTCCATGCCTGTTCTTTTCTTTGGGAACCTTGCCTGACCTGGCCTCCCTTCAGCCCACCAGTCCCAACACTTCTGATATCGGGCAACAAATAATCCAAAAATGATATAGGGCAGCAAGTAATCCAAATAAGCAAAAGTAATCCAAACAAGGGAAATATTATAACTCTCAACCTGTTCGTGTTTTCTAAAACTGAAGAATGAATTTTAGGAACAATGAAGGTTAAGAGTAAGAAAAATTTATTGAGAGAAAGATAGCTTCTGTCTAAGAGAGACAGAAGACTGGAGAGGAACTGGAAAGTGGGTTGCCAGCCCATCCTGGTTTTCAAAGGCATTTTATAGGGCAAAGCCATGAGGTGAGGTGGGTACAAAGTGGGATAAAATTATAAGACCCAATGGAAAATCACAAGGTGGGCATGAGGTGGAACAAAACTATGATCAACCAATAAGATTACAAGTAGAGTCCCCCAGATAATTTTGATTAAATGGGGATTAAATTGGAAAACAAGTCATGCAGCAAGCATACAAGGAATTTCTGGAAAAGAAATGGGGTAGGGAGATTGATGCCTATTTAGAATATCAATCACTGCTATTTATCCCCAGAGAAAGTAGGTGGATGCAGTACCTTTTCTCTTTTTGTAATGCTAACCAGTGAATAAGTCTCCATTGTTTTCTATTCTGAGGGCCCAGCTTTGTCTAACAGCCTTATAATAATTTCTAACTAACCTAGCTATCTGCAATACTTCTAGGGCAATGTTGGGAGTTTCTTAGCTCCTCTAGTTTTAAATAATCACAAAAATTTCAAGGGGAGCCAGGTGTGGTGGCACACGCCTATAATCCCAGCACTAGGGAAGCTGAACCAGGAGGATTGCTGTGAGTTCAAGGCCAGTTTGGGCTACATAGTGAGGTCAAAGCCAGTTTGAACTACATAGTGAGGCCTTGTCTCAATAAAATAAAATCAAGGGGAAAAAAGAGGGAGAAGCAATAAATTTAAAAGAGATGTAAAAGACATATCAGCCATTTGCAATATGTGGCTTTTATTTGCTTCTTAATTACTATAGTTGAAAAAACCCTGAATATTGGATGTGTGATGATAGTGAGGGGTTACTGCTATTTAAAATATGATAATGAGTCACCTGGGATTTAGTTCAGTGATGCTTCGCCTGCCTTGCAAGCACAAGGACCTGAGTGTGATCCCAGGTACTGGAAAAAAAAAAAAGATATGGTAATGATATTGTAGTTATATTTTAGAGGCAACTAATGAGACATTTACTGATGAAATAATATGATATCTGGAATTGGTTTCAAGTCATCAGTGAAGGGTGGCAGGGAGCTGAGGTAGAACAAAGGTGCTAGGCTTGACTGTCGTCCCTGCTCTCCAGTGATGGGGCCTTTTTTATTTTCTCAATTCTGTATGTGTCTGAAATTTTGCAATTTATTTATTTATTTTTTTGAGATAAGGTCTCACTTTGTCATTCAGGCCAGCCTTGAACTATGTAGCCCAGGCTGGCCTCAAACTCATAGCAATCTTCCTGCCTCAGCCTCCTGAGTGCTGGGATTATGGGTGTGTGCCAGCATACCAGGCTGAAATTTTGCAAATTTAAAGTTATAAAAAATGTTGAACATTATCAGAGGCTGATCAATCTTTCATTCTGCCTAGAAAGCAAGGGCTAAAGAAGGTCAATAGGCATGTGTAATATCATAATACACGGGGGGGGGGGCGGGCTAGGAGGTAAGTGCCTCAGAGTGGGCAAAGACAAAGACACTCTGAGCTAGTCATTATTTATTGGGTGCACACAATAATCAGAGGGAGTATCAGGTGATTTAGAGGCGGGGTAACCCTATGTTGATGAGGATGTTGATGAGGATTTTAGGTCACTCATGAGGAGATGAGCACAGTATTCCTGCAATAGTAGGTGAGACGAGATAGCAGGCTAATGAGGAATTCATCCTTCCCCAGGTGAAACTTTTCTTTTTTAATTATTATTCAATTCTCAATGAACCAAGACGTCTTCAGCTGATGTAATTTTGCCCTTGAGCATCACAGTATCCCAGGACCATTTGGGCCTCAACTTGTGACTGGAGGCAAAGAGAGTTGTTTCTGCATGTCATAGCCAGCTCTCCAGGAAAGAAGAGTAGGCCTTAGACAGCCCTAATCATAATTTAATTATGAAATGATTTTTCCCCAAAAATCATATACAATGGTTCTCTTCAAAAGGATACAATGAGAAAGTTATTCCCTTTTCAACACTTCTTTAACATGTCTGACTAGAGTATGAGGGAAATCTCTAATCTTTTTTGTAAAGTGAAGCTGAGAGCCTTTAACTGTAAATTCATAAAAAAGTTTGTTCTTCAAGTGGGCCTTTGGCCCATCTGCACTCAGATAGCAATAAACTCATCACATGTTGCTTAGACTTTGCCTCGGTGGTCTCAATAGAGCCTTGGTCTGACCTTACAATTACCACCTGTACAAATCCTATGTAAACATTTTCAGCTGGGTAAACCCTTAAGAAGCCTGCAAAAGTGTTGGTGAAGACCAAACCTACTTCTCTCAAATAGTACCTTTCTGTGTAGGTGAAAGATTTCACTCTCAAGAGTATCCGTTAACAAGTTGAAGATACTCTGTCATAACGGTCACCCCTTTGAAGATTTGTCCTCTTGCATATCAGAGCCAAGTACACAGTAGATGCATAATCAAAGTATATTGAATCAGCTGGGCGTGGTGGCCCATGCCTGTAATCTCAGCACTAGGGAGACTGAGGCAGGAGGATCACCTCAAGTTTTAGGCCATCCTGGGCTACACAGTGTGTTCAAGGCCAACCTGAACTACATAGCAAGACCCTGCCTCAAAACACCAAAACCAAAAAAAAAAAAAAAAAAAAAAAGTTGAATTAATATCGTGCATCTTTTGTATTCCAGAGTATCTTCTATGGTGTGCTTACCCAATTGACAAAATCTAGATTATTTCTATAAAAACTAAATTGGTCATCCCTAAGTCACAAGAGCTTTCCTCTACACCACTTTTTACCCACTTCTTTTTGCCGTCTCTCAAAACATGTATTATTTAAGAACACAACACAAATATCCTTCCCATTAAAATTTGCTCCTACCGCATGGGATTGGTATTAATCTATGTCTGTCTCATCTGGGCTCCTAGAAGTTGGCTTTTTCTTTTTTGTTGTTTTTTGGTACTGGGGATCGAACTCGGGACCTTGTGCTTGAGAGGTAGGCAGCGGAACCACTGAGCTAAATCCCCAGCCCCGAAGTCGGCTTTTTCACCCAAACCAAATGGTTATTCAAGTCAAGGTAGTTATAATGAAAATGTTGGTTTATATATATATAGTTTGGGCAATCCTTTGGCCCAGGATGATTTGTAGAGTACATTGCTTTTCTTAAATATTAAAAATCTTTCAATTCCTTAATAAATTCAAAACAAATCTGTGTGCAGCATGAGAGCTTTTTTTCCTTTTAGGCTGATGAGCCTTGCTTGTGAACGGCTGGAGGCGCGCCAGGGGCGTTTTGAACTCCTTCGGCTACCGTCGTTACGTCTTCTCCCTGCGTCTGCGCACTGCTCAAACACAGCTCTTTTTTCCGTCAGTAGGGAAGGACGCTGGTGTTGAGGTGAGTCGATGTCGCGTTTGTTCTCCACATTGAAATTCTCCCAACTGCCACCTTTTGCACTTTGACTGCTTCTGCGGTCGTGACTCCGCATCCTAGCAGCGGTGGAGCCCCGGACGTCTCTCTTGCGTCGCCCCCCGCACGCCCTTGTCGCAGCCTCAGGAGGGCGGGCTGAGGCGGCTTCGGTGACCCGGGGTGGGGGTTGGGGCGGGTCGTGGAGGAGGCAGCAGGCTCGTGAGGCGGCCGGCCCGGCCGGTTCCCCCTACGCCTTTTCCCTTGTCGATGTGACCTTGGCTAGTTGGCTAGGTCGTTTGGCCCACCCGGCCTTAGGGCTTCACTGGTTTCTTCCTCACCCAGTCGTGAGGCGTGGGGGGTCGGCGTGGGCGAAGCTCCGTGGACACCAGCGCTCGGTGGGTGTTAGCCGAAGGGCTCGGTTTGCGACGAGAGCCGGGCAGCCGGAGGACGTCGCCGGCCGGTCTCGGCGCAGCCTTCCTGCTCGCCGCGGGTCCCAGAGGAGGCCGCAGGGTGGGGAGCTGGAGGCCCGAGCAGCTGCTGGGTTCCCTTCTGCGTTTGAATGTTTGCCCCGTGACCGTGGCAGACAACGTTCCTCCGCTTCTCAGGGGTTGTCCCGAAAAAGCTTTTAAGGGTAAATGCTATACGTGCATTTGCGTCTGTAACTGTAGTTGCGAGGGATTTGTGTTTGTGGTTTTTGATGATAGATTCGTTACTGGTTATGCCAGTTTCCTTGTTTATTTGGGAGTAGTTCAGCGTATTGGGGGGAGCTACAGGATAAGCCACTCAGCACCTTAGCTTTGTGGGAGTCAGTCCACTGTTACCCTGCATCTTGCTGGGGAGTTGTTTAGATCTCTTACTTTGTTCTAAGGTGTTTTGTTTTTCCTTGTTTTACCTGTGAAGGACAGTAAACATGAGTTCCAGTGCTTTGACGAAACCGCAGATGCGAGGTCTTCTGGCCAGGCGTCTGCGGATCCATATGGTTGGAGCATTCATTGTCTCCCTGGGAGTTGCAACTCTCTATAAGGTACATGTGTTTGTTTTTTTGTTTTAAGATCATGAAGTGTGTTTTCAGTTTTAACATATATTTTATTTTGTTTGATTGTGGTTTTTTGAGATAGGGTTTTGCTATGTAGATCAGGTCTTGAACTTGTAATCCTCCTGCCTCAGCCTCCCAAGTTCGGGAATTACGGGTATGAGCAACTGTGCCCAGCTTTTTTTTTTTTTTTAAATAAAGAAAAGGTAGAATTTGAGCCTTGAAAGTTAGCAAGAACTTGGTGTTTTGGTTTATCTAGATGTCTTCTTATAGCCCTTTGAAATAGGTGGCCTCTGGTTGAGGAAATGTGTGGGGGGTTGTGGCCTGAAAGGGTTTATCTCCCTCCCTGGCACCTCCCTTGATCTCTGCTTTCCTGCCTCCTTGTGAGCTGCTTCTCCACCATGCCATTCTGCCTTGGAGCCAGCCAACTGTGGACTGAAACCTCTACAAATGTTTAGTCACTTTCTTTTTTTTTGAGATAGGGTCTCACTGTGTAGTTCAGGCTGCCCTTGAACTCATTATGTACCTCAGGCTAGCCTTGACTCTGTGGCGATCCTCCTGCCTCAGCCTGCCAAGTGCTGGGGTTACAGGCATGTGCCACCACCCCCAGCTACTTAGTCACTTTCATTGCTGGAACAAAATACTCAACACCTACAGCTTAAAGGAGGAAAGGTTTACTTTGGCTCATGGCTTTTAGACGTTTCAGTTCATAATCCACTGTCTCAAGGCAGAAAAGGCATGGTGAAAGGGTCTGGGCCGAGGACAGCTACTAATTCTCTGGCAGCCAGGAAGAAGGAAGGGTGAAGAGAGGAGGCAGGGACAAGAATATACCCTTCCAAATCACCTCCAGCAACCCACCTCCTAATAGCTTCTTTAGCTACTGAACTCATTCTCACCTTCCACAGGCCGCACCTGAACACAGGCTTTAGGGGATACTGAAGTTGTAAACCAAAACAGAACAAAGAGGAAGGGGGAACAGTAAACAAAAGCACTAAGTGGGCCGATGCTTTGGGACGAACACAAAAAATAACCCCTTTACTTGTCAGGCAGGGGTATGAAATAAATGTTTATTGAAGAAAGGTTGAGTATATGGGAAAGTATGGGGAATTCTTTCCTTGTCTCTGATGTCACTGTTATGAAATTTCAGGCCTTTATAACTTGTATGAATTCTTGCTCCTTTAACTGGGAGCCACCAGAATAGGTGTGTTTATGTCATTGGGTTACCCATTCTTTAGTGTGTAGTGGTTTTGAAACTTTTCACTTACAGCAAATATATGTTTGCATTGGTTTTTTTGTTTTGTTTTGTTTTGTTTTGAGACAGGATCTCCCCATATAGTTCAGGCTGGTCTTGAACTCCACAGTGATCCATCCTCCTGCCTCAGCCTCCTACGTGCTGCATTTACAGGCCATATGCCACCATGCCTGGCTTATATTGCATTGTGATTCAGTTAACAAACTTACGCATATGTGTCAGAGTTTATAGGTGTATCTGTGCATAAAACTGAAATAGTTTGTCACAACCTGTTAATATTTTCTATTCTGTTTTTTTTGAAGTGCTGGCTTCAGACTTCTAAGTTGGTTTCATGTCCCACTGATGAGTTGTTGATGACTTGAAACACATTTATCCAAAGGCTAAGGCTAAAACTTGCCCTTGATTCTAAGACTCTTTTCTGATGTGTTCTTCCCCTTCCCATTGTGACCCCAGCACTTGTAATACATCCAACTTGGCAGTCCTTCACCGCTACAGTATTTGCTGTTATCCACCTCTGCTTTTTCCCATGCTTATGAACATGCCAGGAATATCTTGTACTTCATTGTCAGGCAAATTTGTCTTTCAAGGCCTGTTCAAATGTTCTTTGGAGCAGTTGGTTCTTCTCTTCTGGGTTCTCAGGCATTTTGTACCAGGCTGCTTTATAGCATTGGGCACGTTGGATTTTCTATTAAATTGTATTTCCTCTTTTTATATTCAGAGCTGGATCCATGGCAGACTGTCCATTGTGATGAAAAATAAAAAAATGTTTGGTAATGGAACAAAGTATTCGAGCCTAGTTAGCTTTTTAGTGTTTGATTAGAAGGAAGTTTCCCAAAACATTAAGGAATGAATCCAGATTCTTAATAATTCAGTAGTCAGCTTTTGGCTGTCTTAGTAGATGTTCATCTCCTTTGTCTTCCCTACCTAGTATTTAGTGCTCCTTAAATTCCAAATTTTGGCCTATTTTCAGTTTTAGTCAACTTCTGTGTTCTTTACATGAAGGTAAGAATCTGGTATAAATCATTCTTGGTTAAGTTTGTACCAAGCTTACATTCATGAATATGAGTTAGGTTTAAGAGGCAGAAGAATGGCATTTATATCAAATATGGACTTTCCCATATTTTAGTTTAACTGATTACTGTCATAAATTAGGCTTGTTTTAAATCTTCAGGTATAGGCTCATCATATAAAATGTTGAGTCTGGGCTATACTATAATTGCTACTCATAACTTGGAGGCTCTAAATAGATAATTTATGTCTTTATCCTTTCGTCTATTTTTTTTTTTTTTTTTGGTACCGGGGATCAAACTTGGGTCCTTGCACTTGCAAGGCAGGCAGCAGAACCACTGAGCTAAATCCCTGGGCCCCAATAATTTATGTCTTTTTTCTTCCCTGAAGTCTCTATTTTCCAGACTTAAAAAAACCACTCTCATTTTAAAGTGTAATAGACAAAATTTAGATAAGGTTATAAAATTAATTTGCTTTCATTTCTTAGGGTTGCTAACAACAACTTGCTATTTTTTGCCTTGGTGTTCCATAATTGTTTAAATGAAATATTTTTCTTGTTCTAACAAAGTGTTCATCATTGCATAGTATTTGTGTGTATGTACATTCATGTTTATGGAGAGCTTAGAAGTTGTATATATTCCATCTATATACTGGAGAACGAAGTAGCTGTTGAGGTCATGTAGTCTGTCTGAAGGTCTGAGACCCAGGTAGTATAGCTCCCAATATGAGTGCAAAGACCTGGGAGAAAGAGACGCTGCTGGTCTAAGTTTCAGAGTTGGAAGACAGGAGCTCCAGAGGACAGAAGGTGATGTGTATCCCAGCTTAGGAGAGAGTTTACTCCACCACTGTCTTTGTTCTATTCAGGCCCTCCTGTTCACATTGGTGAGGTTGGATCTTTAGTCCAATTTCTCCCCAAAACACCCTCACAGACAAACCTGGAAATAATGTATTACCAGCTGTCTGTGCATCACTTAACCTGTCACATTGATACATAAGGTTAACCACCAAAGGCTAGCCTGAACTACGTAGTGAGACCCTGCCTCAAGAAAACTTACTAAAAAAGAAAATCACAGGTATTGATAGGCCTCAGCCCACTTCAGTTTGGAGACTAGCGTTGAGGCTTTTTCCTTTTGGCCTATTACAAGAAGAAATTGGGAATTTGAATAGGAAGTAAAGCAGTAAAACTCATCTGGTAGAAGGCTCTTACCTGCATTATTTCATCAAATAATGTGATTCTGTGAATTTCTGTAACACCTTCACTAATATGGATTGGCACTTGAATTTTTACTGTTTTTTATATGTATCTTGAGATTTAAGGTTGTATTATTACTCACTCATTAAACCCATTAAGCAGTGATTAGTGCAGAATCAAACCTTTGCCATGTGACAAGAGATGGGTTTGAATTCTGCTCCAGCCACCTACCAGCTAGTGCTTCCTAGACTTTGATCAAGTTAAATTCCACATTTCTCTTTCATTCTTGGAATCTTCATTTGTTCTCTGTTGATCCCTCCTCTTTATACACAGAAACTGCAAAAACAAGTAAAATCCCAACAAAATGACCACTGCCCCCCCCCCCCCCCCGCCATGTTGCAATGTTAGCTATTTGAAGGCCTGCTTTCTCAAAGTAGTCATTATCTCAGGTCCATTTCCTCATATTTGTAAAAAGGATCAGTGCCTCCTTTTAGATATTATATGAATCACCTCAAATTATTCTTGTCAGATAGTAAGTTTCCCGTGCCTTCCAGAGAGATGCAGTTACCAAGTCAGACTCAGACTTGTAAAACTTGGCTTAAATTGAAGCAGAATATTTTTGCATTTCTCAGTTGTAGAAATATTTAGGCTTTACTTGGAGGGAAGGCTGTTTGTCAAACACCTTTTAATTTTGGAGGTATCATCCTCTGGCTCTTGCCAGTCTCTGTACTTCTCTCCCATCAAACACATACAAGCCATAGGGGCCGGGGATTTAGCTCAGTGGTTCCAGTGCCTGCCTTGCAAGCACAAGGTCCTGAGTTCAATCCCCAGTACCCAAACACATACAAGCCATATACATACAATCCACCCTGTGAAAGGCACAGTCTGTCCCTAGGCAAGAAGGGCTGCCATGCCGTGTAGTTTCCATGAAACTAATTTTTCTTCGTTGCACCTATTCACTTACTCCACTTTTTGTTGTAGGGTTCAAATTAAAGGACGAACAACCACAAGTATATTGTAATTTATATTGTCTTTAGATACTAAATTTCTAACCTGAAAAATACACAATAATAGTATGTGTTACATTTTAGTTTGGTGTGGCTGAACCAAGAAAGAAGGCGTATGCAGATTTCTACAGAAATTATGATTCCATGAAAGATTTTGAAGAAATGAGGAAGGCTGGTATCTTTCAGAGTGCAAAGTGATATAGGAATAAAAAGGTAATATGGTTATTTGAAATTACTTTTAAAACAGTTTCTAGCTATGTTAAAATGTAAAATATATTGTTTTAACCATTTTTAACTGTACAGTTTTGTGGTATTAACTACTGTACATTCATACTAGTGTGTAACCATCCAGTCTTCAGAACTCTTCAGGTTACAGAACTGATACTGTATATACCTATTAAACAACACTTCCCATTCTCTTCTTGCCCCAGACCTTGGCAACCAGTGTTTTACTTTCTGTGATTGGCTTCTTTTACTTAGTATAATGTTCTTGAGGTTCACCCATGTTGTATATGTCAGAATTTCCCAACTTTTTTTTTTTTTGCTCTACCAGGGATCAAACTCAGGACCTTGCACTTCCTAATTTCCCAACTTTTTAATACTGAATAATATTGTTTATATATACTACAGTTTATCTATGAACATAGGTATACAAATAAATGTCTCTTCATGGCCCTGCTTTCAGTTCTTCTAGGTGTGTATTCAGAAACCAAATTGCTGAAGCATAGGGTAGTTCTATTTTTAATTTTTTAAGAAATTTACATACTGTTATTTATCATAGCTACGTCATTTTACACTCCCAGCAGTACACAAGGAAGGGTTCCAGTTTCTCTGTATGGTCATATATACTACTGTTTTTTTTCCTTTAATAGTAGTCATTCTAATGGGTGAGATCTCTTAGTGCTTTGGGTTGTATTTCTCTAATGATTTTTAATTGAACATCATTTCATGTGTTTATTGGCCATTTCTATATCCTGTTGATTGCTTTTCAGCTTTGTTTCCATTTTTTTCCTTCCATTCTGTTTTCCTTTTCACTTCTTTCCTTTTCCCCTCCCGTAAGTAACTAATCTTAGTTACTTTTCTCTTGTTGCTGAGACAAAATACCTGACACCCAAAGTTAAATGGGGAAAGGTTTAGTTAGCTCAGTTTGTAGAGATTTCTGTCCATAAAGACTGGCTCCAAGATAAGGTGGCGTGGCAGACAGGCAGAAGGTAGCAAAAGCAACAAGGACCTAAACAGCATCTATCCAGGCTACTTAGGGTGGGTAGCGCTCACACCCTTAATCCTAGTTCCCTTACACACAATGAATAATTCCAGCATCACACACTCTGGATCCAGCCACCTCTAAAAATCCTCACCTATGACCACAAAAGGCTTTCAGGGGACATCTAAACAAGCCTCACACAAGAGAAACAGTATATTTAAATGTAAGTGTCTGATTTATTTCTTGGAAATATATCTTGTAGTATAGGTGTGCTAGTAATGATATCTCTCTTTCAACTTGAGACTATTTTTTTTGAGTCAGGGTCTTGCTATGTAGTTCAAGCTGGTATCAATCCTCCTGCCTCAGTCTTGAGTGTTGGGATTACAGGCATGTGCCACCACACCCAGCTCTTACTTATTTTTGAAGGGTAGCTTTTCCATATATAATATTTTTAGTTAACAGATATTTTTTTCCCACCACTTTAAATGTATCCCACAATCTTCTGGCCTGAAAGATTTCTACAGAGGCTCCCTCCTTCACAATGAGTCACTTTTTTCTTGCTGCTTTCAAGATTGTCTTTGCCTAATGTACTTGGAGTTTGTTGAGCTAGCTATATTTCCATTCTGTTTCTTCATATTTGTGAAGTTTTCAGCCATTATTTCTTCAAATAAGCTTTCTGTCCTTTTCTGAGATTTCTGTATTACATACGTTGGCCTCCTAAATGGTGTTATACAAGTCCTTTAGGCTCTGTTTGCATTGTTTGTTCTTTGTGCTCTTCAGACCGATATGTGCCAGTGATCCATCTTCAAGTTTGCTGATTGGTTTCTTCTGCCAGTTTGAGTCTGCTTTTGAGACACCTCCCCAAATGAGTATTTTTGTTTATATTACTGTATTTTTCAATTTTGGAATTGGTTTGGTTCTTTTAATAATTTGTCTCCAATAAAATTAATTTTAAAATGATTTATCTGTTATTTTCATTTTTTCCCCTGATTTTGCTTAGTTGTCCTCTTTTAGCTCATTGGGCATATTTAGGAGAACTTTAAGGGGTTTTTTTTTGAGACAAGGTCTCGCTGTTTGTTCAGGCTGGCCTTGAACTTACTATGGAGCCCAGGCTGGCCTTGAACTTGGAGCAGTCCTCCTGCCTCAGCTGCCTGAGTGCTGGGATTATAGGCATTGGCACCATGCCTGTGGATAGTTTTAAGTTTTTGTCAAATCAGAGGCCAGTGTGTTTTTTGGTTTTTTTACATTTTATTTGTGGAGATTTGTTTCTTGGAAGCAAAGCCTTGTTTCTTTGTATCCCTCATATCAGTCTGTTAATGTGGGCCTTTGAAAAATAACCACCTCTCTCTATGTAGACTCGCTGTGTGCATGGGAAGACCTTCATTAGCCTGGCACAAAGGCTCAGGGTTCTCTCTTTGTAAGCCTGTATCTTCCCTGGGACTGTACATATGCTTTTGTTCCACTTTCCCTATATATACACACAGTTGCTCGTAAGCCTTCCTTAACTTTCCTAAGAGTTTCCTCCTCCTGTGCACCCCCCCCCCACACCTTGGCAGCTCTCATGCTGTGGCATCACCCTTTGCTTTCTTCTGTTTCCAACCCAGTATTCAAACTGTCCACTGTTCCTATTAGTGCTCCAAGTCAGCAAGACAGAAACCAGTGCCTAGAGCAGCTCCCAGGTGAGCCAGTGTGTTGTAAGCCAGCTCTACTCTTCTATCCTGAGCGAGGGGCCAAGAGTTGGGTTGTTTCATCTTGATTGCTCTGTACTGCAGTGGAGTAGGACAGGTAGGAGCAAAAATGCCCTGAAACAGTGATGACAAACTTTTTAAGCCTTCAGTGATACAGACCGACCTTTGTGGCACGTGTGCTATAGGTTTGTCATCACTGCCCCAAAATTTACCTTTCGGCTAAGTGTTCAATTGTTTGCTGCAGTTTAACTGGTTTCTTCATTTCTCACAAAACTACTTTGGTCCACATACTGTTTATTCATTATTTCCAGGAGGAATGTGGGGGGACGGGTCTGAAGCTTTGTAGTCCACTGTCTATTGCTTACATTTTTTAAAAGTTACTATTTATGTTCAAAATCATTTCAGTTTTACTATTGCTAGATTGGCAACATGAAAAAAATCATTTTCCTAGAAGTGACTTTTAAAAAAAACAGAACAGTTTTTTAGGTTCCTTTTACGGTTTCTTAAGATGGTTGTCTGTGATTGACTTCCTAGCTTTTTTCATACATCCTGGCTTAGACGATCATCCACGAGGTCCTTGTCTCAGGACAGTTTGTATGATTTAAGGTTCTTCATCTAGAAAAGGGCTGACTGGTGTCCTAATGAAGGTCATCCACTGAATTGTTTGAAATGATATATCAAGTGCCTAAAGGGACTGTTCATATTTTGGAGTCTTAGGCATGTATTTAACTTAAGCTGAACAAAAAAAACAAGAAGGAGACACTAAATGGTTATAGAGCATCTACCATTTTGGTCTGACATGGTGAATGTGAACCTACTGTTTAGGCAGATTATTCCCGAATAAGCATGTCAGGTGCACTGAAAAAAACTGTATGTGTGTATATATCTTCCAAGATCTGCAGCAGGAAAAAAACCTGTTGTACTGGACTTAGATCAGTTTTCTAAATAACTCAAAGGTAATTTAGACTATGAGGCACTTTTGACTAATAGATTTGATTCTACAGTGTTCTATGTTTCGTCAGTCTTCAGGAAATATTTGAAATGTAGATAGATGTGTGTGCTCAAGTATTCACATTCAGGTATTTTACAATTCTAGTAGAGAAATAGAACTTTATTTTTCAATGGTTAGAAATTGCTTTTCATGCCATAGGCTCTTGTGTCCATTATCAATGATATTCATAAGATGACAAAGAAATTATAGGAAATAAAGAATGTCTTATACAGAATGACCTGTTAATTTCACGGATAAAGACCAAAGGAAAGATGATTTAAGGAAACACTAATAGTTGTATTTATAATGCATAACATTGCTGTTTTAACTTTGAGGTTAAGGACATTGTATAGATATGAGAGAGAATGGGGTGAATTAGACTCGAGAAAGAAAAGAGCTGAATTTGTTAAAGCAAAAAACAAGAGCATGGTGTGGTATGCTCAAAATGGAAGACTTCAGTGAGAGTGGTTGGGCAGTTTGGAGGAAGGTGAACCTAGAGCCCAGGTAACCTGAACTGGATTTCGGGGGGCAGGAGTGATCGGAACATGGAGTCCACTGAATAAATAGGCATCAGTTGATCTCAGAGATGGTCAGTTCTGAGAATGTTTATCATTAACTTAGTCATTGTCTTTCTTTCCATAGGTTACTTTGGATAGAGTTCCATAGACACTTGTCACTGATAAGTGTTCCTGAACTGTGAAACATCAAAATATCGACTAAAGAATAGTTCTCATGACAAATAAACACCAGTGTGGACAGTAAATCTTTGCTCAGTTATTCTTACCGGTAATTTAGATCACTTAAAACTAGAGATTTTAACTTTGTGAACTTTATGGTGGTAACAAAGTATTTCATTTTTTTAACACATCTTTAATTGTATTGATAACTGAGGTACTCCTAAGTCATGGCTTTGAAGGGATCTCGAGGAGTCTGTAAGGAGGGACAGACAGTCCTTCCAATCAGTTCTGTACTTGGGCTTCGTTGCCATTATTTGGTAGCCCTGCTACCATTAGATAGATAAAAATCAAAATGAATTACTGAGAAATTCTTAAAATTGATTAAAGAACTACTATATATATAGGGAGTGATCAAAATATACAGCAAATATAACTTTTTTGTTTCATTTTTTAAAGAAGGATCTAGGTATGTAGTTCAGCCTGGCCTTGAACTCCTGGTGATTCTCCTGAGTGCTGGGATTACAGGTGTGCACCACCACGCCTAGCTGTGAATATATTTGTTATAATAAAAAACACACTGCCATTAATTAACCCCCTTCAGAATTCTCCCCTTTGCTTCGAACACACTTATCCCTTTATTCTTGCCACTTGTGGAAAGGCAGGCTCATAAAAATCTTAGGCCATGTCCTCACCACTTTATTCATTGGATTTGGCACCATGTGGCTTCTGACTCTGTCCCAAAGTCAAAATGACCATGAAAGATAACCACTTTGAATTGATGCAGGACATCTAAGCAGCCATGACAGTGTAACTAAAGATACTCATGAAAGAGTACTGCCAGAACTGGTTCAGAAAGTGGCAAGAATGATGGATAAGTATGTTCAAAGTGAATGGTAGTATTTTGAAGGGGGTTAATGGCAATGTGTCTTTTATTATAATTTATATATGTTTTTGAGGGGTACTGGGATCAAACTCGGGACCGTGCGGTTGTTGAGGCAGGCGCTGGAACCACTGAGCTAGATCCCCGGCCCAATTTATTTTTAAAAAAAGTTTAACATTCACTGTAGTTTTTGATCATGCCTCGTGTAGAATTGGAATGTATCCAGAAAAACAGTCATTTTACTTGACTTGAGTAATGTCTGGTAATGATTAAACAGTGTGGTAACCTTTTCAGAGGTTTCAGCTGTTCTTTAATTGCTGTGATTAAAGTGATACCACAGAGCTTTAAAGTTACATTTATCCAAAGCTAGTTTAATCATGGATTGTTACTTTCAGATAAGTTATTTCTTGTGCAGGATTCTTGAATCCCATGATATGAGTTGGGTAAAAACTTGTAACAATATACACTCATGTATGGTCAGTAATTCAAGAAAACCTTGGTTTTTTTGGTACTGGGGATCGAACTCAGGACCTTGTGCTTGCAGGGGAGGCACTGTGCCACTGAGCTAAATCCTCAGCCCCTCAGGAAAACCTTTTGTGCTGAGCATGCAGTGTGGTGGTAGAACACTTGCCCAGTGTTTGGGAGGCCCTAAGTTTGCTCTAGCACTGTGACCACCGCTCCCCCCTGCCCCGGCAAAAAAAAACCCCAGTTTTCTTTTAAACAATTTTTTATAACTATGCAAAATTACCATAAAACATACAACAATTAGTATATATTTACATTCTTAAAAATAATTTCTCTTGAAGTTGACAAACTCCCTCTCCTGAAATGAGTATTACATAAACAAGCCTTCCTTCATATTCAGCCTGAATTCTCCATTAGCAGTCTTCCTTTCCAGGAACAGTGATAGAGTGAAGACTTCTCACCATCCTATGAGACTAATAGATCAGTGACCCTTTGAAATTGTATTTTCTTAGATTTCACAATTTTAAGTAACAAGTTACAGGACCAAGTTTGAAACCACATAATCAGTAGATATGCTTCACTTAAATGGACCATGAGATATGTACTGAACATTTTAAGGTATGTGCTGACCTCAAATTCTTGAGTCAGACCCATTCTTGGGTGTAAAATAATGTGAAGACAGTGGGAATGTGTTCATACTTCAGTTCAGCAGAGAACACTTATCTGGACTGATGTCATTAGTAGCATTAATATTAGGGATCTTGACTCCCCTCTCAGTACCAGGGAGTTCCTAGCAATTATCTCACCTGAACACTTTGGGTCTGTTTTTATTGGTAGATATCAAAGGATCTTCTTTAGAAAAACTAGAAAAGACGCTTTCCAAAATGCACCTAAACAGACATGAAGTATTTGAAAAGTTCAATACAGAACAGAGACTTTGGAGGGAATATACATAGCAGCTAAATGACAAATTTAACAAGTTAAGCAACAGAATCCTAGGTATTTCATTTAAAGAATCCAAACCTTTGCAGACAAGGATGTATTAGGCAGAGGTGGTGTCTCAGTGTCTCCTAAGTGGATGCAACTGGAAATGAAACTGCATTCTAATGACTAATCATTTTGTTGTAAAGCATTAACATAAGTATCATGGAAATTTTAGGAAGTGGCATTATAGAGCAAAAAGGAACACATTTTCCATGTTTGGTAAAAACAGCATATACAGGATTCTATTCATTGTTTCCCAGTGGGAAAGGAACAGTTTTTTTGGTCACTCCATCTTAAAAGGAAAAAGGGCAAAAATCTAATAATTTGGGGGGAAAGTGTCAGGGATTGAACTCAAGGCCTTGCACTTGCCAGGCAGGCACTATGCCGCTGAGCTATATCCCTGGTGAAAAATTATAATTTTTATAAGTGGCTAGAAAATTATAATTAAAAGTGTTGGCCTTGTGTCCATGTTGACTGCAGAGTAACTAGATTTCTTGTTTCAAAAAGTTGCATAATTAGAAATCCACACCTTATTGGGGACTCAAGAGAACCCTTTTCTCAGGGCTTTATTCTTTACCATGGTAAATTTACTAATGAAAACCTGAGCAAAATGTGGGTCAACCAAATAATGGTATGCTTTAACAGTGGAGGGGGGAGGTTCCACAGCCACCACTGGGCATGGTGTTTGCATAGAAGAGCAGCTGGGGGCCAGGTGACAAGATGTCTTTGCGATGTAGTCCACGAGTCTGTTGTACTGTTGCTCTGACAGTCTCTCTCGGACTCCATCCACCTGCAATCCAAAACATTCATTAGCTGCCAAACCCGTACAATAGACTTACACAGTAAAATTATTCCTTTTATTTTTCTTGATACATTAGAACACGATGCCTCTTAGGTCATCTAATAAAGCCATTTGTCCGAAACAGTGCTTTCATTTTTCCTCTGAGATGAGCAATAATAACACTGATTTTAGCAGTAGAACAAAAGCTCTGCGTGAGACTTAAGACAGCCTCCTTTGAATAAGCATCTGGTGTTGAGTAAAACTCCCATGTTTGAAGTTGACGATTTGATAACATTGTACTTACTATTAAAACATCTGTCACTGCTCTTTACCAAGCAGCCCTGGAACAAAGAATACGAATGTCTTTCCTCTAAATCTAATCACCATTATACTCAGCATTCTGAAATAAAAGCCCTGTTAGGCTTCGCAAACCTTCAGATAAAACCTCTTCAGTTTGACAGAAAATGGGGAAGAGTATCTCGTTCAAACCAGTGGCTCTAGAAAGAGATTAAAAAAATAAATGCCTTTTGGACTGTAACATTTTCTGTTTTTATAAATGCTAGAATTTAAAGCTGGAGAAAACAAAAACTGGGCAGAGGAAGAGGAAATTTTTATGGAAGAAAGGGAGGATGCAAAGTACATTTATGGTTCATAAACATCTGGCTCATCTTCAGGAGAAAGGAGTAGGTGAACTGAGATACACTACCTAAGTTCTTAAGTGAGACTTTCTGAGCGCCCATCAAAGGCAGCTGGAGCTATAAATTATTCTCACCTAGTTGTCTTGTCTAGTGTGTAGATCAGGCAGAGTCTGCAGCACAAGCCACTCATCTGTGAGAAGCAAGTAGCCACTGACCTCATGGTGATTTTTACTTACTGAATGTCAGCAAGACCACTCTGGAAGAAATACAGATGTCTTACTGAGGGCTTCTTAGTTTTCAAAAAAGAGACAATATAAAGAATTTCTTTTATTTCTGAATAGGGCCCAGAAACTGCAGTCAAAAGTGTCAAAAGCTGCAAAAGCCAGTGAGATGGCAGAGATAGAAAAGGGGGTCTGCCAGAGGGTTCAGTCTGGCATCTGTCAGTTCAGATCTCAAATTTTTAAGCTAGAGGGCCGGGGATTTAGCTCAGTGGTGCAGTGCCTGCCTGGCAAGCATGAAGCCCTGGGTTTGATTCCCGGTACCAAAAAAGAAAAGTGAAAAAAAAGCCCCTAAAAAAAAAAAAATTTTTTTTAAGCTAGAGGAAGAAAATGATGGAGACCCCCAAAGATTTAGGCAGATGAAAGTTGTGCACCACCAGGCAGAAGCCAGAGCTCTGATATCACTTGATGGGGCTGGAATTCAGCTGGAAAGTTCTGAATACACAATGTCTTAATTGCTCCTCCTGAACAGCAGCACAGGAAAAACCGTGTTGTGAAAGGAACCTGGCCAAGGAATAAATTGACCTTCTGACTCATTTTGAGCCTCTCATAAGGGATTTCAATAACGTGCCAGGCATTTTAAGCAATTATTACCCCTAAAAATGGTTGCATTTGACCAAGGAAAGCAAACGCTGATTTAAAAAAATCTGAATCCTGCCATATTTGAATATGCTGAATGATGTCATCTACAAATTAGTTCCTTCCAAGACTCAAAAGAGCTGTTTCCTAGCCTCTCAGGCAAAAGCAATAAATCAGAAAAGCCATTTTCCATAAAGAATTTAACATACTTCTCTTGACTGTCACTGGAAGACAGCACGTAGGCCTAACCAGCTCTCTGTCTGGACTATGTTGGGAGGTACTGACAAGGGCAGGGCAACCTCCATTCCCACAGTGAAGACAATGGATTAGAGTAGGAAGGACTCACAAACAAATGCTCTGTGGCTTGAATTTTCTTTAGAGTGAGTAGGAGATATGGGTCATGGACTCAGGATTAGGCAGCAGTTTTTATGAATTGAGGGGAGAGACAAGGAGACAGAGTGGAGGCACCCTGGACATCCCACCTCTGCACTGCTGGTGCTGCTGTGTGTGAGCTCACTGCTTGTCTTGAAGTGTCTTGCAGTGCTCCTACTCTCAGTTGTCTTCCTGCCTGTGTTTTAGCCTCTCCTTAACCCCAACCCTCTTTTATTCCTGGACATCAAAGGAAAATCTTTCTTGAGTGTGGTATCTAGAGCTTCCGTGCTTCCTCCTCTAACTCTGATTCCATGGTCTCAACCTTGGCAACTTGAACGGGTGTTTCCTCTGGCTGTCTCAGTAACCCTGGAGAAATAGGTCTCTTCCTCTCCAGTTATGACACTTCATCTCAGTACCCTCCTCAAGTGCGAAAGAGAAGGATCACAACAAAAGGTAGTTTTAACAGCAAGAGATGAATCTCCACTGTCAGTAATTTAAGATCTGAAGTATTTCCCAAGCCTACTAAGGAAAAACAACAGTCACATATTCTTGGGGGTTTAGAGGTTTCTCATTAAGGACTAAGGACATGAAGATAATGCTACTATCCCCTGTCAAATCCTGTAGCCAGATCACTGCTGCCTTACTGTCAACTGGATCAGAAGGGTTTTTGCAGATGTAATAAAATCAGCCCAGACATCTGACCTCTGCTTATTCCCCTAAAGTCATCAACTCAAAGCAGCAGTACAGTCCTGGGCCAACCCCCAGCCTAAAGCCTTGACTGATTATGAACCAAGAAACTAGAGATATCACAGAGTTGTGGTTGGCTGCTTTCCATCGCAGATAATTTTACCCAGACAGTGGTTTGAGGGAGATACAGGCTCCCATATCAGGAAGAAAATAATGAACGAAGGAATCAGGATTTGCTGTCCTTTGCTGGGGCCACTTAGTCCCCAGTTGAGACCAGTAGGCTCCAGCTTGCCACTGGTCATCCCCACCCTGCCACAAGGAACAAGATGTCTGTTTCTTGGGTGAGCAGTTAGGGACCTGGGAGGTGGAGATGGAGCCATTTTCCATTGGCTGCTGTGTGTACCCCACTTGAGAGCATCTATTCCATGTCAACTTATGTTTGCCAGGAGCTAGCACTGGCAGCCACTACATCTCCGGAGCTGTGGAGCCAGGAAACTGGCCCAAGGGCCCAGGCACTGCCTCTAGGAGGTGCTCGGTGTTACTTATGGGACAGGAAATTATTCTATGGGAACGGGAGCACTGCTGCAGAAGACAAATCAGTGTGTAGGAGAGAGATGTATTCACAACATTATGACCAATGAAATTTCGGGTTGGGCTTGGAGGGAACAGAGGGAAGAAGTTTGTCCAGCCTGCCCTTGCCTTGGTTCCCTCATGACACCCCTCACTCCAGCATTCCTTTCTTGTACCCACAGACCTGCTGCAGCCACCTCCGGGTCTGTACAGACCAGGGGCCTCCTTTGTGGAGCAGCTGCCAGGAAGTCCTGGTGCTCCTCACCCTTCCTGCAGCAGCTCACTCATTTTGGAGCTCCGCCATTTTGTGCTGTCCACTCCAGCACCCAGCCCCATGCCACCAGCAGTCTGTGTGATTCACAGGGCTTGGCCCCAGGCCAGGAGTCCCTCTAGTACCTGCTGGGCTCCTATGCAGGGTTCGCATGCACACCTGGGTGGGTCTTTCAACACCTTTCCACAGTGCACCCCGCTCACCCCCCTGCCACCATCCTCCTAGACTTCTGGTCTCCAGCAGCCACTTTTGAGTCATAACTGTCGGCCTGTGTCCTGACTTCCCAGGCAGCTAGCTCCAGGAACCCACATCTGAACCATACCTCCACATCACAGGCCACTCTTGGCTGCCTGAGCTGCACGGTGAGCAGGTCCTTTTGCTCGCTGTCCTGTGCACAGTCGATCTCGGTGACAGGGAAGGCCTGCTGCTGCGTGTCCTCACTGACACTCACCACGAAGAGCACCTCTGATGTCAGCAGCAAGCACCCTTCATGCTCCTGGCCTGAGCCCCTCACCAGAACCACGTCCAGAGCCATGTGGACTTCTGGTCTGCCCAGAGACTGAAGCATTTTCCTGTATAAAAGGAGGAAAGTGAGGCTAGCAGCCAGCTTGGTAAATATAGTTGCTTGTTGGTGCTCATTGCTTACAAATAGCTGGGGGAACCCTACACAAAGCTCCTAAGGGCAAAGGGTCATCACCCATCTGATGATTAACTTTAGTTTGAAATGCTGTCAGTTTAATTCTGGTCAACAGACATAGTTCCTCCTAGGGACTAAGATTTCCTTCCACCAGCTCCATTTAGCTTCTTTTCTTCCCATTAGAAATGATACCCTGAATTAGAATGCTGGTTCTACAGGGAATCCTGGCCTCAGCCCCAGGCTTTTCAGCCAATATGTGACCTCCCTGAGTGGCTACCATTGAAAAGAGTTCTGCAGCCAGTCTCAAATCTGGGAACGGTAGTCTGTCTCTGGGCCTCTAGGATGCCCTGTACTGTCCAAGACACCAGTGTAGAGAATGGCTGGTCCTCCTGGGCTCCCTGGAATCACGGCCATTAGCTTGACAGTGAGCCAGGAGCGATTAATGTACAATGTTGATGTAAAGTAGAACAAGTTTCTCAATAATTTACCAGACATATTTGACATGGCTGTTTGGAGCCTGGTCAGCATGTTGATCACTTGGCTGATAGCGCTGTTTGGGAAGCTGAGAAAGTCCAGCTCCATGTAAAATACCTGTGGTAAGAGAAGCGAGGGAGTTTTACAGTTGTTTTCTGGAAAACAGTTCCATGCTGCAGTGACATCATCTGCTGAGAGCGCTCCATTAAATGTTACAGATCCAAAATGATGGAAACAAGTGCACAGATGATCACTACACATTACAGTCCTCTTAGCACTGGCAATCTTACATTGGCTACAAACTACAATATGAATGTGCTATATAGGCCAAGCATAGACTAGCACTTACAGGAAGTACAGTGCTCCTGAGGGCAGCTGGTCATCAGTAATAGCTTGCAATCATTTATAATTTGTGTTAAAAATGTCAAGATCACTAGTTGACTTCCTTGCTTAATAATCCAACACTTCTTTATCTGTGCTATATGGTCAGTCAAATGAAAAACAACATACACAGATACATACAAAGGCACATAGTTTGCCTAGATTCAGTATTTAAATGTTAAGTGACTTAATCCAGCTGTTAAATACAATTCCATATACATTTATGAGTGCTCTCGGAGCCTCTGCTTTATTACATACTCTCCTGGTCCAGCACCAAATGAGGGCACCCAGTGGCAGCCACACAGGCCTCCAAAGAGACTCTCCAGAACCAAAGATGGTACAGCATGCGTGCTTTCTGGGGGCTTGTAAATGTTTATAAATGAGGCACAGTCATTAGACTTAAGAGTTAGTGGTTTGTAAAACCTTCAGTGTGGTAATAAAAGTTTTACAAGAGTGATGGAAACCAAAAAGGCCATGTGAAGCTCTGCTCTGAGATGCTCTTATATAAGGCAGAGTTCCTGAGCCCTGGGAAACACCAGGAGGGACAATAGTACTTTCAAAACCAAAAGGATTTATGAAGGATGAGTTGGCTTTACCTCACTGGAGTCTGTAGCAAAGGGAATTCTGTTTTTATTCACGTGTAAGGCCTAAGCATTTGATAAGGGACAGTTTTTAACTTTTTCCCTCAAAAAGCTGCAGCAATTCTTATTGTTGGTTTCCCTTCAAGCCAACATATCATTCACAGGACAGGGAGAGAAATAAAGTGGGAATGTGGGGAGCAAAGAGGGACATCACCCCCATCCCTGTTGTTTGCCCCAGGAGGCTCCTGATGGCTGCTGGGGGCGGGCCCGGGTCTCCTGCTCCTCCCCTGTCAGACACCACTTTCACGCTCTGCCCTGGCTGCGTCCTGCCAGCCCTCCCGAGGTTCAGGACGTGGGCAGTGGGATGCCGCCCCACAGACTGCTCGGCCAGTGGCAGTCGCAGAGGGCTGGGATCTGACAAGTGGGTGAGTCCTCCTGGGGTTAAGGTACGAGTTAGCCGCTTCACACCAAAAGGATGACATCAATTTGGTAAAAAGTAACAATCCCAGCCACATGTTTCCTGAAGCGAATGTTCTCTGCCAGGAGTGCAGAGGGTAAGCCTGGCAAGAGGTGCTTCCCTCACATTACCCACTGCACCTGTGCACTGGGAGGGGCAGGCCCTGGAGCGCCGCCACTGGCCAAGCAGAGGGAGCCCCAAGCTGCAGGTCTCCCAGCTGTGGGGTTGGAGAAGGGGCTTCCAGCTGCAGACCATGGCCCTTTGCTTCTGCTGACCACAAGACTTGGCCCAAGGTCTGCGTCCAAACCCACTTGCTCCTTCACAGACACACTGCTGCTCACAGAGCTCTTCCTGCCTTGTAGCTTGTCTTTTATGGGGGGAAAAGTAGTCGTTCTTTGGTGCGATATATTCTCCATACTGCTCTCAGCCTCTAACTGGTTACTGTTCATTAAAATCTATTTTACTTTATTTTGATTTTTTTTGGAGACAGGGTCTCGCTATGTAGTTCAGGCTGGCCTTGAACTCACAGTGATCCTCCTGCCTCAGCCTCCTGAGTGCTGAGATTTCAGGCATGAGCCACCATGCCCTGCTTAAAGTCTATCTTACTAAGTATACTGTAAAAAAAATTCTGTGACACAGAATCACACAGTCTGGTGTGAAATTGCTAATTGAAGTTACTGATTTCCTGCCTCTACAATTTTATTACCTTTTACTAGGAGCACAGTTCTACTCTGTGTAAACAAGCATAGGAAGGCAAGAAAGACAGCTACTATTTGTCCATTATTTTGCACCCATTTCCCTTGTGAAAGGCCAGGCTACCTTAAGGGGCCCTGGTATCATAATGCAAATCAGTCAGTAAAGTCCGAGGGGCCAATTTCCCACCTCCTTACCGTAGCCGGTCTGCGACACCAGCTCAGCAGCTCCTCCAATAGGCTTTGTGAACACCCCCATGAGTCCCTTCCCCACACCCGAGATGACGCCCTTGGCCTTGTGTCCTGCGGAAGCCTGAGCAGCGGATGTTTTCTGGAAATTCTGCATCGGCTGATCCACTATTCCAGCAATTGCACCTGAAATAACAAAAGCCCTCAGTAAGGACAGAGGCTTAAAATCCTCAGAAAATGAAACCCCGATCTGGATCCAGTTTTATTTGGATTGAAAATGAATCCCTGCCCTCATTATAAAAATTTTTACTATACATTTATTTACCAACTATCTAAGTACACCAAAGGTTGCATATGTGAGACATTTATTCATCAAAACACAATGTTAAGATTTGTGAAGTTTACCATACATATCAGACTCTTCCCCAGTTTTACCCATTTGCCTTTCCTCAGAAATCAGGCAACACCTTTGAGGGACAAGGATGGGCCTCAGGAGAGAGAACTTGTGTAGCCTAACAAGCTTTCAGTCAATTGGGGTGCACAAAAGGGAAGTGGTGGGCCAGGGATTTAGCTCAGTGGTTTCGCCGCCTGCTGTGCAAATGCAAGGACCTGAGTTTGATCCCTAGGACCAAAAAAAAAAGGGAAGTGGCAGCCCCTTTCTACATTCTTGCTTTCGATAGTAATAATTATTTAATAATTCATTAGGATCAATGTATTCAGTTCTTTAATAAGGGTAATAATTGATACAGTATTTATTTCTCTATAACTAGTCTATCTTGAGTGCTTACTCAGGTGCTAGAGACTGAGCAGAGCTTCACCTATGATATCACTAACTCTTCATAACCCTAGGAGTCACGCATTGTCTGTTAAGTGGTTGGGCCCATAGCTGTTAAGTGGTTGGGCCTGAGTTTGAACCCAAGGATCCTGAGTCAGAGCTTTGCTCCTACCCACTAAGCTATGCTGTATGATCGAAATATGTGGTGAATGTTTAAATGTATATTATTATAGTAAAAGCCACATCGTCATTAATTCCCTGAAATACCCCCCCACACTTCAAATACACTTAGCCTGTCATTTTTGTTGGAAGTCCTCGTTCATTGGAGTTTTTAGTTGTGTTGTTATGGCTGCCTCAGTGTCTTGAGTGGATTCAAAATGTTTACCTTTTATGGTTATTTTGATTTTGGGAGGAGCCAGAAGTTGCATGGTGCCAGATCTGGTGAATACAGTGGATGAGGGCACATTGTTAGGTTTTTTTGTTTTTTTTTTTTTGGTACTGGGGATTGAACTCGGGTCCTTGCGCTTGCGGGGCAGGTGGCAGAACCACTGAGCTAAATCCCCAGCCCAACATTGTTAGGTTTTTATGAGCCTGTCTTTCCAGTGGATGGCATGCAGCAGCAACATTCACTGAATTTTTTTTTTGGTACCAGGGATCGTATTCACCGCATTTTTGATCACACCTCCTAAAGACGGGGAAAAAAAGACCCCCAGAACCACTTCAGAAAGTGGCAAGAACAAAGGGCTAAGTGTGTTTGAAGTGAGAGAAAGTATTTTGAGGGGGATTAATAGTAGTGTGTCTTTAACTGTAATAATTTTTAGATTTAAAACATCTACCATGTTTTTTGATAAGCCCCTGGATTCACTTGTCCTCTTTATAAAACAGACTTGGGCGGGGGATTTAGCTCAGTGGTTCTGCCGCCTGCCTCTCAAGCGCAAGGGCCCGAGTTCGATCCCCAGTACCAAAAAAAAAAAAAAAGAATCAAAATGGGCCAGGGATTTAGCTCAGTGGTTTCGGCGCCTGCTGCGCAAGCGCAAGGACCCAAGTTCGATCCCCGGTACCAAAAACAACAAACAAAATAAAACAGACTCTTTGCCAATTTTAGAAAACTTCCTTCTTTCTCACTTCAACTGAGATTTGGTCACTTACTGTTCACTTCAGAACAGCTACCAAAACCCTGTTTCATGGATCTGTTGTACCAGTTTCACAATGGGGCCATTACTTTTCATCCTGAGCCGAATGAAGGTGGTTACAAATGAAAGGACTCTCTAGCCACCCCTCTAGACACATCCTTCCTGCTCCTTTTACCTCAAGGGCCAATGATGAGTCTCAGAAAAGGTCTTGGTAGTCCTTTTTTCATGATGGAACAGTGGGTTCCTTAACTCAGACATAAAAATTTCTTTATAGTTCTTGATAGAATTCCTTGTTTTCATGGAGATCCTCCTGCCTCAGCTTCCTGAGTGCTGGGATCACAGATGTGTGCCACCACAACTGGCTCTGAATCCCTTGTTTTCAACTCATACTTGGTAGGATATACAAAAATGCAGTGCCCTGATAGAAATTTTAGTACTATCAAATCCCATAGCACTAATTCAGTCTCTTGAGATGTCTATGTTTCTTTCAGTTAATTGCCAGCTAATTGCAAGCAATAGTCTATGGACCAAACCCAGTCAAACAAAAGGCTCTTTCCTTTAGGTCACATGTAAAGGAAATATTCAAGGATTCTAGTCCTCTAGGCTTTGGCTGAGGTGACAATTCCGTTCCCAGTCTAGAGCAGCGCCTACAGAATGACAGGCTGAGGCGAGGCAGATACTCCCGGCTGCCCTGGCTCTCCTGGGCTCAGGGTCACTCGCAGCACCTCAGACTGCCAGTGCTGGCCCTCGGGCTAGGAGGACCCTTCTTTCTGTCAGAGGCTGAGGGATCGGGTCCTCTGGTTCCCACCTATAAGGCGAGGAGTCAGAGTAGCTACACCAGCAGTGCAGTGGAGGCAGGGACTCTGGGTCTTTTCTTCATCATTTCATAGCAAGTAGTTCAAAGTGAGCAGCATCAAATTAAAGAATGAAGCCTTTCTCATTTTATTATGTGATTTCTCTGAAAGGTCTCCATGCTTACATAAAATGGATAAGTAATTATAAATTCATCAATAAATTAAATTTTTGCCAGTATTTCTGGTGGAAATATCTTTTCTCGAGTGTGGCTTTCAATACAACTTCTAAAATTGATGGGGTAAGCCAGGTGTGGTGATGCATGCCTGCAATCCCAGCACTCAGAAGGCTGAGGCAGGAGGACTGCTTTGAGTTCAAGGCCAGCCTGGGCTATACAGCAAGACCCTGTCTCAAAACAAACCAAACCAAACCAAAAACAGGGTGATTGGTCACCTCATTTAAAATTGCCGCCACTTTCATGTGGCAGCCCCAACCTGTACAAGGAACCTGCAGCATGACCACCCTGATCATCCCCACAGGGTGAGAACTTCTGCTTAAGTGCAAATGGTGTCCCTCCCGTGAAAGCCGCCTTTGATCTTCCACCATCCCGTCACTCACCATAGGAGAAGGCTCCAGTTACTGTGACTGGGGCAGCTAGGAAAGTGGGAAGCCGGAGCCCCATGACAAGGTGTTAGAGTCTACGAGGTAGAGGAGCTGTTGAGTCACTTGCCCACGCTCAGAGCCAGGCCCTGGGAGGGGAAAAGCTAGCCCGGCACACACACCCCAACAGCTTCCCGGTCTCCAGGTGCAACTGTCCCTCTGTGATAGGGAGGGGAGAGGAGAAGCCAGGAGAGACCTGCAGCTGCTCGCGCGCGGTCCCTGCAAGCCTGATGAGGAGTGGGGAGCGGCTGCACCTACGGCTGTGGGAGCCCTCACTGATGCAGTGGGATCCAGCTAAGTCCTACGGCTGGTAAATCATTCCCTGTCAGAGCTCTGAATCTGCTCTAATGCTGTGAGCAGTGGAAACTGATCTCAGGGCCGTGCTGGCATCAGGCCCATGGGTGGGGGCGGGGGCCACATGGACAGGGCTGTGATGTGATGGAAGAGGCAGGAAGGAGGGCCTGGCGGCAGGGGCAAAGCCCTGGAAGGCTGTGGGGCATCGCCTCTGTACCCCTGAGAAATGAGGGCACCACTGGGCTCCTTCTCAGCTGCTGAGACTGGGTGCAGGCAGCAGGCAAGGGCACCTGGGCAGGGATCTCCTGTGGTGTCATTTTATTTTGGGCCCTCTTCCATTAGAAGGGCAGAGGTGCAGCTGCACCATTCCAGACACAAGTGACATCCACAGGGGTCATCACTGCAGCCCCAGGCAGCTCCGGTAACCAGAACAGATGTGCAAACTGAGAACGAGGCACTTGGGTCTGTCACCCTGAAATCGCGCCTAACGAACAACCTCGCAGTGGACAGCAGGCTGCGTGTCAAAGTGGCCGTAATTCTCTGATGGGCAACCCCTGACCACCAAGGAGAGGCCTGTTTTGTTGGGATTCTGAGACGGTCCCCAAAGTGTGTGGGCTCATGGGGACTCAGCATCACTGCAGCACTTGGCAGCTGCTCTGGCCTTGGTGTCTGGAGGAGCCGGTCCATGCAGCGGAATGGTGGCACCGAGCTGACCAGCCTTTCCCGGCACAGCTGCCAGGGCAGAGGAGCAAGTGTGGGTATTTGGGGAAGTGGATTTGGCAAGGCTATTGGTGGTTCTGCAGGGTGAATACAGTCTTCCCAAAAGCCGTTGCTTTTTGAGAACTGCCGGGGAACTCAGCCAAAGCCTCAGTGGTCTCTCTCATGGGCACTTTTCCTCCTCCTGAGCTAGGGCCAGGTGAGCATGGCAGCTAACGTCTGCATTTGATTTTCAAATGCTCACAACACCCCAGGACAGGGAGGCAGGGCTGAGAGGCCCAATGAACCCAGCACATTCAAGGGAAGTGTGTTCTTTCTACCCTAGAACTTGCAACTGTGAAGTCTCTCCCAGTCTGGATGGTTCTCAGGCTTAGAACCCTCCTCGGGTAGGTGACATGGTAGAAAGGCCCAGGTTCCCCCACTTCCTGAGGTTTGATCTGGGCGGTCACTAGCTTCACCCATGGCTAAGTTTGTGAAGATCAAGTAAGATGATACCTGTGAAAGTGCTTTGTCACCCAGTATGTTCTTTAAGTATATTTTTTTATAGTTTCCATCTTATAAAGAAAGAAAATGATCAAGTACAATTTCAATTCCTTATTCTGGGGTTCAAACTATTATATGATTTGATTGAAAATATTATGAATGCTTAAAATAAAAAATTATTTCAGTAAAAGATACCCTGTCACGAATCTCTCACTTCAAACACACTTATCCCATCGTTCTTGCCACTTTCTGAAGCAGTTCTGAAAGTCCTCTTTTGTGAAGGTCTTTAGTTGCAACTGTTATGACTCCCTGGATGTCCTGAATTGATTAAAAATGTTTCCCTTTCCTGGTCATTTTGACATGGGGAAAAGCCAGAAGTCACCTGGTGCCAGATCTGGGGGACAAGGTGGATGAGGACACACTGCAATGCTTTTATGAGCCTGTCTTTCCCTTGGATGGCACTTGGCAGCAGCATTCACTGTTTTTAATCACATGTTGATTTTCTCTGAGTACGTCCACATGACTCCTCTATTCAGCCATTTTGAATCTTCTCTTAATCACATGTTGTAAAGACACAAAAGAGGATTTCTAGAACTGCTGCAGAAAGTGACAAGAATGATGGGACTAAAAATGGTGGGATAAGTGTATGTGAATGGAAGGGGAGTACTCTGAAGGGGATTAACGGCAATGTATTTTACTGTAAAACATTTAAAAAGAATTTAAACATTCATCATATATTTTAATCACTAACTTCAATTAGGTTTAACTGCATCTGGCAATTTTAAACACCATTTCTAGGGATGAGTGACGTGGTGACAAGTATACTTTTTGAAGAGAGGAGACTTGGTTGCTCCTCCTCCTCCTCCTATCCTTTCTGTCACATATCTGGTCATTGTAGGCTCAGAATTTTGAGATAACCCAGAGATTCTGTGAGGCACAGACAGGCTCTTGATCTCTTGGAGAAGATGCTGCTTTGGGCCAAGGCGAAGGTGCCCGTCATGGACTCTGGCTGCTCTGGTGTGTGCCAGGCTGGGACCAAAGCTCCCCGGGAGCAGGCAGGCCAGTGTTGCAGGTGTCTGTGCGTACTGAGGGGTTTCTATTACCCTAGAACCCACAGAATCTAGAAATGACCTGACGTGCACCAAACATCATGGGCCCACTACCATTTCTGCAGAGAGTGTGGATGAAGTTACATGAGACACAACGACCACATTGAGTTCACGGCTTTATGACTTTAAACTCTATCAGCAGACATCATGGCTGAGGGTGACCTCAGCAGGGCAGATTCGGGGCTCCTCAGCGCCTGATCCCTACCAGCAGGTGACTCTGAGTCAGTGGAAGCTGAGTAAGCCGCTGGGGGTTTCACTGGGTAGTAAGGGAACAGAATCCTTAGGCTAGAAGGGAGTTAGGATGAGGGTAGGGACAGCCTGTAGCTCAGGTTACCTTTTCACCTGGAAGTTCCAGGAAGAGCTTGGGTGTGGGAAGGAAGCTTTCATGCCAAGAGTAGAGGGCACTCAAGCCTACAATTCTTAGAATAAAGCCATCCTAAAGTCCCAAAATGATGACTTCGGGGATCCCAAGATAACCTCCCTGGTACTTTCTTTGGGTATAGGAACTGAATTCATTGGACTTAACTAAAGCAAGAATGTGGCTGTCATTGCTCAAATGCCTCTCTTTGCCAGGACATTCTTTGAAACCACGTATCTCTTACAGTTCTTTTGTTGCCGTGATATAATATAACAGGTTCTGTCTGCCCAACACCCCTTGTTACTTCTAACAATAGCATAACCAGCTCCAGTTTATGAAGCAGAAACCCAAGGCCTGGGAAGAACATGCTCAATGCCATGAAGCCCAGGCTGGGGCCTGGGATCCTGAGGGACACGGCCTCCACACACCACCCTCCAAAGGAGTCCCACCACCTGCAGCTTGCTCCTTTGCCCAGCAGGCCACTAGCCTCCCTGTTCCCATGCATTATCAAATGACAGTGCACCATACCACTGACTGTTAGTACTTCACTAATTTCTAGGGACTCCACCTGCTCTTGTAACATTTTATCACTTCCTTCCATAGCCTGGCTGTACTGCAGGCTGAGCTGCTGCAGAGAACAGAAGACAGAGAGAATGAAGACTTTCAAGTTCATCTTTTCTCCCCTGTGCTCTGCACTGCTGTGGTCACTTTGATCTCTTTGAGGCACATACTCCCTCAGACTTGTGGAAGGCAGGTTGCCAAGCAGTACAGTTTCAAATTTCTTTGTAAGCAAATAAACAAAATTACCCTGGAAACCCTGCACTATACTTTGAGCTCTGAGGCTTCTTTTAAAGTAGAGTTTTCCAGAGGATTGTATTTTCAAATATTTGTAATATTTTGAAACATCCATAGAAATCTTCACCTCTAACCACACCATCCGGCTGCTGGACAAACAATAATTACCCTGAGTCAGGCTGATCTCAACATAAATAAAAATTACATGAAAGGAGACGCAGGCTCCTTACCCAGGTTTACATGACACTGGGATGTCACTCAAGGGCTGTAGGACTTAGGGAGCGGGAGTGAGGGCTTCAGGGGGGCTGCCTGTCACTCCCAGCCAAAAGCAAACAGCTGAATGCTGCTGTCCTGGTGTGGACACCATTGTGCTGAGGTGCATGCTCCGTTTTCCACCAAAGGCAGAGCTTGGTGTCTGTGCAGGCCAGCCTTCTGCTGGCCCTGGGACGGCCCTGTCAAGGCCACACAGTGGCCCTGGGAGATGAGGTCCTGTCCCAGGGCCCCATGGATGCACTGGAGGCAATAGGTGAGCACCTTATCCTCTCTGAGTCTCCCTTGTCCACAGAAAGGAGGTGAACTTCATAGCCATTGCTAGGGAGAAGGCAAAGGCGAAGGTGCGGGGAGAGCCCACACCAGGCCTGAGCAGTCCCGTGAGACACCCAGGTGCCTGCACCCCCTTACCGAGCAGGCTGATGCCCAGCCGGGAGAGGCCCTGGCGCAGTCCCTCGCCTAGGCTCTCGGGGAGCTGCCGCCGCCACTCCTCCTGGCGGTTGTAGTGCTCCTCATCCAGCGAGAGCCGGTCCATGTTCCGGGCCAGGCTGGTGGCCAGGTTGGTGATGGACGTGAGGGTACCTGAGGACAGAAGAGCACATGCACAGTGGGTCCCAGAGCTGGGGCCTGCTGGGCTGGTGGGGGGAGTGTGAGAAGGAGCAGCACTTATGTCCCTTTTTGGTATGGCCAGTGGGGAGGGATGGAGCCTCAAGAAAATGAAGGAAAGATCAATATTTGCTCACGAGGGTGATGGTACTCAAGAGCACAAAGTAAGAATTTCTGTGTCCAGGCAGAGACCTAGAATTTCCCAGCCTTCCTATGGTTTGATTGTCAAGACCTCATTAAACAGTGGTGAAGTCCTCACTGAGGGCCAGCTTTGAAGGCTAAAATTTGCCTGCTCTGCTTTTAAAGGTTGTGTGGCTGATAGATTTTAGATAATTTAGACAGATTATAAGATTATAAATAAGATTATAAGATTATAAATGTTTCCACTTTAGGAATAACATTTATCTTATTATTTCAGTTTAATAAAGGGAGACACTAAACTTTACCATTTGATATTCTGAGGAAATAATTATTATGTCACAGAGAATAGGTGCAATTTTGATCTTCAGGATGTTAGGTGAAAAGAAGTAAAGACAACAAGAAGGAGCAAGGCCACATTTCTGTCTGGGTTTCAGAAGAAAGCGACTTCAGCCACCTGCTCAAAGCAGTCCTAGCCCTCCAGCAGGTCCACATTTATCTCAATAAACAAAAGTGGAAAACTGCAAAAAAAAAAGGGGAAGGCAGTGGTGGGAATGTCCTGAAGCTAAGGAGCTCCTCTGTTATCAGACGTCTAGTCTGGAGGAGAAATGGTAGGTGACGTTTTTTGTAGTTGCATCTTTACCAGTGCTCTGAAAAGAACAGCATGCGCATACACACGCACACCCAAGAGGAGAGAACCAGTGTAAAAAACCCTCAGTGACTCAGAATGCTAAAATGACTGCTGAGGTTTAATTTATCAGGTGTTGGTTATTGTATTTTAGAATAAAAACAACAGAACCACAAGGATTCAGGTGTCAAGAGTGAGAAGCCTGCTAGGGACTCATCTGGTGAGGCCGAGCCTGGCTCCCAGGCCCCAGGAATGTTCCTCTCATTGTCTGTGGAATTTATTTTGATTGCTCTTGCTGCTCTCTTAACAGCCCCAACCCAGGCGCCCCCCCTGCTATGGATCATGGATTCTCATATTTTCTCATATTTCTTTTGAGGCCTTCTAGAGACTTCCACAATTTGCCCACTCAAAAAGGAGTGCGGCACCGTCTATGGTAAAATGCCGTTTATGGGGAAGGGAGGTCTTTGCCTTGCTTTCCCTGCCTCCTGCTGAGAAAGAAAGGGGACTCAGATGGCCCTTGTTAGTTCCTGAGTCATTGCCAACCTGACCAAAAATATCATCAACTAAGCTCTGGGATGAAACAAAAACATTCTGGTAGGGAGCAGCTTGGCCTCGGTGCCCAGTGACCTGGCTGGACCACAAGATGGCACTGTTCGTGCAGCACGCTAGAGAAAAGTTGGCCTGTTCACCTTTAAATCAGTTTCCATGTCAAAACGCATCCACATCTTTAAGAAAGTTATGACAACTGTATCTACATTAAAAAAAATAATGAAGCAACACAGTGTAGGATTTCTGATGTTTGGCAGAAATCCTGAACACCTTTAATATTTCTATATTTATCACATGGAATAACAGTTGAGCCAATCTTTGTTTTCCCAATGGGAGTTTTAAAATTCTGAAGTTTCTGAAACATTTTCACACACTACCAGTAACCAGTGATCTGTTTAAAACATAAGACATTATATATGAGCTTTGTTCCAAACCAATATTTCACTGCAAGCTAACAGGCCAAACAAAGTTACAGGCAATGTGAATGCATTCAAACTTCAACACTTTTTACAGAGAAAAAGTACAACAGACAAGGAATGAGAAGAGGCATTTGCACAAGGAACGGCATAGCTACCTTTGGAAATGTGCTTCACAAAGGACGTCGTCCCTCGGGAAACGCCACTCACGAAGGCACCGGGGCCCCGGGTCAGTCCCTCATAGGGCAACCTGAAGAAGTCGGCGATGCCGGTCCCCACGCTTCGCACCAGACTCGCGGGACTGCCAAGGATCTCCAGGGACCCAACCACCCAGCCTGCAATGGACCAGAGCAAGGGTTACGGAAGCTGGTTGTGTGTACTTTCACCAGTTGTAATAAGCGGCCCAGTCTCCCTGCAATTCATTTTGCACAGTAGAATTGAGAATGTAATAAGCTTCTTCAGAGTAAAATACAGGAAGTAACTCATTCACTGTGAATTCATAAATAGCGAACTTTCATACATTATAAATCAAAGCAATCCTCTGGCAGCCTCACAAATGGTTTTAATATGACTTCCTTGCCAAGCCTCATGCACTGTGGCAGCAGAGACCCATGTGGTGGGGACACTTCCTCCAGCCCTGGGCAGGTGCTCACAGGCGGACTGGGGCAGTGGGCGGCAGTGGGCGGCAGCGGGCAGCAGCAGGCAGCAGCAGGCAGCAGCAGGAGAAGCTGCGTGGCCCGGGGAGAGGCCAGATGCTAAATGGAGTGCTGCAAAGGGGATGCAAACTTCTGACAAGGATAGAGGAGTTATTTTTAATCTTTCCCAATCCTACCAAGTTGAGTGCTTCCCTTTGGAGCAGAGCTAGAGCCAGACAAATGTCTCTCCTTCAGCCCCAGCTTTGGTTGTGTAAACACCAGTGACAGGGACACACTGATTGGGTTAGTGTGAGGGGAGTGTTCCCTGCCATGTCCCAGGGGGGCAGATGTGGATCTGGTTTCCTAGTTAAGCTTGGGCTTGCCAGGAGCCGCCTGCTCAGAGGCTTGATTACAGTCTGTGCCTTGTGGGAATGAGGCTGCCGGCCCTTCTTGCAGGCTGGGAGCCCAGGGACTGCAGGGCAGGCAGGGGCTAAGGGCCAAGGAGAGGAAGAATCTGAAAAGGCAACTTCCTCCGGGAACCCACTGACCTCCCCAGCCCCATGCTGGGGTCCTTTAGTGCTAAGACCAAGGGGACAAGTCCTGTGTGGGAGCCTCCATCTCTCAGCAGCTGGCCTCTGGTGGACAGTCCTATAACAGAGGTCCTCAGGCCAGGAACCGACCTGAGAGATCGGGAAGGCACTAGTGTAGGAGCCAGGCCAGGGTCCTGAACGGTCCCCAGCCCCAGCCCATGCACAGAAGGACCTTCATGAATTGTGAGCCCAATTTCCTTCTCCAGAACATTAGGAACAGTAAGAGTAGGGCTTAGGTCAGAGGGGGAGTAATTTCCAGAACATGAAGAACACAAATGGGAAAGTGCTATGGGGGCAGCACATTACTCATTTATTCCTCATTGCAACTGTGATGAGAGTGTCATCATCTCCTTCAGTTTAGCAGTGACTGAGTGGCTAACTGGACACAGGGGCTGCACTAGGGAGAGGTGAATCCAGCATGGCACTCCTCTCTGCTCATAATCTCCTGCTGAGTGGACATGGGGGCTGGCTCTCCAAGCCAGGGCAGCCTAATTCCAATCCTACCCTGCCCTTCCATAAGCCTAGGCTGCAAGGAGCAGACAGGGTGCTGTGGGAAATTATAGAATCTTCTCCCTTCTCTGGCGGTAAAGAAAGAACAGATTCCCTTTAGCCTGAAATCAATGTGAGGTTCCACCTGAAGAACCTCTTCTAAAGAACTCTCTTTCTAAAGACTGGATATTTAAAGAAAAAAAGAGTCACTCTTGCCAAGCAAAGCCCTCTCAATGACATTCCAGGGCAGGGCAGCATGGTTCCAGCTACCCAGCTGAAGGCTGTGTTGGGATCCTCTGGGTTATGACTGTTGACACCTGCAGCCCCTGGTGCATGGGAGGGCTATCTGTGGACCAGAGCTGCATTCCAGTAGCATCTGAGCTCACCAGAAAAGGGCAGAAAACCATCTTTAATTATTTTCCTCCAAAAGCAAACACAGTCACCCCTCTGTATCTGCAGAGGATTGGATCCAGGACCCCACCCCCACCCCGATACCAATGTCTGTGGAAGCTGAAGTCCTTCATATAAAACAAGGTAGTATACAACCTGCACATACCCTCCCTATACTTTAAATCACCTCTAGATCGTCTACAATACATAATGCAATGCCAATGCTGCGTCATTAGTTTTACATTGTATTTTTCAAGGGAATGGTGACAAGAAAGTCTGTACATGTTCAATATGGACACAATTCTTTTTTCAAATACTTCTGACATGCAGTTGGTTGAACCTGCAGATGCGGATAGTGTATCTCTTGTGTTCGTTCAGTTGTTAGGAAAGTTTCCCGACAAAGAGCCCTCTCTGACTTCCCATAAAATTGACACTTTCAGGTAGATAGGGATCTCAGGAAATTCTCAAACCCATATTCAATTTCTAGTTATCATTAACTATTTTATAAACCTCTTCAAATGACTCTACCAACTTTCTGGAAATGAGGTCAAGTGTTCTGGGCCTCTGCAGCCAGGCACCTCCTCCTTCAGCCCAGTGGGTGCCCCCCTCACCCCCAGGCAGCCCTCCCCTCCTCTACAAGAATGCTGCTCCATTCTCACGTCTCTCCCTCAGGCTATCTTTCCATTTCCCATTCCTTCAACCACTACTTTCTTTCAGAAGGGTCTTCAGATTGGCCACATTTTTTTTTTTTTTTTTTTGAGCTCAGACAGGCACTTTAATGGGGAAGGAAGGATCACCCCAGGGACATCACAGATCTTTTTTAGGGACAGAGTTTCCAACAAGCTCTAAAAACTTGGCTCTCTGTTAGAATTTCTGGTCTTTGTATACAGTGAGGTCGGGACAGCAAGAGGATTTTTAGATGAATTACTAAAAATCCAAACAGAATGTGCTTGTGAAAGCTCATTAAAAACACAAAACAAAGAGGTCACTTTTAGCACACAGGCTGGAGGGCCCACGGTCAGTTGGGGCCACAGGTGGAGCTTCTCTTCCAACTTGTCCCCCGGCTGGTGCTCCCAGCACCTTGGCGCCATGCGGGACTGGACGGAACTTTACCCCTCGCCTGGCCTCAGACCAGAGCGCAGCAACCTACAAGTCTGCTTCTCAGGTTAAAAGGGAAATTGCCTAAAAGGGTACATTTCTAGAATAGTTTGTAAATATACCCATCTATTAAATTTGAAATGTTAACTGCTTATTTTTAAATGACTTCTTAGCAAGAGGGAAGCATTTTCCTCATTGTTGGGTAAGCTATCAATACAACAGGTCTGGCAGGGCCCTCTGATCTTGTCACTTCCTTTTATAAGAGTCTGGATAGCCCTATTAACCCTATGAATTTCATTATGGAGGAAATGTAATCTTACCAAAATGGCAGTTACTGCTGCTTTTACCAATGATAACATGGATTTTTTTTTTTTGCTACAATCTGAATCATCTATGGAAATGCATTCATCAAGTACAAGATCACAAAGAGAGCAGAATAGAGAGCTCACCCTCGTCAGGTTCAGAAACTCAGACTTCCATGTTCTTTCCTGGAGGGTGCTGATGAGGCCAACAGCTCTGGATGGTGGTGTCTGCTTGAATTTTTGGGACCATGAAGGCCAGAATATCAAAGTAAAACTGTTTTAGAGTGAACTTGGCCCAGGAACAGATGCTTTGATACCGATTACTGTAAAGTACTCTAAGACCACATGGTCCCTAATAATCAATCCTTAACACATAGTACTCCGCATATAAGATTTTGTACACTTATTAAATTGCACTTTGGAGATTTCCAGCCAGAGTGGAAAGGGCCCTGAGAAACACACTGAGGCCTGAAAAACAGCAGCCCTCTGCCTGCAGGAGGCCACCTACCTGGCAGAGAGGGTGGGAAGGATGAGCAGGGTCCTTTTTCCTCTCTGGGCCCAGCTCTGTGGAAAGGCTGAGACACCAACAGTCTTTTCTTTAAGGTCTGTCTAGACAGTGGTGCTGCTCAGGATATGCAGAGGGCTCTTTGTGCATCTTAGGAGTACACAAACCCTCTGAATTTCTCACCTACAGCTATTCATGAACAGGAATGAAGAAAACTAATGCCTTAGAACTGGATTTCATTTAGGCACTTGAGCTGAAGACCTGGGCTAGTTTTCCTGGTTGCACTAGTGTGGTAAGAAAGTTTATGCCTGCAAGGTGCTAAAAATGTTTGCTAAACTGAATTAAATTCTAAATTATATTAACAGCTAAAATATTATAGCTACTACTGATTGAATATTCATTAACTGCAAAGCAAAACGCTGGATACTTGACATGTGACCCTCTCAAAAATCAGAAAACCCACTTTCTAGATGGGACACTAAGACTCAGGGGCTTCCATAACTTGCCCAAGGCCCTATATCAAACAGTGGCAGAGTTTACATTTAGATCCAGTTTTGCTTAACTGTGAAGCCTGTGTGCATCACCACCCACCAACTGCTTCCTTATGCCTTGTCACAGAGAAGGCATTACCCCAAAGCATGTTATTTTGCTCAGGCTCTAGCTCACCACAGACTCTCAGCTTGTGTCCTTACCTGCTCTAAAAAGAGCTCCTGCAGCGTAGTGCATGGCCAGGGCGTGCACGAGCTGTCTCGCGGTGGTGAAGATGGGGCCTCTCTCAAACAAGGAGAAGGAGAGAGGAGTGTGATCGGAGGCTATGTACAGCTTGAGGGAAGCATGGATGCTGACGAGCAGGTTCACTGGCTGTATCACCAGTTTCCGTAACTTTACTGGGTTCACCAAGGCCCTGGCGTGCTGTCTCACCTGCAGGGGCAGGACCTGGTCACCCCCACAGAGCTGTGAGGGGTGACCAGCTGGCTTTCTGTGAGGAAGATAGGTGTGAAACAAAGTTTTGATGTAGTGCACAAATGTGTCTTCCACATATAACCGGGCAGGTTTCAGCTCAAAACTGAGCTCGCTGACAAGGAGTAGGAAGCTCTTCCCCTCAGTTAAGGTGATACCAAGTTTGATAAAGCAATTCTCCTTGTATTCCTCCAAATCTCTGCTGGAGACAAGGAGATGTGACACTCTAGGACACTGGGTAGGCTCTGCTTTTTCTTCCTGACAGACCAAGACAGCAAAATGGAAATTGGACTTGTTATAAAGCTGGTTGTCTAACTGTAGGTCCCCACAGTAGATCTCCACGGAGTAAAGACGGAAGAGTGCTGCAGCGGGCTCTTCTCCAGGGAGGGCGCCAGCTACAGGTGCCATGTGGAGAAAAATATTGTCCAGAGTGAGCCTCAGAAGTTCAGACGATTCTCTGTGGTGGGTGAGGTCGTCAGACACTGCCACACTCAACTGAGTGATGAATACTTTAAAGGTAACCATCTTCTCCAGAGTTCTAGAGGAGACAGGGAAGAGGACATTAGTCTCTCTCACTTTCCTTTCTTTCTTCTTTCATTTCTAATGACAGTACCTTATTAAACACCTGATGGGATATCAGATTCTCATAAGAGACAAATGAGAACTCAACTTGTGTCTGGACAGAGCCAGCCACACTGAACAGTATTGGGAAATGTTCCCAATGGGACTATTAAAAGTTCTTGTTGGCCGGGGATTTAGCTCAGTGGTTCCGGCGCCTGCCTTGCAAGTGCCAGGTCCAGAGTTCAATCCCCCGTACCAAAAAAAACATAACAAAAAATAGCTCTTGTCATGTTTCTATAGTGTTTCTTTTATCAACACCAGGCTTTTACTCCCAAATCCCTCTAGTTTTTGTACACCAATTCTTTGTCAAAATGATCACAGGGCAGAAAGATAAATAAAATAACTAAGAAAAATTGAAATAGGCAAGCAGGAGAGGTCAGCATGAACCCCACTATCACTGTGCCCCGCTAGCATGCCTGGCTCCTGGCCCTTTCTAGAGCTGAGCCCCTGTGCTCCTCTGTGGGAACTCTCCAAAGTGCCCGGTAGTCCTCTGCGCTCACCTGCTCTGGGCTATCACTCCAGCCTTCCACTCCTGTCCAGTATCACCTTTTTCTTTATTACTAGCAGCTTGTGAACATACTGATATCTCTTATCCTAGAAAACTCCTCTTGTAACTCCACTTTGTTTTGTTGCCACCACTCATTTTCTGATTCTTTTACACAAAAACTCCAAAGTATTTCCCATACAGATTATCTCTTATTCCTCTCCTTCCTTTCTCTCTGAAGCTTGCTGCATTCAGGCCTTGGGCTCCTCACCAGTTCAGTTAGACAACTCTCATCAAGGTCACCAGTGACATCCATTTGGCTAAGGTAAAAGATGGACTTTCAGGGTTTGTTACTGATAGCATTTGGCATTGTTAGCAACTCCCTCCTCCTGGACACACTTTCTTCACATGTCTGCTGTCAGATCTTCTCTCTCTCTGATCACCTGTCCTCAGTCATTCATGTGAATCCCTTCTCTCCCAGAAACCTGAAACTAATATCGCCCATGGCTCAGCCTTGGAGATCTTCTTTTCACCATCTCCATTGGCCTTCTTGGGGGCGTCAGCCAGGCTAATGGCTTAAAATACCACCTACGCACTGATGCCCAGAACTCCCTCTGAATTCCAACCCGGTGTATCTATCTAACTGCCTGGCCAAATGGTCACCGACATGTCTACATGACATCTCAGCTCACCATGGCTGTACTCCAACCCCTGATCCTACCCCCTAACCCACACAGTGTTTCCCATCTCAGTTAATGGCAACCACATCCTACCAGTGGCTCAGACCAAAAGAAAAAGAAAAAAAAAAGGGATAAAAAATTTTTTTTTGTTTTAAGACAGGGTCCTACTATGTAGTTTAGGGTGTCCTTGAACTCAGTGTTGCCCAAGCGGGCTTCAAACTCATTGTGATCCTTCTGCCTCAGACTGCTGAGTGCTGGGATTACAGGCATGCCTAGCCCTGGACCAAAAACTTTGGGGTCATCCTTGATTCCTCTATTTTAAACTCTTATCCAATGTATTTGGGAAATCCCACTATATCCGGGATATGACTGTATTACTGTTTCCACTGAGATCACAGGGGTCTAAGCCAGTGTGAATAACTAATAATCTTCTGATCTTCTCTAATAATCTTCCTGCTTGCTTCTGCCTTTACTTCTCCAGTCTATATAACATCACATGGAACTTCTCTGCTTAAAATGCTCCAATGACTTCCTCATTTCAGTTAGAATTACACTAAACTCTTACAATGGCTCCTCACCATGTGTCTCCCTCCTTTCTGCCCATAGATCTCTGGCCTCATACACCCCTATTCTGACCTTCACCCACTCCACTGGGCCACCTTCCCTTGCCCTAGCCGCCACTATGCCAGGCATGCTGCTCTAGGCCTTGGGCTGGCTGGGCCTGTGGTCTGGAAGCAAGTTTCACAGAAGACAACATTCCTAACTATCTTGCTGCTTTCAAGTCCCCATTCAGATGGCAGCTTTTCTGGAAAGCTTCTCTTAAAACTATACTCTTCCTATCCCTAGGCCCTGTCACTCCTGGCCCTCCTCACTGAGCTCTGTTTTTATCCCTGTAGAATGCTGACCTTCTACTGTAAGCGAATGTTTCCTTTTTTATTGTGTTTATTCTCTGTTGAACCCTCCTCCCCATTCCAAGTCTATGAGAAATTAATCGCAAGGGCTGGGGTTCTGATCTTTTTATTCAGAGATACATCTCCATTCTTAGAACAGTACCTGATATCAGTAAGCACTTGAAACACATTTGCTGAAAGGAAGTGGAATCCAGTACCAAAACTGCTCTTATTGTACCTCCCATGTGTTGTGTCTATTGTCATTAAGATTTAAACGTTTCTAAAGTTGTTGTATAGGCTTGAAATTTTGTGCTATACAATGTAAAATTTGGTCTTTAATTTTGTTATACTATTAGTTTTTCTTTAAAAAAAACACTTATGGGCAAAGAGAACATTCTATCTAACATTGTTTGAAATACTACAATTCAAATTGGCTGGGTCCAAACTAATGAGTTCTCAGCCATACATGAGATGCAAGGAACATTTTTAAAAAGGGCTTAAGACAAATGCATAAAAGTTAGCATTACTATTACTTTATGTTTTAAATTAATTTTTATGATCACAAAATAAGTGTTATAATAGAAAATGAAAATACAGAAACTATTAAATAAGTACTTACAACCCCGCTATGGACAATTTGATTATTTCTTTTCCTTAGTCTTTTTTCTTATTTCCTTTCAGCCTTATGTCAGTCTTTTTTTTTTAATGTCAGTCTTATTGCTAAGAATTTTACATATCTTTGTTATATGTAAATATATTCATATACATGCATTTGTCTATATGTGCAGATGAAATACAGCCAGTATATTTATATATTCAATATTCTGCTTGCTTTAGTTTACATAATATGCATTTTTTTCTCTTTCATTAAAATTCTGTACCATCTATTTTTTGTGATCTACCATTTATGACACATTTATATATCATCCATTTCCTTACTGATGACCATGTGTACTCTGAAATTTTGCTGTTATAATCAACAGTGGAATAAACTTCTGTGTACTGAATATCTTTGCCCACTTATTACATTATTTCCTTAACTCTTAAACTTTTTTTTCAATAAAGAATCAATAATTGTTTTTATAGCATTAAGGTAATTACAGTCATATGGAAAGATAGCATCAACTGAGACTCTTAAAAACTCTTAAAACACTTAAAAGTGGAGTTTCCAAGCCAAAGGGATTTAAAGTTCTTAATATATATTGCTAAAGCATTTTCCAGAAAATGGCAGCAATTCACACTTCGCCAGAACTGCATATATGGAACATCATTGTTAATTTGATATCTTATTTAAGTTTGCATTTCTTTGATTACTTATATTTCCTCTTCTAGAATTTTCTGTTCATGTCTTTTCCCTTATTTTTGGAAGGGGGATAGATAACATTACATTATTTCTATTGAACAATATTAGTTCTTTTAAATCAAGGATATTAATTTTTTGCCTGCTTCATGTTTTTAAAACTTGATGGCTACTTATTGGGTCAAATGGGGAAAATATGGCTCTAATAAGTATATTTACATTTGGTATAGCTCTAATTGCTAAGTCTAATTACTAAGTTGTCACATGGATATTGAAATATTAACTTGCATTTCATTCTAATAATGGTATGATTCTAAGATACATGTCTTATTTTGTAAATTAGTTTGTTAAACATCACAGAAGAACTGGAAGGGAGACTCAGGAAAGATAATACACAATTATAGATTATACAGTAATTAACCAAAAGCTTTAGTATGTATATGAGGATGACAAAGAATGGTAAATATTAGGTTTACAATTTTATAATGGGAAAGCTTACTGTACTATTACTGGGAAATAATTAAACCTACCTGGTAGTATGGGTTAAAATAGGTCCTGCTTTCCCTTCAGGGGCCACAGTGATAAATACTGTGCCACACTGATGGACAATGTCCACGTATACATAGCCAAAGCCAGTAAGGAACACAACCTGTAAAGAGAATGTTCAGGATCTAATTAAAAAGAAACAGGAACACTACTGAAATGGCTGACTTCAAATGTCTCATGTTTTGATTCAATATCACAAACACTTCCTGGTTATATTTCTTTATATCTATGTGTACAGGTTACTCAGTTGACTTGGAATGAAAAGAAGAAAAAAATCAAATCCAGATTTTTCAATATCCACCTGTAAGATTCATAGGAAAAAAATGATGGATGATGGGGCATGAGTGTCTTCATTCTCTGCTTCTTTGGAATTGGCAAATAACTCTGTATGAGCTGGAGCCTAGCCATGGGGCCAGCTTTATGTACTCATACGAATCTCTGTGGAAAAAATGCTAAAATTCAGGACTCGAAATGCAAGGTGTGAGAAGTTTTCAGGCTCTTGAGTACTGACTTACTACTTATTACAGGGGTGTCCTTCCATGCTGGCCACAAAAACACACAATCTCTCAAGGTTTCATACATAACTTGTAAGAAGAATTTTAGATAAAGTAATTTGCTTAGAGTCAAGATTAATTTTTCTACCATAAGAAGGTGGACCAACCTAAAAAAAAGTTCTATCTTAGAAGCCAGGTGCCGGGCCAGCAGAACAGACGTCCTTTCAGCATTAAATACCAATGTTGCTTAAATGGATAAATATTTGAAAACAGAACAGAACTATGTGAAAAACAACTCCAAGAACACCATGTTCACAGCCAGGATTACCTGAGGGCAGGGGCAAGAACCTCCTTGTGCCTGGGTATGTTAATTCTGATGATTTGCAATATCAATGCAGTCCAAGTCAAAACCCTTATTGTTAGGACAGAAAATAAGACTGACAATTCCTGAACAAAGTAATAAAACTAGGTACTTGCTTGATAAGCTATTAATGCATTCTAATTCTGACCACAGAAAGAGTTACCAGAGTATACGCAGGCCCACAGGAAGAGAGTCATAGAATCATGTGTGGAAGCAACTTAGAGCTCACTGGGGTTCTTTCTTGTGCAATGGTTCCTCCCTCAGAAATCCTGCCCATCTTTAGCATCCAGGGCACATGGATGCTATCTCTGTCTCCTCTCTCTACTCCCCACTGTGGCTCAGCTGTTACCAGGTCATCCAAGCTCTGTCTGCCGACTGTTCTAGCCTAGGCTCTTGCCTGCCACTTAACACTTTCTGTGCCTAGAATGCACTTTCTCCTCCACATAAGTCTTTTCAAAGTTCTGTGTTTCTTTCACATACAGATTAAAGGATACCTTATTTCATGAAGATATTCTTTAATTTTTCTATTCCCTTCTTTGGTTTGACACCTACTCCTATATTCTTTTTTCTTTTTTTTTTGGTACCGGGGATCGAATTCGGGTTCTTGCGCTTGCGCAGCAGGCGGTGAAACCACTGAGCTAAATCCTCTGCCCTACTCCTATTTTCTAAAAGCACTCAAATCACACTTTACAAATTTCACAAATTTTATGGTTTGCATATTAGTTGGCTGTTTATAGACAGACTTCATTCAATCATTAGATTATGAAATTTTTGAGAGTAAGAATGCATCAATTTGTTGTATCTGTATTTTCTATGGACACATCTCTACGGACACATCTCTCAATGGATTTTTTTTTTTTTTTGGTAATGGGGATTGAACTCAGGACCTTGTGCTTTCGAGGCAGGGGCTGGAACCACTGAACTAAATCCTCAGCCCTCAAATGGATTATTTTGCAAAAATATGTTTTAAAAGATTCCATATCACAAATTTGACTATGATAAAATTTGGAATTACAATGGCTCAGCTCACAAATCTAATAAAACAGGGTGAATACTCTTTGAGAAGTATTCCCATTTATAAAGGCCACCCCTTGGCTAATTACTTTTTTATAGGTGAAAACATATGGTATTATTCATTTGGGATAAAGCTTTTTAGGGCTCTATGTTCTCATTGATGTCACCTTTTCTTAGGGACTGACCATAACTTCAGTGCCTAACCCAGGTTTAGCACAGTGCTAAAATCCAGAATTTGCATCCCGCAAAGAAGGGAAAAAGGGGATTAAAATAGAGAAATATTGTTCTATTCATTCTCAGAGTAACTTTCTGGCATGATGAAATGAGGATACTTAAATGTTCTATGATAATAAAAACAAATGGACGGTTTTTGTTAACTGCCCTAGGGACTTTTGAAAACAAGAAAATTAACCTAAACTTTTATGGTGCTTCTTCTGGCCCCACACTTGGACTCCGGAGATTTTGCTGGATGTTTCTTTACCTCAGTGCTGAGAATAGAAGAAACAGAGTTTAACTCATGGTTCCTCTACTTGTTCATTCTCACAGGTACAACAACTCACAACTCTAAGCTTCTGTATAGTGCAGCTGTAGTGATTAGGAAGCTAGGTACCTGGAGACACTGAAAATTAGACACCTATATCCAGGACCCCAGAAATGTAAAGGAAATCCTTGTTTTGGTCTGATGGTTTGAGCATTCAATCATTCTATCCATTCTTTGACAAATACCTAACAGCACGCACAAAGAATCAGCTATCAGAGAAGATAAAAGTGCCGACATCCCAGTTGGTGAAAAAGCCATGTACCCAAATAGTGAGTCAAAACTAAGAGTTCCAGAGCAGAGATGTACACCACGGTTCTCCTGCTTGGGTCCTAGCCATCCTGGTCTCTCGGTGAGTTCCATGAATACAATGACTTTATGTCCATTGTCTTTAGTACTTGAACCAGTGTACTCAGTACAGAAAGGGAGATGATCTGAATGGACATCTTTGAAAGCTGGCTCCTGTGGCAGAGACTTCTCATGTCCACCCTTGTCTAGCTCCCCATTTCTTCCTGCAAAGCAGGATTATACTCTTTACCGTTTGTAGTTGGGGGTGGCCATATGACTAGGCCTGCCCAATGGCTAAACGGTTGAAGTGACATGTGTTACTTCCATTCCAAAGCATGCAAGAACCTACCTTTCTTCCCTGCTGCAGAGACCTGGCAAAGACTTTCTGTTCCAGGCCAATGGAGGACCAAATCTGGTCCTGTTACTGAAAATACAGCTTTCCTGGACCACTAAGACATGCAAAGCCTAAAACACTATCTATACTGCAAAGAAAAAGTCTATAGACTCCTGCTCTGATATTTGTGATGGACTGCTTGTTACATGATTTTTTGTACATCCCAATATTCATGTTTTTGTGTATACTGACACTGAACTTGGTTATGTGACTTTCTTTAGCTAACATGATGTTGGCAAATAAGAAGCTTTAAAAAGTTTGCTTATTGGGCCTTCCCTTTTGGTGTGATGTGAGGGATCTTGGCCTAGCCTCCTAGAGGAGGAGCACCATGTGATGAGAGGGCTGTCTGGACTTCCCAGCCAAACCTGTCCCTCAGCCAGCTCTCCTGCTGAATGTAGTTGTGTGGGTGATCGCAGTCTCACTTAGCCAGTTCTCAGAATTCTAAGTATAATCACTGCTATCTGAAGCCATAGTTTCTGGGGTGGTTTGTTACAATGAGGTAGATGACAGATGCTGGGTCCCTGAGTGATCATGTAGGACAGAGCATCCTAACGACAAACCCTGAGCATTCAGCAAGAACAAGGAATAAACCTAACATTATTATAGGCAGCTTAGGGTAGGTATTTGTAATAGAAGTAGGTTTCTAGCAAAAATCAAAAATATGAGGTCCTGGAGTAATAGTCATGAAGTAAAAATGGCCACTGAAATTGACAAAAATGAGGACCCTCATTTTGAAGTGTCAAAGCATTTAGAAAAACTGACACCTGAGATTATTTGGGAGGTAAAGCATAAACCTAATAAATCTGTAGCTCTAGAAGATGTTTGAAAACAAAACATCAGTAGTGTGTGTTAGCTGCTGTTGGGGGTATCTAACAATGTATTATAAAGAAGAGATGAGCTCAGGAAAGAACAGGCCAGGTTGCAAATAAAAATGAAAGAGAATAAAGAGATCCTAGAGATTCTGGGCCCTCCACATTAGGCATAATTATTAAAAATTCTGTAAAATCTAAATTTTCCAGGTACATGCATCATCTGTTGTTTTCCATTATTCTAGAGGAATAAAACTATAAGAAATGTTTAAAAAAAGAAATTCTGGGTCTTGCAAAATTAGAAAAGTTTTAAAACCTAATATGGCTGAGCATATTTCCCCTAAATTTGTATGTTGAAATCCTAGCCCTGCCACATGATACTACTAGGAAGTGAGCATTGTCTTTATAAAAGGGGTCCAAGAAAGTCTCTTGCTCCATCTGCCATGTGAGGATACAGTGAAAAGACAGTCACATACAAACCAGGAAGTGGGGCCTCATTAGATACCCCATTGGTTGGTACCTTTATCTTGGACTTCCTAGACTACAGAAGAGTAAGCAATGAATTTCTGTTGTGTATAAGCCACACAGTCTATCACATTTTGTTATATTAGTCCAAACATCAAGTGATAAAACTGAAAGCCTTTGAACATGAATGCAGAATAATACCCAGTCTTAGGACTGATTATAGGTATCATATTATTAAAATTTTTAACTGTTAAAGTGATTGAGAATCAAATTCAGATTAAGAGTATATATTTCCCAAAGAAGCTCTTTTAAATCCAGAAAGGGAGGAAGAAAGCAAGACAGCAAAGAAATATGTCTTACAAAGGACTGGGGATATGGTTACTGGCATATGGAATTCTCTGAAATCACATAGGTAAGAAGACTACCTAGTTTTTGAGAAATTACTTCTGCCTTATATATTCACAAACCTAGACTGATAGAGGATGTTATTATTTGATACAAGCTTCAAATGGCCAAGGAAGATCTCCTAGAGCAGTGGTGGTGAACCTATGGCACATGTGCCACAGTGGGCTGTTTGTATCATTGAAAGTGCTAAAAGGTTCACCATCACTGTTATAGAAGGTCAATCCAGGAACCTGAAGAACAATGGTAAAAGAGTTTCCAAGAGTAGAAGCAGGGCTCAAAAACTAATTCTTGTTTCCAGGGTATAAACCCTATGTATGTGGGCAGAAAAAATTCAGAATTGCTACAGGCATATGTTTTTCACTTTTTTCCTTTCCAGACTGGAGAGATTATTACCATTATCCTGCTCAGTACAACAGTAGGGAGAGGAGGAGCAGATAAGCTCCTAGGTCTGGAGATTAAAAGAAGTCACGTCATCCCCGATCATTCCTTAGAATTACTGGAATTCAGTGTGATACAGTAACTGTTTAGTACCAGGGAGGGTGGGCAGAGATTTGGGAAAAAGAATAAATTAAATGGTTGATGGCCAAGGGATTTTTCTAGGAGTTGAGGGTTGTCTGTCATCTCAGAATAGCCTAGCCAGTCCTGCACAATGCCACTATTAGTTCTATTGCACTTTCTTCATTTCGTACTGGTACTACGGGGGTGTGTGTGGAAGGATCTCAGCACCACATAGTAAAACACTGGCTGTTTTAACCACAAACATATCTGGGGATCTCCTGAGTTTTGTCACTCAAATCTGTGTGGGAGCATTCTGATCAGAGGTTCTATCTCACCCACTGTGAAGACTATTTGAGCCCTAGGTCCCCCTGCCTTCTGCTTAATACATTATTTTTAACTACAATCACAAACAAGAAAGACTTTGATATATATGGTGACACATAAGGAAATAATGGAATGTATTCTTGAGATTCTATTCCATCCACCCTTCTGTTTCTTTTCTCTTAATAGGCTACATGTGAAGATCTGGGGATACTCATGAGGGAGTTTTAAAGCACTGTAAGTAAAATAATATTTATCCCTGTTATTAAAATATTTAAGCTAGTCCTTCCTCCAATTTTCACTGATCTTCTCTTCAACTGGGCTGCAATCCCCATTATGGTACATCTTGCTGGGTCTTCTTCCTCTGTTGTTTTAACTTTTTCTTCTATCCAACTCTTTACCTCGCCTCAAATTTTCATGTCCTTTCTTAGGTGGGAGAGTTTATCCATCTCTTTTTCTTACTCCCAGCCTTTCCTGAGTACCTGTCCATAGCCCAAATTGTTCATTCAAGTGTTTTTCTAAAGATAACTTTCTCCCCTCAGAGGACTTCTATTTTCTAAAATGATTAAAGATGATAGTTTCCTCTCTTACTTTTCAATCTTTAAATTGAAGACAGTATAATACTTATCTTGGGCTGAGAACTGATACATCTAGAAGGATCTGAAGACATGTTAATTAGGCATTTTACTTGATCAGGTGACTTTTGCTTAAAAATTAGTTTTCATAAAAAATGTCACTCCCTATATTGGGAAGAAGTAAGTCTAAACTTTACTAAATATGTCTCCATGTACTTAGTGTGTAAAAGAGCATTTGAAGTAGGAAGCCCAGGAGATACAATAATTCTAGACTTAAGTCTTTGAAGGGAGGGAAGAAGAGATTTCCATGTGTGCTAAGGGACTGACCCATTGCCAGCAGTGGGAGGACAGGGGTAAGATGTAGCCTGGCCTCAGCTGTGGTCTCTCTGGTGTACTGGACTGGAGAGCCTTCTCTGGGGTGGACTCTATGCTTTAGTAAACACATTGGTAGTAGTGATGGATAATGACTTGAGGGTAGAGAGGCTGATGATAGAGAGACCGTTTAAGAGGATACTGATATAATCTGAGATCAAAATGATGAATCAAAGGCCTGAAAGAGACTCTGGTGAGTGAGAAGGGACAGAGCCATTCCTGGGATAGCTCTAAAAGAACCTGGTGATTTACTAGGTGAGTGGAGAAAGAGAGAAAAGGAAGGCATGGGGATGCAGGAGAAAGAAGTTAGGCTTAGAAGCCAGATGGTCTTGGGTTTGAATCCCAGGTCCACTAACCCAGCACAAGATCACTTCTTTGAGCTTCAGGTAGCATCTACTTTTTGTTTTTTTGGGTTACTGGGGATCCAACTCAGGACCTTGCCCTTGCAAGGTGGGTGTGGTGCCACTGGGCTAAATCCCCAGCCCTGAAAGACACATTTTTTTTCTGGTACCGGTACCAGTGATCGAACTCAGGGCCTTGCACTTGCCAGGCAGGTGCCAGCACCAGTGTGCTAAATCCCTGGCAGGTAGCATTTACTTTTAACGGATGTGCTATTGGGATTAGTGATAATATCTTTAGAGTTCTTGAGATAAAACAGGCATTCAATACAAATTTATATCAATATTATTTAAGGCTTTTGTACTGGGATATAGTGATGACATTAAATAAAGCAGAGATTCTAGGAAAAGTTGATTTGGTGTCCAGAAAATGATCATCTTAATTTTAGACACTTTGGGTCTGAGGTGCTCGTAGGTCCTTCAGGATGAGACACTTAGTGGTAGCGGGAAACTGGAGCTTAGGAGGAATACAAGAGGCAGAGAGAGATATCCGGAAGTGATTAGGTGATAGATAGTAGCTAAAACTATGAGATGAATTAGATCTCCCAGAGAAGATAAGAAGGGAGATGAATTTCTAAAATGATAAAGTAGAAAAGGTTGGACAGGGATGAAAGAAAAGAGTAGATATTCTGGATGTAATTTTTCCCTTGTAAACTTCTAAAATAAGATTTAAGAGAAATTCTTATTCCTAAGTATCTTTGGAAACAGTCATGACTCAGCCAGAGCAGACTGTAAACACATAGGAGACTCTAGACCAGGGCACTTGGCAGACATTTGGAGGTGGATGCCAACTTGCACTAACTGCTCTGGACTTGGTATGGGGGTGGGGAAGGTGAGAAAAGTAAGCAAGAGGCCAAAAATACCTGCACTACACATTTTCTGAACTTGATATTCACTTAGATTGACATCTTTTTTTCTATGTGAAAACTTCTGTATGAAGGCTAGAGATAGCTCTGAAAATGATGACCTGGTGCTGTAAGCACCAGTGCTGGGGTTACTCCATGTGACGTGAACCAATGGACCAAGCACATATTTGCCTCCTGGTTCATCAAAGCATTTAAAAAATATCTCAGGATGTTCTTATAGACAAGGAGTATCTTATTCAATTTAGAAGAAATGTGTTTTTATATGCATTCTTAAAATTTAAGAATGGTGAACTAGATGACAATACAGTTTGGCTTGTTCCTGGATGACTGAATCCAGACTTGAGGGAAATACACAGTGATTCCTCACTCCATGCAGGCTGTGGATCTGTCCTGTTCAACATCTTTATTAATTACTTGGATGAATATGTAGAATGCATGCATATCACATCTATAAATGATGGATATTAATATACTAGATGACAGCATCGCAATTTTTAAAAAGTAATTTCAACACAGTGGACTAGGCCAGTAGCAATAAGACTTAATTTTGGGGGGCTAAATATAAAATCCTGTCACTGAGTTCAAAAAGTCAACTGTATAGCTAGTCATATGATAAAGATTTGGGGGATGTGGTTGACCACAAGTTTAATAATAACAAATGGTCTGAATATGTTATTAAAACGATAACTCAGGCTTCTACTTTATTGGTGGAAGTGTAGGGAGGTAATAGGTGGTTAGACCACATTTGGAATACTGTGTGTAATTCCAGCTGCCAGGTTTTTAACAGGGAACATAACGCACTGGTGTGTTCAGACAGCGGTAACTGTGGCAATGGGTCTGTAAATTACATTTACTAAAACCGTGATTCAAGGAACCAGAAATGTTTGGCCTGGTTAAGGGAACACTTACAAGACAGCGTGGAAGCTGCTACCAGAAAACTGTAGTGTGGCTGTACTGAAGGGGAACTCAATAACGTGTGCCATGGTAGAGTGCAAGATAAGGATCCATGAGTGGATGGCACCGGGAGAGCACTTTCAATTAGATTAAGAAGAAAGTTTTGTAGTCACCACTGGAATAAGCCATGACTATAGTACTGGGACCTTCTGAGATAAGATGTCATGGAAGGGAAAATTAGAAAAAATTTTAAAAACCTGTACTTTGATGACATTTCAGGCAGCAGTACCTGTAGCAAAAGCAAGTCTTTAGAGGACAACCTGTGACCCTAGCTTGGTGTAAGAACAGGACTAAGTGATATGTGAGCAGATGCAAGTGCCAGCCTGATTGCTTAGCTGTAAGGCACCTAGCTGATTATTTTTTCAACCTCAAACCTCTCATCAGTAAACATGAAAATTACTACCCTCATGATCTTAGAATCTTTGTGGTAATCAACGCCTCTATCTTGGGGCCAGGGATGATACAGTACACCTGTACTTCCAGCACTTGGGAGACTGAGGCAGAAGGACTGCAGTGAGCTTGACACCAGCCTGTGCTACACAATAAGTTCAAGTCCCAGCCTGAACTATGTAGCAAGACTCCTCTTACTACTACTACTACTACTACTACTACTACTACAACAAATAAAAAAGAAAGTCTCTCTATCTTGGGAATTACTACACTTTGCTGTTACTCATGTCCTTGAAGGTGGGAAATGGATCTTATTTAGGGCAAAGTGTTTGGTACTTAACAGATCCTCAATAAAAAATTTTTGGACCAAATGAATGAGAGAATGGAGCTGTGTGAAAGCACTTCATAGCTCCTGCAGTGTTGTGTAAATGGGACTGTCACTCTCTGCCCCTCCACTCCCACATATAAACACTTTGAGAATAGTAGTGATGCTAACCTCACTAACACTTCTGTGACGGTCAAAGATTAAGAATTTACTGGATCTTTTTAGAAGGGAGTTCATGTGTAAAGGGATAATTTTACTTCTTTTTTATTTTTTGGTTCAAACTGAGCATTCTGTTTTGCCATTTCAATAGCTTGGAAATTACTTTTTATAAACAATTCAATGACTTCTCATGGCTCTTAACCAAAATCCTTGAGGACTCACGGGGTCTTGCCAGGTTTGGTCTCTAACTGCCTCACAGACCTCCCCTCTTTCTCTTTTCCCTCCTCTGGCATGATGGCCATAACACCGGCATGGAGCTCCCTAAAAGGTCCACGTGCTCACTCCGAGTGATGGAGCTTCACACATGTTGCTTTTCTGCCTAAAGCAGTCTCCTCCCCTCTTGTCTAACCTGTGCCTGTGCATTCCTAACGGCACAGACTGGCCTCTCAAACCTCTGCTGTGTCCTCTTATCGCACACCTCCTTCCTTCCTTCCTAGTTCCTATCAGAGTTTGTGATGATACGAGTTTCCATGTGACTGCTTGTTGTTGTTACCTATCTCCTCCACTTATAAAATTTGGCTGTGGTCTGTTTTTGTTCAGTGCATTTTATGTAGTTCCAGTATCAAGTTTAATGTCTGCACATATTAGAAACTCAGTATTTGATAATTTAAAGAAGGAAGCAAACTTTACAATGATTTTGTTAGTTAAACAGTAACTTCTATGTGCTCTTTATACTTTGTTTTGAATTTTTCTTTTCTTTTTGATATTTATTTGAAGGGAATTTTATTTTTTTATATTTTTTTGGTACGGGGATTGAACTTGGGTCCTTGCGCTTGCACAGCAGGCGGTGAAACCACTGAGCTAAATCCCCGGCCCGGGACTTTTATTTTTAGCTTTTGAATTTTAATGTTTATACTGCTTTAGATGGCTATGCTATACATTTCCTCTTCTATTTGCTTAACTATAAAAAGTAAGGTTTCTATCAAAAATCTGACAGGATTTTAAACCATTTTTTTGTTTTGTTTTGAGACAGGGTCTTGCTATGTAGTTCATTCTGGCCTTGAACTCACTATGTAAACCAGGCTGGCCTCAAACCCATGGAAATCCTCTTGCCTCAGCCTCCCGAGTGCTGGGATTACAGGTGTGCACCACCACACCCAGCTTTAAACCATTTTGTGAAGTATGATGTAAAATTATCATCGTGAACTTGTTTCTTGTGCTTTATTTATTGAGACCCTAAAGATTCCCGCCCTCCAAAGTCAAGTTACCTTGCACTGTCAAATTATGGAAATGAGCTCCAGGTGCCATTTTCAGGACTTTGGCTGAATAACCATGAGCTGTCTTCTAACCAGGCGTGAGCCAGGGCCACAACCCCAGAATACTATCCTAAACCAACTTCACAATCAGAATTCTGTGGACACTATGAGGTCTTCTTGGTAATGTGTGGTCCAAAGGATATTTCTCTGTAAGGTGATAAAACTATTTCTTCCACCTCTCTCAAATATCCAGCCTCAAAATTATATAATATGAAACTGTTCTATTTACAAAACTAAGCCCGGGGACATATGTAAGACTGTCAAAAGCTAAAGGAGTTGTCTTCCTTGCAGCGTAATAGAGATTTTATGATGTTTTAATTCTGCTTGTTTAGTCAGCTTTGAAACTCACATCCCAACCCTCAGACTCAGGACTGAGGGCAGAGTCCTGGGAGACAAACCTCCTCCACAGAGGACTGCTTTTTCATCAGGGCCACAGCTCCCTTCTCTCCCAGTGATTTATATGCCTGGGGTGTTGCTGTGGGGCTGTCGGTGAGGGCCTGAAACCCATCTTCCTCCCGATGAGGTTTACACCCCGCTCTGCAGGACATATGGTGCACAGCCCCCAAAAGATTAATGGGAACACGAGCCTTTTCTACCTCCTCCGACCACGGATGATAAGGGTGTTAGAAAGAGCACCTCCCCTAAGCTTTGAAGTAGCCCTGACTACAAAGGTTTGAGCAAATTTAGAGTAAACGGGAGCCCCCAAAGTACAGTTTGGCAGGCGGAATGCCTATTGCAAAGAATTCCCTAATCATATATAAGCAAGATTTCAAAACTCTTCAGACCGATGCAGGGGAGTTTGGGAACCTTTGAGAAGCCTGCATATTTATTTTGTAAACTAAAGAGACCAGGAACATCTCCTGAGTCTGCACAGACCCAGTGGTCATCAAAGATCTGCTGATGGAAAGCACACCCTGGGAAGATGGGCCACCACAGACGCAGGTGTCCAGGCTGAGTGTGCCCTGCAGGAGGCTCAGCCATTCTTTCCTGTCCTTTGCCAGATCTTTTATCTGCTTCCAAAGCTACTGCTCTCCCAGGCCCCTCCTTCTTCCCTCTCTCTCAGCAGATCTCTCATTCAACACTTCACAAACCAATTCACTTCATCTCCTGGCCCTATCCCTCCAGATGTCTCCATCCATGCCCTGCCAGAGAAGCTCAAATGGCCCCATTGCAAGTTCAATTACTCTGCCTGGGCCTTGGGTTCACCTCTCTGGGTCCTTTCTCACATTTTCCACCCTCCTTGCCTGGATCCTCTCCCACAGCGTGCACGAGTTTCCTCCCCAATGATCCATTTTCTTGTGGCCGGCTCCTTGAGAGAGCAACTCTCACTTGCTCCTCTGCTCCCTCACTTCTGTTCACTCTAAGCTCTTCCTAATCATCAAGGCTTCTCTCCAGGGTTTTCTAATCTGTAACCACTGTCCTTCCAGGGGCTTTCCTGTCACCTCACACAGGTCTCCTATTGCTGGCCCCTTTCCCCCTGTCTCTTTTGGTGTTCTAGAGCATGCTGGAATTTCCTCAGGGCATACCAAGGACATGTGTGACCTCGTTCATACCACCTCTTGGTAACTGTATCTTTTCACTCAATTCATTCATCCAGTCAATCATTTATGCAGTTGATATTTATTAAGATCTTACCATGTTGACAGGTACCTGTTATATGCTGAGGATGAATAAGATATATATCTAGCCATCAAAAATCTTTAAAATAATTACAGAAGTGTAATTAAATGCTACCAATAAATAAGCACACAAGGTCCAGAGGGGAAGAGAAAAGATGGCACAAAGGCTTTAAATGAATCTTGAAAGACAGAGAAAAATGTGTGCCAAGGGCTAGGAAAGAAGGAATCAAGGAATTCCAAGAAAAGTAGTATGTGTAGCACTGTGCTTCAAACCTGGGCTTCAGAACCAGGAGATCTGGACAGTATCCCAGTAACCCTTGTAATGCATGGGAATGAGGATGTGCTACTTTTGAAAAATTCCTTTTCTACTTGTATAACAAGCCCTAACTTGCATGACTGTTGTAAAGCTTAGATGAGAGTGACAGTGTTTAGCCTAATTTTGGCACAGAGTGATTATTAAGCAATAACCATTATTATTACACTAAATATATTTATGAATTTAATATGTGTTTCATAACCACTGCAATGGAACCTACTTCATAAGCTTGTTGTGGAGATTAAATGAACCAATATGAAAGAACTCTAAAAAAGGAGCAGCACAATATTATTCAGCCATAAAAAGGAATGAGGTGCTGATATATGCTATAACACAAAGAAGCCTTCACGATAATATGATAAACCAGATACAAATAATGAAATAAAACAGATACAAAAGGACAAATAGTTTATGATTTCCCTTATCTGTGGCACGCAGAGTAGGCAAATTCATAGAGGCACAAAGCAGAATCAAGTTTACCAGGGCTTGGGGAAAGGGAGAAAAGGGAGTTATTGCTGAACAGGTATTGGAAATAAATAGTGGTGATGGATGTTTAAGACTGTAAATGTCTTTAGTGCCACAAAATTGTATACTTACAAATGGTAGGTTTTAAGTACAGAAGAAAGAAAACGCGAGGTTTATATGCCATTTTCACCAAAAATAATACCATTAATATTCACAGTAAGACAGAAACAAATCAGGACATTTTATCTGCCTAGTTTTTTGAAACTTATGTTTGCAGGGTTTTATGTTTTACTAGTATAGATATATATTTTTAAAATTGGTAAACTTTCAAAAGAAGGAATTAATACAGGGTTAGTATTACAGTCAACCTAAAATCTAGACAGCTGGATGGCTTCTTTATAACAGGCAATTTTATTTCATTTTTGACCTGTATTAAATCCAAGATGGCTTGATTTTACCAAGACTCCCCTCTGATAACCAGTTGCACAGTATATTTTGGAGACAAATAGTTGTGTTTAAGAATTTACAGCCTGATGTGGATGTAAAAATGGATATACAAGTGGCCTCACAGACAGATTCAGCATTTAGAAAATTATGTTTAAAATAAAGTACCAAGACCTTGGCAAAGGGCACTTTCCTGTGGGTCTGGGCAGGAACACACATGGCTCACTGACCTGTGTGCCCTGGCTGTTGGTGTCGATGGCGTCACTCCACTCGGTGGCTACTGGGTCCAGCAAGTCCACTCTCAAGAAGAGACTAGGAAGTAAGTCTTTGGTCTTGCAGTCTGGATAACTGGAAATCTGATGATATAGCTCATGATGAACTGAGCTCTCAGAGGGAATTTTTCTGCAATAAACCTCAAACTTTGGAATTTCTGAAAAAGAAGTTTATGCATACTTAGGCCTTAAACAGAAGGACTTAGGGATATTAAACATAATGTGGCAAAATAAATTTCTCAAGCAGGATTGGATAATACTTTCATTTAAACATTCTGGGTCACAGGGATCTACTAAATAGAAACCTCAAGAAAGAATGAAAATTTTGCTATTTAAAATCAATGCTATCAAACGTACCTTTAATATTTTCCTTCATAAGCACTGTCATTGGACATCTGTTGTGGACAATTACTCGAGGACTAGGGTCTTCTGACAGTGTTAAGTAAGTCACTCCAAAGTGCTCTTGGTATGTCAGTGCTAGAGCCCTAGAACACAACCAAACCAAATAACAGAAATGATTTGGAAAACAATGCATGCTTTGTCTCTTGGTTTATGTTTACCTGGGTTTGCGATATTCTGAATTCTAAAATACTTTCTTTTTTGTAACTCAGGGGAGATGCTTTCCAGAAGAGGAAGCCATCCCCTCATTTATTACCTATCATATGTAAATTATAGATTTTCTTTCTTTTTCTTTATCTTTCTTCCTTTCTTCCTTCCTTCCTTCCTTTCTTCCTTTCTTTCGAGACAGGGTCTCTCTATGTAGCTCAAGCTGGCCTTGAACTCACTGCATAGCCCAGGCTATCCTCAAATTCATGGCAATCCTCTTGCCTCAGCCTCCCAAATTCTGGGACTACAGGCATGAACCACCACTTTCTGCTAGATTTCTGATGGTCATAACAGTAACATGGATTTACCATAAAAATTCCAAATTTGTGAAAAATTACTTAGAAGATAAAAACTATAACTCAGAGAGAACTATAGTTAACTTCATGCTAAGTTTGCCTGTTCTTTCATCTATGCATGTGTGGCTTTAACTCTTCAGATAGGGTACCTTCTCAAAAAGTGCTCAGTAAATTCTGGGAAAGGGGGAGCTGACCTATTTTAGGATGGCTGCAGAGTTAGGGTGCTTGTTCTCTTCATTCTAAAGATGCACAATGTGTGCTGTCAGTTTTCACAAGAGGATTACAGGATCTATATTCTGACTGCTAGGAGCAAAGCTGTATTACTTGGGATTATGCTGCATGGACAGAGGTTGCCCTCTGTGATTCAGAGACACAAATTCTCCTACTGATATTTAATGTCAAAGAAGGAAAAAAAATTCTCTCTGAACTCTAATATTCACTAATTAGGAAATTTGTTAAATGTGGCTCTTAGATTATGCTCTTTGAAAGGGGCCATAACACTAAAGAATTTCCATTTGCTATCTCTCCTATCTGCCAGTGTGAGTCTTTCCTGAAGACTAAATCTGTATGAGATGCCAGAATGAATTACCCATAAGCATTTGGTAAAAGCACATTAATAACACCAAATGCACTGCTGGACTGACGGGAGGAAAGATATAGAGAAGGGAAAGCAGAAAGTGCATTCATTTTTCAGTGTATTGACAGGAAAGTTCTTTGCACAGCCTAATTTTGAAAGAGTTGGGCAAGCTAATTTCCAACAATTTCTTTTTGACACCCATGAAAGCTGGGGGCCAAGACTAGAATATGGCCCTTTTAGTCTATTCAGCTTATATTTATACAAAAGATTAAATTACACTAAATTCTTAGAATTTTAAATTTCATTTCGAAATGAAGTTTTGTTTCAAGTTTTTACTTTCACTTGAAAAGTGAACTTTGTCGCTGGACATGGTGGTGCACGTTTGTAATCCCAGCACTCGGAAGGCTGAGGAAGGAGGATTGCCGAGAGTTTGAGGCCAGCGTGGGCTACACAGTGAGTTCAGGGCCAGCCTGAACTACAAAGGGAGACCTTGCCTCAAAAAACCAAAAACCAACCAAACAAACAACAAAAAAAGTCCCATCCCAACTTTGTGTGTGTGTGGTTTTTTTTGGTGCCAGGGATTGAACTCGGGACCTTGCACTTGTGAGGCAGGCGGCGCACAACTGAGCTAAATCCCCAGCCCCCAACTTTGTTTTTATAGATGTAAGTTCCCATATCTTTCAAGAACACTTTCTTAAATTCAACACACTTAACATTATTTGAAACTAGACTATAAAGGTAACCATGGGCTAGGGATATAGCTCAGTGGCACTGTGCCTGGCTGACAAGTGCAAGGTCCTGAGTTTGATCCCTAGTACTGGGAAAAATAAATAAATAAAGGTAACCAGTCTTCTACAGTGCTGAGGATAAAAAATGTTTGTAAAACTGGGGGTGTTTATGAACACCGTAAAAAAAGAAATGATATGTAGAGGGAATAGGACCTTACCATCATGGATAACTTGAGTTAAACTGTTATCTTTTAAGATATTACTGTTAAAAATCTCTACATATATGAAAACAGGATGGCTAAAATCCCAAAGCCTAAAAAATTCATTATCATGACAATAAGGTGCCTTTCATAGGGTCACAATATGTTTTCCTTTGTAGTTGTTACATATACCATAAGTAATTCCTGACAGATCCAGAAAGGATGTATTGCATGCAAAGCAACCACAAAATAGAGGTCCAGTTTGAATAAACCACTACACTTCTCTGGCTTGATTCTGTGGTTGTTATTTGCATAACTGGTAATCAGTAAGTGGAGCAACCGGTGTGTGGGAACAATCACAGCACAATCTTTTGGGGCTGTGTTTATCTAAATTATCTCTCTAAATGATTTTTTTTTCAAAAAATTCCATTTTGAAGTAAAATGCTGGCAACAAAAAGTTTCCAACTTGATATTCTCATATGTTAAATTTTGTCGCATTATTTTACAGAGATTAAGAACTCTTTCAAAAAAGTGATTTTTTTCATTATGATGTACAGTAAGTCCTTGACTTATGAACGAGTTCTGTTCCAGAAGAACGTCCAGCTGTCCCCTCCATGTCACCACTGCTTTTCCTCTTGCCTCGAAATATACCGGCTCTGACTGAGCACTGCAGTACTGTGCACTATCACTGTACAGTGAGCACACAGCGGCACAACTGTGACAGTGTCTGGCAGACACGTGAGCTACTTCTGTGATTTGTTCACATCTACAAATATTCATAATTTGAGATCTGTTTGCATCTGTGAGAGTTTGCAACTTGAATGTTCATGAGTTGGGAACTTACTCTATTTCTGCTATTCTATGGTACAAACATCATCCATCCCTAGTATAAGCTGCATAGGTAAAAAAATCTAATAAGCAGCACACATATGTAATCATAACACTTGATAAGCTGAATACAATGTCTAAAAGTCATTATAGGTAAAAGTCCAACATAGTATAGCCTACGGGAAGCACTGTTAACTATTCTCCTGTCTTTCTGGGCATCTCCAGGAACAATGACACTGATGAGCAGACAAAGCATTCACATATATGTAAAATACCTAGTGCAGAATCCATTTTCTCTGAAGTTCCCAAAGGGCACTGCCACACTCTGTCTGGGAAACTCTTGTGTCACTATAGCTGGCAGGCTCCAGCACTGTGAGCTGTCAGCACCTGCAGCAGAAGAAAAGCCCAGCAAAATCTGCTTCTGAAGCAGGGATGCATCCAGCACCAATGGCCCGATGTCCGGCATTAAGTCCCAGCAAGGAAGGGAGCTGGGTTTCACAGCAGGCTGCTCTCCCCCTGGGCAAATGCTGAAAGTAGCACTGTCTGGAACATGAAAATCCTGAAAAATGAAAAGACAATGAAGAGAGACCACATTTACTACAGCAATGCACTAAAGTTAAGCTTTTAAAGCACAGTTTCTAGGAAACTATAAGTATGTATTCTACTCAGAAATGTGGGAATATCAGCAATCCTGTTTCCATAAAACAATCTTAATGAGACAATTAAAGCAATGGAAGCAGAGCCTGCTTTTCTGGGCATCACGAAACATGAAGCTGAGGTGGGGGTGATTAAAAAGGTGATGCAAAGTTCTCTTTGTCTTCCAGGTACTGCAAAAACCCTGACGTCCCCGTGGTAGAAATGCTATGTACAGAGGAAAGAGTTCTCTTAGACAGATCTGGCTGCACTGAAAGGTGTGGCACACTGGAGAACTTCAGAAGGGACCCGAAGGAGATTTGGAACAGGAAACTGGAAGCTCAGAAGACAAATTTTGTTTAAGGCTCATCCTGAGGGAGGAGCAAACTGTGATCCCAACCCTCAGATGGAATTCTACAATTTTTGGCCTTTCTGCATTTTAGACTTAAAAAGGACCTTAAAGGGATAATTTATTTGCATCTCCCCTCCCCTCCCCTCCCTTCTCCTTTCCTTTTCCTTCCTTCCTTCCTCCCTTCCTCTGGTACCAGGGCTCTAGCATGCATCCGCTCTTTCACAGCTGAGGAAGCTGCTTTCCAGTGAGCCACACATTGCAGGAAGTGGCAAAGCCCAGCCAGAAGCCAGGCTTCCTGCTTCTGAGTTTGTGGTTTGCTCAACGTCCCAGTTTCCTCAGAGGGTAGGGATTGTCAGGTCTCTCCCTCTCAAAAACTCCCATACCTGCCTGAAGAAGGCACAGTGTTAAAAAAAAAAAAAAAAAAAGGAACACTCCTCTGGCAGGCAAGAGCCAGACTTCCCCACTTTCTCCACTTTCCAGGAAGCTGAGGAGAATCAGGAGTTCTGGGTGACACTTTTGCAGCTTCTGGCAGCAACTGTCATTTACTTATCTTTTTCAACCCTCACAAAACCTACATGGAATGCAAGATTACTCATCTTACAGATGAGAAAATTTGTCAGTGTGGAAAGCCCTGATCCAATGTCTTAAGAAGCCCTAGGATGAGAAGCAAGAAAATGATCAGGACACATACCCTCTAGTCAGATTCTCATTTACAGTGTGCATATTGTTGACCTCTATTTTCCATGTGGGCAATCAACTGGGTACTGCTGGTCACCGATTTATTTTTATCACTATCTTGGCCAACTGGGATGGAATTCTGATATTTTTGTAAATATCACAACATATTGTAAGCTAAAAAATATAAAGCTTTCATCCTATTTAATTATTCTAATGTAATTTTAGGAGCTGAAAGTAAGTGTTAAAATAAGTGCAGTCAAAAATAAAGAAAGATAATGCTATATAACAGTTTAAAAAGCATAAAATAGTTAACATACCACTTAGCATATTCTAAAATTTTGAAAAATTTCCTTACTCTCTTAAAACATAATTGTTCATTTTAATTACACAAAAAGCTGAATTACAATTTCCTCTTATCAGCCCTGGATTTATTTTCGCTTATTCTACCATTATGTTACTGTAAATGAGCTGGTATATCTTCAAATTCACTTTCTTCACGGACACAAGCTCACTGTTTCCAGATCTGGGGCTCAGTTCAGCCCTCATCCTTGGCCCATATGGCTCTTCCAGCGGCACCGCAGCCTGTGAGGCAGATGTTCTTTTTCATGCAAGTTGGGAGTCAGTTCTTAGGACCACTACTCTGCTAGCAGGAGTTTAGTGAGGTTGCTAGAGGTCTGTATTGGAGCCTCTGAGCAGCTGGGGTGCAGGCAGAACTAATCCAGCAGTCTTAGGATCTGCTGGTTTGTAGGATTACTGCTCATTGATTATTGTGGAAGCACTGACCATGGCATCCATGTTTTTAGTTACAGCAAAAATAAATAAAGATTTCTCTCTACCTATATTCAGTGTTAACATTTTGTTTGCCCTAGGCTAAAAAATAGTTTATCCTATTTGTTGTTAATTTATCAAATGTAGAGAACACAATCATATTACAAATTGCTTACCTCCTTTCCAGAATGTGGATTGGAGACAGATAACTGTGGTTTATAAAATATGTGATATGGTGTATTATTGATTATTGTAGTCTTATCTTCAATCTGAATAATTTGTATCCCTTGCTGTACCATGGAAGAAATGCAGAACTGACACAGCTGTAAGATAATTGAGGAAAGAGCAATTTTTACCATAAGGCATATCCAGATCACATGGTTATTCTTAAAATGCTATTTTATCTATTGGTTGCCCAGGACAGCACTAATTTTACATTTCTCCGGTGTATTTAATACCATTCCCTTTCAGTCTCAATAATGTCCTGGCCATTGTCAGGGGACAGTATTTACTCTATAATAGAGTACTTTCATCAGTCAGTTACTCTTGCTATTATTGCATAGTGACCAACATGAGACTTGCTTTTGGATTACTTCCTAAATTACCTCACAGAGTGTTTATTTATAAAGCACTTATATGTAATCTAATACCACTCATCTTATTCAACAACATTCAACCCAACATCCCTCCTCATGCTCGTCACAGCAGTGATCTCACAGAATGCCCATTATGGGCCAGGGAGAGTTCTGAGAACTCTGATAATGATGCTGATGAAAACAGTAATTATTGACCTTTATCTATTACGATATTATGCTTCTCCCATCAGCTTTAAGTACTTTGTGCATATTAACTTACAAATCACTAATAATACTTACATAATGTAGTTACTATTATCCCTATTTTACAATAGAGGAAAGTCAGGCACAAAGAGGCTAAGCACCTTGCCCAAGCTCTAGTTGGAGTTGGAACCCCATGTTGTGACTCTGGGGTGCTGTTCTTTACCACTACATGCACTGTCTCACTGCCTTACCATACTGCATAAAGAACTGATGCTCACAGAAGATGTGACTTCACTAAAAAGTACCCAAGAAATATGTGGTAATCTCAGAGCAGTAGTTTTCAAAAGGTAGTTGGAAGATTCACGGGGGAACTTCTGAGCAAGGGGACCCAAGGTGAAAACAATTTTTATAAAAATACTAAGTTACTGTTTATCTTTTCACTCTAACTTCCACATAAGTATAGAGCTTTTATTCAGAAGCTATGATATGTGATGTGATTACTCTGATAGGTAATGGAGAATGTTTTAAAATTTTTTCTCTTAATTTCTAATCTGATAAAACTGATAGAACCCACAGAAGCAAAAGGTCTCTGTGCTTCTCAATAATTTTTAAGAGTATAAATGAGAATAAAAAATGGGTTATTAATAAAGAATAATTGGACATCAATAAATGGACTTCCAACAGCTCATTCATTTATTCACAAACATTCATTCAGCACTCACTGCGGCTACTTTGTGAGGAGCTAGAGGTAATGGGTGCCTAATTTTATACTGCAACATTTTCCCCCAGGTTTTGATGGTAGTTCTCAATTTACAACTATTCAACTCTGGGTGACGCATGCTTATAGCTCTTTGCCACTGACACCCGTGTTACAGTATTCTGGCCAGCACAGCATCAACATGTGTTGCCCAGACAACTCTGAGGAAATGGATGCCAGTCTGAACACTGAAAAAAGACCAACTTCTTTCTTTAAAAATATGAGAAACTTATTTTTTAAAAAGTGAACACATGACCCTAACTTTCTCAAAAGGTTCTTCAAAGATGCTCATCAAAAAAAAAAAGAAATCTAACTTTTCTCCAGGGAAAGATCATTTGAATTATACCACTCTGCTAAAGTATCCTTTCTTTTTCTCATTTGAGACAGCTAAAATAATGAAGATATTTTAAGAACAGAATGAGACTTCCACATGGCATGCTGATAATGTACTTTCATGTATTGTTACTATATTATTCAGCAAACTGGTTTTCATAAGCTTTAGATTTATACTGAAATATGCACACTATTTGCATTAGTTAAGCAATAGACTCAGTATGTTTTTGTATAAGTCTCTAAAAGCATGAACACTTCCCTCTTGTAACGATAGTATTTTTGTTGTTGTTTTTTTGGTTTGCTTGTTTGTTTTTGAGACAGGGTCTCACTATGTAGTCCAGGCTGGCCTCAAACGCATGGTGATCCACTTATCTCAGCCTCCCAAGTGCTAGGATTACAGGCGTGCACCACCAAGACTGGCTCTGTAACATTGGTTTTATGGGAAAAGAATCAGTCCACATCATTTTGCTTAGGAAATAATCTATGCTGAAGGAAACTTTGTCCTTTCACTTAATGCTCTGAATATTAGCAACTCCACTTCCTGTTCTAAAAAAGGAGGCCAAGTACAATTTGTGGATATTTTGGAATAAGATTATTTGCCCCCACATACTATAAATCAAGTGACTGCTGAGTGTTCTGAAATAGAGCAGTTATTGGATAAATTATGTGACATAGCTTTTATCACTAGTAAAGGAAAAAAATACTATAAAACAAAGGTCTAGGAAGAAATAAAATGTTTCATTGTTATACATTATTGAGAATAAGTAATACCCAAAAAGGATTAAAATAGAAAGGATGAATTCATTTTAAACAGTTTAAAGGGTGGGTATGCTATTTCCACTGATTTTACCTTCTGGTGTCCTGGGAAAGCACCAAGTCTTATTTCAACATCAACAAATGCTTCTTCATCCAATGTCACAACTTCACCATTACCTCCATCTTTCCATTTTGGAGATGTCAGGTTATGAACCAGTTTAATTGCCACTGACTTGTGCACAGTATTTGTATTTGCCCAGTATATCCCAATTTGAAAAGCTTCCTAGAAAAATAATATCTCAATTTAGAATATTTTTCTTAACTATGACATTTTTTTAACCTCAATCCTAGGATTTTTAAAATACAACATAGTAGGGCTACTATGGCAAACAAATAGCCTCCTCCTCCCTTTTCTGGCGGGGGAGGTAATGGCAACATGCATTTTATCTTAGTTCCCAATGTCTTTTTTGACTCACAGTGAAATTAGTTTTTTTGGAACAGGGAAAAAAATGAATACCTAAGGCTTAAAAACTAAAGGTTTCATCTCATTTGACAAGAGAATAATATGCAACATTAGGTCTACACAGGTCAACATTCCAATTCCATAAGGTAACAGCATCTGATTATGTGAACAAAAAGGAAAAATGAACTGAATAAAGATGTTTATGGGCTGGAGCTAAAAATATAAGACTCTGAAATTGTTCTCTTTGAGAAAAATATTTAGGAGTTCCCTTTACTTTGTTTTTTTGTAGACCTACATGTCTTCTTGAAATGAGCTAGCTTTATAAATTTAATTTTCTTGTGATAGCATATAAAATCTTCCTGTAAAATTTTATTCTATAAATTAGGTTTTTCTCTAATGATTCCACGTTGTTATCATCAACAACCAAGTAAACATTCATAATTATGGACATACAAGTCCACTTATAAGGAAAAAACTCTGACAAAATGATTGTTTAGAAATCCTCAACACCTTACAGATTTCAGAGAATTTACAGGAGAACTGCAAAGAGTGCTTAGGGGGTGGATTAGCATATGTATTCTTGGAATAGATATGTATGCATGGACTAGATCAACCTTGATACTTGTCAAATACCCCGCACACAATGGAAATGAGAATGAGCTAGTACAACTTATGCATCAAATTTAATGATACCTTAACCAGGAATGCTGTTGATGGGGAAAAAGACATCTGAGAAGCTTCTGAGTATCAGAAAGCATTCCATACCCTTATGTATGCATCTATGAGACAGTTTTCCATATCTGATTCATTCTTTTAAGATCATAAATACCACCTCAGAATAAAATCTAGTTGTTGAGAGAAAAGAATTAGTGTTAGGTTTAAAAGTTATAGTACCTGAAAATTAGGAGGAATAATGATTTTGCCAGCAGGAACCTGTAAAACAATCTTCTCTCCTTCAAACAGCCAGAGGTCCCACTTGGACTGATTGATAAGCAGGGCCCAGGGTAGAAGTTCTATCAACAAGGTTCTAATATATGGCTTCCAGATTGACAGCTTCACTCGCATTGGGCTATCCCACTGACTCAGCTGTTCAGTCCTGTTCCAAATACCACATCCAAGAGACTCAATGAAACATGATGACTTCAGTATTCATGAAATATGCTTAAGCATTCCAAATACACAATGCTCCTGTATGATACTTCTTCACACCAGAGACATTCAATGCTGAATTTGCAAGCAGGAAAAAGCAACTTTTCATGCAATCACGTTCTAGATTATGAGTTTAAAAATCTATCAATTATATCTACTCAATGATAAAAAGGTCAGAAACTGACAGCCGTATAAATACCATTTCTGTACCATTTTATAGTATCAATATTTTTGTGAATGGTCACTTCTTAACATGTAGAAGTGTGTGTAGAAAAAGATTACTGAAGAACATTACCTCTCAGAATCCTTCTTATTATAGGGCCATGTGGGCTCAAGTGACTTTTCTGGCCCATAGAAATCATCAAGGATCTGATTAACTGTGCCTCCAGGGTGTATCTTAGTGGCTATCTGCCTAATGAGGGCTGTTGAGATGGGAACAGCACAATCTGAAGGATCATATTCTTCTCTAGGAAATGGAAGAAAAAACAAACTAAATAAGCCAAGAATAAATACCAGATTTCTAAAGTGGTCTACAATTTATTTTTAAAAAATCTAACTATAAAATATACTGTAGATCAATACTTTTTTGTGAGATTGAGTCAATTTTTAGTGACTTAGGAATTTATAACACAGTTTTTAGATGATCTGTGCCCTTGATTTTCCTCCCCAACAACCAATGCTTGGCTGACATTTCTAGTAATATCTTTGTCCACTATAGAAATCGTATGTAAATAAAATCTAAGGTTGAGCATGGTAGCATACTCCCCATCCCAGCACTTGGGAGGCTGAAGCAGAAGGATCCTGAGTTCAAGCTAGCCTAGGCAACATAGGCAGGTTGAAGGCTGGCCTGGATAACACAGTGAGACCCTGTCTCAAAAACAAATAAACAAGCAAACACAAAAAATAAAAAGAACACTCACTAAATCTAAATTAAATTACATTTTCTGATGATCCATCTGAGTTTTTCCTCAGCTTAATGAGAAAGGCTGACTTTTATCTAAAACTATAAGGCAGAATTTAGAAAACATTAGGCTGTACAAATTTCAAATAATATTCTCCTAAGATAAGAAAATATACAACAAAAATTCCATCCATACTCCCCTCTCCCTCAAAAGTGCAAAATTACTTTTCTGGTGAATTTCTTTGAGGAAAATGTATGTATTTTGTTAATACCTTGCTTGAAATGTGAGGTGATGTATAAGGTCAGGTTCTATGTTTTGCAGTGGCTTTTCCTGCCCCTTTCCTGGAATAATCTGTGTTTCACTCAGTCCTAGACTCCTTTTCTCCAAATGTATGATAATGGGGTCTGGAAGATGACTCCTCATGATAAAAAGAGGGCTGAACACAATCTATAAAAATAAAAGGACAGAACAACTTTCATATTTGCTTTGTTGCAGTATTCCAGCTGTTTGATGCTGAAACAAACTTGTAATAAATCTCTTTCCTAGGTCACTCTGACCTTAATTTATTTCAGAACAGGAAAGGTCAGAGTCATATACCATATTTTAGAGTTGGGAAAGTACTCACCATTCGTTGTTGTACTTGAGAGTTGGGTTCTAAAGTCAAAACTGTGCACCAGACATAAATAATGGAGCTGTTTGAAGATGGCACCTGCACATGAGAAGGGAAAGGGTCCTTTTAAATACAAAACAGCTTACTAATTAATCAAAGTAAGATACTGATATAAGATACTTTGTCCTCAGTTTTGAAGATGAAAAAGTTTAAAGTTATAGGAGAAAAGTAAAAAAACAACTAAGCAAAAAGAGACTTCATTATAGCATAAAGCCCTGGTGTGTGCGACTCTTCCAAAGTGTAACTTCCCTGCATCTGGGAAAGACAGAGATGGCAACAGTCTGAGAAGCACTCTTCAAAGTCATTCTGCTTTTTCAGCTCCTCCCTCTTTCTATGTATCACTTTTTTTTATTATGTATCACTTTTTTATAAATGAAATGCTGTATTAAGTAAAGAGCATATCGGGAAATTTCACTTTTAAAGCTGCTCTACTCTAGCCTGGATTGCTTCTCATACCTGGATGACAATGCTATCCTCTGCAGCTTTGGATTCCAGGCACACATCTCTTGACCAGTCTTCATCTCCTTTGGCCTTCACACATAACTCTGTCAGTTCACTGTTTTCCAGTATGTATGAAGGCAATTTCTTTTTGGGTGTCAGGCAGTCAAAATGTTCTCGAACCACAGCTTGTCCATCTTGGCCAATATAATGCTGAACAACTTTTAGTTCTATGCTTTCAGACAAGTAACTGCAGATGATCTGTCTTCCAGATATGATAATCTAAAAGATAATGTGTAAGTATATAAGGCTTCATCAATTCAGACTTCATTAATAATACAAAGGAATAAAAATTTGAAGAAAGAATGAAATTTGCTGTGATTATGTTGAGTTTGCAGTAAAGGAAAGACAAGAGGCAGGGTCCAGTGGCCACCTAGAAATACTGGTCAGATGCTTAAGAGAGAAGTTGGAGCTGGAGATAAAGACTTGTAAAAGCCATGCAAAGTGTGTTGACAGAGGATAGTTACCTGGAGGGGTGGTGGAAGCACAAACCCAGAAATTGACCAGTACTGTACAGGCAGGCCCAGAGTGAAGAGAAGAGGTAAAAAGGCTGAAAAAAAAGGGTTGAAGGAATGTGGAAGTGAATTAGAATAAAGTGTTGCTGAAGCCATGAAAGGTAACTAGCTGATGAGTGGTAGTTAATTTAGTTAAATAATGAAGTTGAAAAGCATGGGAATTGAACGCAAGCATTTAGTTCTGGTAACTGAAAGGGCAATTACGATCAATCTATTCCTTGAAGCTGATTTCTAAGAGTCTGTTGTACTCTAACCCAGTAAGAGATCTCTGTATAAGCCTAAACAAGTCACATTTGGTGAGATACTACCTAATTTTCATTTTATTTATTCAGTTTCTTCTACATTGTAGGAGTATGTATCCTTATAAAACACAGAATTATCCACTAAACTCACAGATTATCCAACTTTGGTCCCAGCTAGGAATATAATTCATGGCATGAACAAATGTTTAAGTTGGTTGAAAATGAGAAGATAATGAAAAATTTACTTTTTTTTTGGTACTGGGAATCAAACTCAGGGACTGGTGCTTACCAGGCAGATGCTGTGCTGCTGAGCTACATTCTCAGCCTGAAAAAATTTACTTCTGTGCAGTAAATACTTTTAGAAAGCAAATTCTTTTAAAGTATGAGTACTTACCATGACTGAGGAAAACAGAACTTTCACAAACTAGATTTCTTATTTATAACATTTTTTCAGATTACAAATATTAACAATAATAAACATACTTACAGACCTAAGGATGTGAAAGTTAACTTTAATGTGTCAACTCCACTGGGCCATGGAATGTCAAGACATTTGGTGAAACATTATTCTGAATGGATCTGTGAGGATGTTTCTTGATGACATTAATATGTGAATTAGTAGACTGTGTGAAACAGATGCCCTCACCCCACTGTGTGATTGAGCATTATCCAATCAACTGAAGACATGACTAGAACAAAAATGCTAAGTAACAGGGAATTAACTCATTCTGCCTGAGTACTTGAGCTGGGATGTTGATCTTTTCTAGCCTTCAAACTTGAACTGAATCAATGCTTCTTCTGGGTCTTGAAGTTGTAGCTTTTGGACTGAAATTTACACCACTGGCTCTACTGGATCTCAGGCTTTCAGACTTCGACATGAACAATACAATGGCTCTCCAACTAGCTGACTGTGGAGCCTGGGACTTCTCTGTCTCCATGATCACAGGAGCCAATTTACAGCCCATCATTCAATCAATCACTCCCCCACACCCTGTATTTATTCTATAACCCTCTTTATCTCATAGCAACTTTATAAAGAAGGTGTAACTATGACTACCTTTTCTTTTCTTTTTTTTGTTTTTTGGTACCAGGGATTAAACTTGAGATCTTGTGCTTTCGAGGCAGGTGGCAGAACCACTGAGCTAAATCCCCCGCCCTACTATGCCTATCTTAACAAGGCATTGCTGGGTGGTAAATAGTCTGGCCTAATGTTTGTGTTAAGAGTCACTCATGCAGTCTATCTCTCGTAAAATAAATACCTACTTATTAAGAACATTTAGATTCCATAAGACACAGAGTAAAGGCTACTCATCATACCACAGATGTGGCAGACCCCATTGGTTCCCTTCCTAATAGTGTGTTCCCCTTTCTCCTTGCTATTAAAACTCTGATTTGAGGGCTGGGGATTTAGCTCAGTGGCACCATGCCTGCCTCGAAAGCACAAGGTCCTGAGTTCCATCCTGGGTACTGGAAAACAAAGCAAAACAAAACTCTGATTTGGCTTGGGTATCAAAAGATAGCCAAGGCCTTAGGAGAGAGGGATGGCTTCCTTAGTCCCCATAGCTGTAATGTAACTGTTACAAGCTAATCCTGGTAACTAACTCCATTCTCTCTTTGCCAATCAGTTAATAACATGAAAAGGGAAGTTGTCAAAAGGCTCTAGAGAAGATTTTATTCCTTGATAATAAGGGAGACAGTTTAAGAAGAAAAAGCCCTCTTTTTCTGTCACAGAAGGTGTTATGAGAGATGGTTATAGCTTTTGGAGCCATGTTGAGCCCAGAAAGGTAACTATAGGAGGATGGCAGGGAAGCAAAGTACAGACAATTCTGAAGTGCTGAGTTAACCAACACTGGACCTGTGTTCTTCCTTTATACAATGTGAAAAAAAAAAGTAAAATGAGACTAATAATAGGATCTGCTATGAAAGTTAAAAAGCACATTTTATAATTTCAAGTGGCAACATACTAGATAATATATTAACTGTCATCAAAGGAAATCCGTAACCAATGTTCAAAATCAACCATTATTTCCATAAATAAATATGAGTAACTTTTTTTTTTTTTGAGACAGGGTCTCACTAAGTTGCCCAGGCTGGCCATATAATATGTGCAAACCTTCTGCCTCTGCCTCTCAAGTTATCTGAGGCTACCTGTGTACATCATGCCCAGATGAATAACTATTTAGGAATGAATTATTTTTTATCCAAAACAAGTCCACTAGATGAACGTGGTGATTTTTACCTTGTGCTATTTAAACAGTGGGGTTTAATATTTTCTTAAACATTTATTTTCCAAGTATTCATTTAAATTTTTCTTTTAAAGGAACACATTTGTAAAACCAAGCCATCCTTTGGTTATACTTCCCTTGGATACACTGGCCATCACAGTCTTTTAAAACCATGCTTCCACAATAACAAACCATAAAAGTCAACTGAACCTCAGTCCTAAATTAGCAAGCAAGCTTTTCTTTAGCATATGCTAGGGATTACTAGACACTCATGATAAGTCTTGTGATGCCACAGCAGGACCTAACTTTAAATAAGCGTGAACATTTGGAGGAAGTATTTAACTTTGTTCTTATTCTTGATATACTTAGGCCTGGCAACATATGTGTATGGCTCTTGCTTTGCAACCTTTGGACCCTTGGAAATTTGCAAGAGAATTTCACTGTCTTTCACAGAAACCATAGAATCTCTGCAACCATCTGGGACTTGCTTTGTTTAAAGACAAAGATACTCTTGGTGGTTTTTTTTTAATAGTTTCATTTTCAACTAAAAAGCCTGTTAAATAGGCTTTCAAGTTTGATAAAAAGAAAATCCAAAAATCTAAAATCTAAAAAGTGGCAAAGGACTACTTGGATGAAGGGAAATCCAAAATGGCTACTCATGGGAGTGGGGCTCTTTCATGGCTGTAAAGTTCAGGAGAGCTCAGTCTGCTTTTCTTCAAAGTGGCCAACTTATAATGCCTTTATTTTGAAAATTATGGTTAGAATTTCAAGATAAATTTATCAGTTGAAGACAGCTACTTATTTTTTTTTAATGTAGGGTTTCTCCTTTATACATACTTCCAGGTTTCACACTAATTTCCCTCCTTTCTCAAAGTCAGAAAGATGTGTGTTGAAGATTTCTACATATGATTTTACTTAGCAGGTTTCAGAACTCTTATTAGATCAGTGCCAAGAAGAATAGTGATATTAAAAAATAAGTCCAGAGCACCAGATGCACTGGAAAATGATATCTTAGCCATCATTAAAAGTGTATGTATAAAGATAGAAACATACACACATAGATATGTACATATGGGCTTTTAGACTGGTAAAGGTTTCTTTGGTGAAGGGATGAAAAACATAGAAGCAAGAATGTGTACACAAGTAGTTGTATAATGTACAAAGTCCCTGGGAAACATTAAATGTGGTCAATTTACATTTGACTGGGGGAAACAAGAGGAATATAGGAAAGGCAGAGTACAGATAACCAAGCATCAATGTTAAAAAGAGCTTAAGCCAATTCTCCATTATTCAGGGACATTTTAATGTGGTTAAGGTACATCAGGGATCTGCATACACTCACCTCCCCAAATAAGTTTTGGTAATTAGGCAGCTGCAATTTATTGCAAATTTCTAGGACCAGGTGGAGAAGTAGGAAAGAAGCCAAGATGTGAGGGAGGCAGGAATCCACAAAGGTCTTCTGAAGCTTGATTCCTTTCTTTCTTCCTAACCTCACCAATTGAGGAAATCTTATGTCTCTAATGTACCTTAACTTTAATCTGAATGCTAAACTACCCTGACAGTAAAATTAAATCCAACTGAAAAGGACATTTAAAAATTTGCTTGTGTGTGTCGGAGGGGTGGGGTGGGGTTTGGGGATGAAGGACATAAGTGAACTTTATGAGAAGTTTTTAGAAAATATATTTTTCAAATTACCACATTTTTTTGACATTTGGTAATATCTGTGCAGAAAAATTGTATATATCAATTTATCCCTGAAATTTAACATCATTCCTTGAAAATACATATGTATGCAAGAATGAGCCATTATTACAGTAACACAGAAAAGCCCAACTCTCATTACTCATGCCTAAGAATACTGCATTATAATAGTTGTAAATGAAGTTTACTGGGTTATGACAATGGGCTGGCTAGGCACACTGTAAGCACTCTGTATACACAAACTCTTCTAATCCTTATGCTAATTTCCTGGGGAAGGCACTATTACTATCCTCATTTTATTGATTAAAAGACTGATTTATAAAGAGGTCAAATAACTTGCTCAAGATCACATAGTTAGCAAGGAAACACAGATAGTTGCCTATGTATAATCTTAACCATCAGGACATACAATTAAAACTATTTCTCCACCTTTACTCTTTGGTAAAAGTTTTAGCAACTACATGCAAAAGAGTTGAAGAAACTGCAAGAGTTTTGATTAGAGCTATGGTTGTCAAAAATACGTGCCCTGGAGCAGTAGTATCAGTATCCCTGGAAACATGTTAGAAATGGGATTATCAGGACATACCCTAGACCCCCTGGATCTGAAACCCTGGGGGCAAGATCCAGCAATCTGTATTTTGGCGAGTCCTCTAGAGATTCTGATACACACTAGAGTTTCAGAACCAGTGGCTTAAGCTAGAGAAGGAAGTTAAGAGGAAACATATTAGCTCCCTTCACATTTTTGAAAGGCTACAAAAGAGAGGGGACTCATGGAATCCTCATAACAAACTTTTGTGTGCCAGCTCTGTATGGCTCACAGTTCTGAAGAATGGTAAAAGGTGGTGGAATGGTGAAAGATTTTGGTTCAAATTTTGGAGAGAATTTCCTAATAGCTGGTAGTGTGAGGGAATGGACTTCTCATCTGAACTAGTCAGAAGGAGGCTGAATGACCATTTCTCAGACTTGCCAGTGTATCGAAAAGTGGATGAGACATTTCTCAAAGAACATGAGTGATGGGATCAGAAAATCAGTATGTACTTCTTGAGCCCACCTGTGTAAGAGAGCTCTGAAGGCAGACAGGACTTAGAGACACTTCCAGTTCTTACGACTCTAGCCCAGAGCTCACACTAGTAGGCTGTCTCCTCATGAGTCCTTCAGTAAGATTCATTAATCCTGTCTTTGTACCATTATTTATGCTATCCTGTCTGCTTGGAATGCTCTTCTTAATCCAAATTCTACATATTTTCCAAAACTCAACTCAAGCTGCATCTTCTAAATTGCCTTCACACTTGCTATCTGTTGTATACATGGGTGGGTTTACATAAATTTGGAATTTAAGAGCAAAGATTATGTCACACATTTGGTATCTTCCATTTTATTTGGTTCCACTGTAAGCAATCAGCACATATTCTGAGAAATGACCAGTTAATTGAGAAAGCTCTTTATGCTTCTTTTCTGGACTCTTCTGCTATGGTTCACTTTTCATTTTTGTCACGCACAATAATGAGAACATCAAGTCCAGTTCTCTGATTAGGTGCAGACCAAGAATGCACATGGTATGGGGCTTACTGTTCCTCTTGCCAGTTGCTTCCTGCTTGTTTCTTGGCATAGGGCAATAGAAGAACCCTTATGGTTCCACAGGAAGAGCTCTCCTTTTCCAGGGACTGAATATTGTTTCTATCATGTCCTCAGTTCACATAAGCTCTAGGTCGGCTGCTACAATCCAGATGCACATGTATGTTAAAACTCTTATGACAAATGCAGTTATTATGTGTGCAGTGAAGTCAGTTTTCCAGTTTTAATACTTCCTTTTCTTCCTTCTACTCTTATCATATGCTCCATGCTTGAAAACCATCTTTTACAAACCACATTTTCACATCTTAAGAACACAAAAAAGTGTGAGATACTTTTTTCCTTTTGCAGTCTTAGAACTTCAAAAACAGCCAAAAGGAAGTTTTATAAAATAGGTAAAAAATATGTGCTGAGAGCTGAGGTTTTATATGCCAAGAGTTTGACTGCAGTTTTTACTACAGTTAATATTAACTCCTAGAAAAAAGAAGTTTGCTGGAGACCCAGGCCTCCTTAGTCACAGGAGAGTATCATGACACTTTCACATAGATTCTCCTCACACACATGAGAACCAACTCCTGGTTATCCACTGGTGGATTATCCAGAGTCCCCACAATCCTTTGCTTCTTTTCCTTCTCAACAAAGGCCCTTTGGCTATTTCACAGCTCATTAGCACCTCCAACAGAAGGTAGGTGCTGACAGGGAGAAGAGGTGAAACTCAAATCAGTAAATTTTACTGCTCGTTAGCAGCTCTTGTAAAAGATGTGGGACAAGGGGTTTGAACCATCATCATCATCAGGATCATCAACAAGTACTTATTAAGTGCTCATGTGCATGGTAGTGGTAGGTGTAACTACTGTGATATTTTTATTATCAATTATTTACATTTCTCTTAAGTTTTAGTCTCCATGACCGCAAATATTTAAGAGTTGTCTGGATCTGAACACAAAGAAACTTACCTGTTTTTGCACTCCACTGAGTTGCTGAATCTTGATGATGAGTGAAGCAGTGCGACCTTTGTACTGAATCGTTCTAATAAATGTCCCAGCATGGTCCACACTGAAGGGATCTGACCAACGCCAATTGCCCCAACCTTCAATACAGATGTGTAGCAGCTGGAGAGAAAAACAATAATCATCATAATGCCACACATGCCTACAAAAATCTAGTCCTGAAATGAAAGTTTTATTGCTGGAAAAACCTTTCTATTTCTAATATCTAGCATCTGCTTTCTTTCTAACCTGCATTCTTCATCTGCTTCCAGCTTATTTCATCAGGCTAAGAATAGCAAATATGCCACATAGAGTCAATGTAGTTTTCCAGATCACATTTTAAAGCTTCTTAAAAATAATGGTCCTATCAAGTAGTAAAAGGTCTATTTGAGAAGAGATCATTTCATTCATTGGGAGGACAAGAAGTTTTAAATGTGAGATCAAAGAGCCTTAGTTTTGGCTAATAATTTATTCCTTGTTATGGCTAGACAGTAGTTAAAGCTGTTTGGTGTGCAGAATTATTTTTGAGCCTACATTGCCTATTTTTTTTAGAAAGAACAAAATAGCAATTTGAAGATGAAATTCATTTAATATACTCTTTTTTTTTGGTACTGGGGATCGAACTCGGGTCCTTGCACTTGCAAGGCAGGCGACGGAACCACTGGGCTAAATCCCCAGCCCTATTTAATATACTCTTTATGAGATCATAATATCAAATTAGAAATGCCTTCAACATTTTGATATTTAAAATGTCTCTGTTCTTTCTTTTTGCACTATATATTTACTATAACTTTTACTAACTGAACCTCTCAATTTATACTTTTATCTATTCATTAGCATTCCCACTTTTAGTAATATCTGGATTTCCTTTGCAATTATTCAAATATTTTTTATTTTGACTACTAACCCATTACCTGCTGCTAGGAAAATCAGTTTAACTGCATAGATATTCCTTCAAAACGAGTAATAATTATTGCTTTTTTAGGACATATATTTAACTGGAAAATAAACAATGCTGTATATGCTTACTAAATATAAGGAAAAACTGTCATGTTAAGAGAGATATGTATATGACACACAAATATAATTTTTATATATCATTTTAACAGAGTTAATCAAAGATGAATCTTATGAAACACTCCCAACAGATTAAATAAAACTTTGAAAACATCCTACAAGAGCTATCATAATAGCTACAGTAAGCATTTACATGAGAATTACCACAATAATAAGTCTTGATGGAAGCAGATAATTTTTAAATTTCAGTCTTATGAGAAGCACTGATAACATGGCTCAGTTTAAAAATTTCCCAAGGTCACTGATCATCACAACATGAGGTTTGATAGATAACAAAAGTAGGGTTTTTTGTTTTAAAATACCTGAATAAAACATTTTTTTTTTTTTGGTACTGGTGATTGAACTCGGGTCCTTGCACTTGTGCAGCAGGCAGCGAAACCACTGAGCTAAATCCCCAGCCCCTGAATATAACATTTTAAAAAATTGCTTAATTCATTCCCTTGCTTCTAGTCTGACCTCACTGCAATTATTCCTCCATACAGTGAGCCTATGAAATCAAAAGGCTACCAGTGAGATGACCTCTGAAAAAGAAGGCTGACAGTTAAGGAAAAAAAAAATCCTGTACAGCAAATACCTTTTGGGAAAATATGATCTTATATACACTCTACAACTAAAAGTACCAGAGTATCTTTGATGTTTAAATATTAGTTACAGGGGAAAAAAGGAAAAAAGAAAAACAACAGTAGTGTTTGGAACCATTTCAGGTTTTTTTTTTTTTTAACAGCAGCAGTTGGGAATAAAGCTCAGGGAACACACAAAACTAAATAAAAAGCTGTTTTCTTTGGAGTGCCTGGTAGCTGGAAATGACAAAAAAATAATGAGGCAAGGTACTTAAGGTCAAGCTCACTGTATTTTTTCTGAATATTCTATAGGCTCTAGAGAAAGTTTTAATACACATGATGTAATTTTAATTGGTATGTTCATATTTGCATATGCACTTAGTTCAAGATAGCTGATAGCTGCTCACTTTGTGTACACAGATTTTTATGACTGTCTGCCACCAAGGAATATGCTATCAGGTTTTGCTTGGCAGCTATTTATTCTCAAAATGTTGGCACAGATACTTTATTTGAATTATGAAAGTTCAAATACAATTGGATTTAGTTCAAACAGAAAAGTTAAGTGTGAGAAAAATATTTGTAACACTTCTCCCCATACACATCATCAATTGAATAGTTGTAACACTGGACCTTCAGTTAAAAACATTAAATATAACAGGCAATTTGATGGACAGAATTTATTAGGAAAGGAATTACATTCTTAAGAGAGAACTCTACAGAAAGGAGCTCAGGAGGCACAGGATGTTTTGGTCTTCCTTCCTGTTGCATGACAGCCAGACCAGGGCACGTGTAGTAGTGCTCAGACACCCAGACACCAATCCCAGGTGGGAGGTATTTTTCCTGTTAGACCCATTTCACTAAGGTACTGAAATTCTCAATAAGAAATACTCATATATCTATTTTATTTCTGTACAGAAGGAAATATAAAATCAGGCAGAAGAATGTGAAATTTGTTACAGTATTTAATTTTAATGAGATTTCTTTCTACCATTTATCTAACACATTTTCATTACTGAGGTACTATAAGGAAGGTGATGTGCTAGGGACTATGGGGGAAATAAAGTTGAGTTCTTTGTCCTACTGGGAGCTTATGATCCCACAAGAACAAATAAGGCAAGAACAAATAGCCAACATGAGACAGAAAAAGAGGTGCAAAGTGCTACAGTCCTTCAGGTGATGGAAGGCCTGCTTCAGGCTGCTGTGATTAAGAAAGATTCATGAACAGCTGCATCTTAGTTTGGGCAGAATTGCAACTGGTAAAGATGACAGTTCATTTCCAGGCTAAAGAAGCAATATGAGATGTGAAAAAAAAGTGGGGGATAAGTTCAGACAAGCAGATTTAGCTGGTGCCCAGGACTGATTTATGAAGCTGAGGAAGCTGTGCTCTATTTAGGAATTAGTGGATAGTCTCTGAAGCCTCTGGCATAGTGAGCAATGTGTTGATGGAACAGTAAAAATGGCCTATGAAGGCAGAAAACCTTCATAGGATGAGAAGCACTGTGGGGCAGGGAAAAGCAATGGGCTTATCCCTTTTACCTGGAGTCAAGGAATTTCTAGGTTTTCTCATCAACTTGGAAATTTCCTTTGCCTCTTTTAAGAGTTCCTCTTACTGATCACTTCCTCTACCACATTTCCTTTCATCCAGGCTTTTCATTCTTTTTGCCTACTTAGCTAGTGTCTAGTATCCCATGGTAGGGGTAGTCAAAAAGGATCTACTCTTGTTGGCATTTTTTAATGACAGCTGAAACTAAGGAATAAGGTGGGGTATACAGTGGCCACAATTGTTGGGAGGTCCCAAGGGGCTATGCTTTCTTTTTTCAACAGTCTCTAGTAATGTGTTGGCAGCCAGACTAGATTTGTAATTTTACTACTGCAGACCTCAGATGGGAGCATGTACACCTTTTAACTCATTATATAAAATAAAACTTAAACAGAGTTAGTGATCAGGGAGTTAGGAATTAGCTCTGAGGACCACCCACAGTCATGTCCAAAGAGAGAATTCCCAGACTGATAAAGTCAGGAGGAAAGAAAAATAAGAAGAAATCTAAGAAAATAGAGTACAGTAAAGAAGAGAAAGAAGATTAAGTAAAAATTTTAAATGATGTATTGAAATACAAATGATGAAGGCACCAAATACTTTTCTCCAAACTTATATTTTATCACACACTGTGAAACTCTTGTCAAAATTCTACCCAATAACAACAAATTAAAATTTATCTTTAAACTCAGTTTTCTTTTGGGTTTTATAATAATTTACCCTGTAGTGATGTAATGTCCTGTAAAGAAACTGAAAATCTAAACAACTTCAAATTTTTTTTAATTCATTATAGAAATTTTATGGGTGCTAAAAATCAATATGGAAATCCAAAAGAAATAAACTGAATATATCAATTTATAAATGAGGTGTGGTTGAAAAATATAGTGAATATTTGCATTTTAAACACATTGGTATTAATCTCCCTCAAAATACACTCACTTTGAACATACTGATCCCATTGTTCTTGCTACTTTTTTTCTTTCCTTTTTTTTTTTGGTTTTTTTTTTGAGAGAGGGTTTTGTTATGTAGTTCAGGCTGGCCTCAAACTCATGGCAATCCTCCTACCTCAGTCTGCTGAGTACTAAGATTATATGTGTGTGCCACCATGCAGTCTGAAGCAGTTCTCGATGTCATTTCATCAGTGTCTTTAAGTTGTGCTGTCATGGCTCCCTTGATGTCCTGATGGATTCAAAATATTTACCTTTCATGGTCATTTTGACTTTGGGAAAGAGCCAGAAGTTGCATGGTGCCAGATTCATTGAATAAGGTGAATGAAGACGCAGTAATGTTTTAACCAGCCTGTTTCCTGCAAAGCTTTCCATTAGATGGCATTTGGCAGCAGCATTCACCATAGTTTTGCTCATATCTTGTAAAGTTACTAACAAATAGGACTTCCAGAACTGCCTCAGAAAGTGGCAAGAATGATGGACTAAGTTCGCTCAAAGTGAAAAGGAGTACTTTGAAGGGGATTAATCACAATGTATCTTTTACTGTAATACAATTTTGAGAAATTTAAACATTCATCACACATTTTGATCACACTAAGTATAATATGTTAATATTTGCAATTTTGTACATATTAATATATTACAATGTAGCTAACATTTAGTTGTTAAAATTTAGAACTTATCAGTATAAGAGCCTAGTGTACAGGACATTAAAAAATTTGTTGAATAAATGAATCAAGATTAGTGAAATCAAAATTAGTGAAAGCAACCAAAAGCAGATATAGTAAAATATTAGTGGTGATATTTCTGCAAAACATACCATGAGTATAAAATAAAAATATTCAGAAAATTTTCCATTTGAATGATCTTTCAATGCAGGAGATAGATTTTATATAGATAGCTATTAAACTACAAATCAATGTAATCCCTCAGATCCATAATTCGGATATTACAATATTCATATTAAAACATCAAACATACTCAAATGATAAAATAGGTGAGTCTCATAACTAAAAATTAAGTTAAAATATTAAAAAATCTTGTCTATGCAATTTCTAGAAAGTAAATTAAACAGATTAAATTGCTTGTTTGACACTCAGGAGTCTAAGTGGAACTGACAGTACATTTCACACTGCTAAATTAGCATGAAAATGAAATATTCATGTTGCTCATGATAGTTTTCATAAGGCAGTTGAATTTCAGGATGTTCAGGGTATCTGAAATAATGCTACAAAACAAGTATAAAACTGTCAAGTTAATTGCTAATGCTCGATAACATCATGACTCAGTACTGAAACTCTTTGGACCTTATGTATCTTTTCACACTTATAGAATATAATCTCCTATCTAAAAGAATGATTAACTGGAAATAGATAAAACTGAATTGTTTTTGAAGGGAAATTTGACTCTTTGGTGCAATTTATTTTGATAGAAAAAAGAAAAAGAAGCCAGGAATGGTGACAGATGCCTATAACCCCAGAACACTAGGAAGCTGAGGCAGGAAGATTGTAAGTTTGAGCTCAGCCCAGGTAGCTTAGTGAGAAACTGTCTCAAAAATAACAAATAAAAATAAAAACAAATGGGCTGTGGATGGCACTCAGTCCAAAGGCCCTGGATTCAATCCTTAGTACTGTAAAAAGAAAGAAAAATGTTAACACTGATTGATTAACAAATTAATTGAAAAAATTACAAAAGATATGTGTAGTACATCCCATTCTAAAGAGTAAACAAACAAAAGTATATATTTTTATATCTATTTCTAAGGGAGTAAAAGTTTAGATATATACCAGAATGCTAACAGTGATTACCTTGGGGTTACAGAATTATATGTTTTTAAAAAATAACTTTTATTTTACCCCAATTTTGTGTTTTAAGTTTCCTTTTTTTTGTGTGTATGCTTTCATGTGATTTCCAAATTTTAGACTATCTGCAGTCAGATAAAAATTAATATTAGAATGTGGCCAGGGATTTAGCTCACTGATGCTGCCACCTGCTTCACAAGTGCAAGGTTCTGAGTTTGAGCCCCAGTACCTCCCCCCCCAAAAGGAATGAAGAATGTCTAATACAAAGCATACAGAAACTGCATTTCAAGTAAGGAGAAACTGAACATTTCCATTGTGAAACCCCAAATTCAGCCGCTTCATAAAGTCTGCCCATATGTCTTAGTCAGCATCCACGTTTCCCCATTTGTACTCCTGGCACTGTGGTAAGAGGGAGACATGATTTCAGTTCATCTCTGCAGCCTCCACAGGTCAGCACAGGATCTGCCTTCCTAAATTGCTATGTTGTATAAGTCATAATTCTTAAAGGAGTTTAATGTGATTTCCCCTAGGGTAATAGTTTTTCCCCTAGGATAATAGTATCTGTCAAGTTAGCAAATAGATTTAATGATGTATAGAAATTAAATATTTACTGTAAGCCAACCAATTATACTACACATGGAAGATTTATAGAAGAATGAGCACTTTACTTGGGGTAAAAATTACAATATGGTGGGAGAAACAGATTCAACAAGAAGAATTATACAGCGTAATTTTATTAGGAATAAGAAAAAAATGTAGGATTCCAGGAGTGTTTTGCTGGGGAAAGCTAAATTTTGACAAGAGGACATATTTGCTTATCTAAACAAATAACATTAAAAAAACATGTTGAAATGGAATAAAAGATGACAGTATTGTTACTTCTGATAAACAAAAACAGGCAATAGCCTAAGTTGCCACATGACAAGGAACAAGGGATGGAGTGGTTCTTTCTGCACAAAATTAAGTGTTTACAAAGCATACTGACTGCATTAAAAATAAAGACAAGTCATAAAAATGACAAGCTATGGTTTGAAACTAATTGTGTAACCAATTTCTGGCTATATTTCTTGCCAATATAATTTGGAAAATTAACTTTATATTATGAACTCGTCAGCCTCCTTTCCTCTAGTAGTTCTGATCATCACACAAATGGAGCCATTAAATACTGATCCTAGAAAGGACAGAATCATACTGGGACAAAAGTTATTATTTTAGGAGGTCAAATCTTACTCTTGCGCAGCCAACAGGCAAGTGTGTAGATTGCTGGGGATGTGGAGAGGTCAGGGTTAGGGAAAAGACCTACCTAATAGAAAGTGGTAAAGAAAGGAAGGGTGAAGAGGCAGTGACTCTTAGGTAACTGCTATTTTCCTTTGAAGCATCAATCATCAATGAACACCAGGGATTGAAGCATGAAAGTCAGCGAAACAAAGTAATTGAAACAAAGAATGCTTGGCCATATGAAATGACATTATTTATATATACTTATATACTTTTCATTGCCTTTTTTTTGTGAGACAGGTTCTCACTCTGTAGGTCAGGCTGGCCTTGAACTCAGTGTGTAGCCCAGGCTGGCTATGAACTTGCAGCAACTCTCCTGCCTTAGCCTCCTAAGTGCTGGGATTACAGGTGTGCAACACTATGCCTGGCTCTCTTCATAGCTTTTACACAGTACATTGTATTATTTTACCGTGTAGTTTGAAATAGCATTCTGAATTCTCATGTGTAAATCAGATGTCACATTTCTAGCAAATATTAAGGATTAATCAATGTTTCAATATATCTGTAATCTAGCAACAGAACCTTGTTAACATTTTTAAAAAGAATCATAAATAGAACTCTAAGTTCTTGAATTTGTTTATAGGGTTTTACTCTTCAGATATTAGTCTCTGTTCAGTCTCTGGCTAAGGTTTATATACTTAAGAGAAAATAAGTTGAAAATAAGTTAAAAAAGAAGGGTAGAGCAAATAGTGGTGATATCTTTAATTTATATATTATGTACAAAACAGTAGAATGTATAATGGATATTCTTTCCTAAAAATTATCTAAATCTAAATTATCAAATTAGGGGAAAGCAATTTACTTAGCAAAAATTTTGCAAAAAAGATTTAATGAACAAGCTGTCTCATATGTTGAAATATTTTCTTAAAATTTTATTCATAACTGGAACATTTCTATTGTGAAATATCTTTTTCTTACACACACACACACTAAAAGAAAGTATGAAATGAGATTATGCTTATTTCAAAATTACACACATGTATTGTTTTTAAATGTTATGGGCTTTTCTATAGTTAAATGATATGTGACTGAAAAAACATGAGCTGTGATAGTTGCCTTAAGTTCAGAATTGCATGACAGTCTGTTTACCCTTGATACCACCACAAAGGGTTGAAAACTGAAAATTCAAAGAGCCTTGGTATGTATATATGTGTGTATATACAGAAGAGGATAATTCACATTTTCTTTGTAAGTGAATAGTCAAACAGAAACTTTCTCTGTGCGTAACAGGGTAGGACTAACAGCTGGAAGATTCTGGTGTTGGGTACACACTCTTTTGACAGTCAATGATACGTTATAAAGATAGTTGACAGTTGTCATGTGCTTGATGGGACATAATTCTTTAGTGGAAGAAGTTAGAGCATGTTGGATGGAAGTAATAAAGAATAATTTAGGTGAGCTGGGAAATTCAAGCCAACATAAGAAACTGGAGAGGCCATCTGAGAGTCATTCAGATTTGGATAAACACTCTGAGTTTGTCAATTAAATTGTCAGGTTTGTTTGTTTGTTTGAAAATTAATTTTGACAAAATACAAACAAAAACAATAAAAGAAACATCCAAAAGTTTAAATTAAACTTTTCTCTTAAATTGTTGTAAAATGTACCATTCATTATTCAACAAAACTTAGTTTAATTTAGAAGACATGCCAAGACATATTCTAAGAAAAGATCAAGTGGTTTTATGTGATTTTAAATTTATATTGTCACTATGGCAATTTAGACAATTATAATTGTTATCTCTAATTTTTAATTAAAGAAAAAAGTCAACAGATGGATATAAAAAAATCTAAAATTCTTATTTATTTTCATTTAACTAAATTTCCTTGCCATACTAAGAAAACATTTTTGTAAAGGTTAAATAAAGTATTTCATGGCAACTGCTGCTACACAGTGCCTGTATAACAAGAAACATGAGCCAGACAAAATTGTGCAAGTTGGTTTTCTTTCCCAGTGAGGGAATGTGGTATCTAAGACCTTGTCCTAACTCATTTTATCCCCAAGTGTAAGTCAAGCAAGTCAAACATGAACTAATGCCTGAAGGGAAGTCCCTGACTCCAAAAGTATGGATTATTTCACATTTATCTTAAAATCTGCTCTCAGAGTTCTTAAAATTCATTAACTTGGCAAGTTGGGAATTATCATGAGAAATGAAATAATTTCATAACTATGAAGTCATCCAACATTCCATGCATCTGACACTCACTGGGCTTGGCCATGTCTTGGGCATTATTCTGACCTTTAAATAATACATTTTTCAATATCCTGGAAATAATTAAAAACATGGAAATAATTAAAAAGTGCCACAATATAATAGGTATGACACTGTCTTTCAGCTAATGCTTTTCTTATATAGACTCATGATCAGTTCTGATTAAGGACTGTCATAGTATATACGCTGAAATCTTTGTAATGTTCTTAATCAGTATTTCCTATTACTTAAAAAATAGCAAAACACCATTCTTTAATGGTCCAGCTACATTCCCTTTTCCAAGCACTCTATATTAAAATTCACACTTAAAATTAGTTCAGTGAAGGACCCTTATGATTAGTTTTTTTTTTTGGTACCGGGGATCGAACTCGGGACCTTGTGCTTGCAAGGCAGGCACTGGAACCCCTGAGCTAAATCCCTGGCCCAGGACCTTTATGTTTAGACATCAAAAATTCACATTTGCAGAGCACAGGCTTGTGAAAAGGCTTTGAGTGTCTTGTAAAAAGCTTAAGGAATCTCCAGTATGTTTTTTCCAAAGCTATATTTCAAAATCTAAAATTTATTGCCAGTGGGGGGACAGAGAGACCATTAGCACCACTAGCAATCATTCCTCTGGGTGCTTCTCGGCTGAAATAATCCACAGTCAACCCCTTTCACGCAGGTTTGTAGGAAAATGCCAGAAATCAACCCTGGGACTGGATAAAGTGCCCTATCACAATCCTCTTTGCCATTTCTTGTAAAAGACTTTAAAAGTCTTAAAAAAGGTCATATTGCAAATGATTTTTACAAAGAAACTAAAATATACAGGAAAGCTCAATCTCAAACTTATGTCTCTGATTTAAGTAGAATAAATGTATCTCCCAACAGAGAATGAAGAAATTCCAAATACGCTCTGTGCATGAGATAGTAAATAGCCAAAACTGCCAGGGCTGCATTTACTTCTACTGGTGACTTTAGAAGGTACTGTAAGCTCCCTCAGATAATGTGAGTTTCTTAGAATTCCTGATGAAATAAAAATATTTTAAGGGAGAAAAGTGAGGGAATTGAGTCTATAGATTGCTTTTCTGCTGTTTTGATTACTGCTAAAAACTGAAATAAAAATGCAATTGATGGTGAATGGACAGTAGTTCCGGGCACTCAAATGGAGCCAGTGTTTACAGAATATTTTGGATTAAAATCCTTGCCAGATGGTCCCAAGGAGTGTTTACCTCACTGCTGATTTTAGCTATCTTAATGTCAGCAACAATAAAAAGAAGCTTGTTACTGCCACCGGGGAGCAAAGGCATAAAAATCCTTCTTCTCCAAATGGAACTGCTAGTTGCTGACAGCTGTGCCCTACACAACAATAAGGGTGATCATGTAGATTTCTGGGAAATTATTTCCATGATTAGAGAAAGAAACAATATGTGGCAAATTTAACTTATAATAAAGTCTACTTTAAATACATAATGTTTTGCAATTATACTATGCACTTTTATTTTATGATAAACAACAATTTTTATAGAATAAACACAAAAGATTAAACAAGAGTGTGAACAGTTAAGACTGCATGTGGGCTTGAGAGTTGGTTCCATTTGAAGTACATTGCTAATCTCTTCCTGTAGCATTTTCCTATTTTATGAGTTTTCATTAAAGGCCACAGACAGGCCAAAGAGGTAGGGATGGGGTAGGGTTGGGAGGACTAAGAGCTATTGTGGGTTTTTTTTTTTTCCAACAAAGTCCTTTTTAACTAGAAATTACTCTTTATTAATTAAATCACCAGGGATTTTTCAGCATAAGACTTAACATCTTAATGACCAACAATGGCTGGGCCCTGGGGCTTGTTCTGCCACTCCCAGTCTTTACTGGGGTTGAGAGGGAGAGACATTACCAACAGAAACAAAGTCAGGTTGCAGGTCCTCCTTTCCCAGTCATTGGACAAGCTGTTCAATTCTTGTCCAGAGCAGGAAAGAGCCAATTCCTCAGAAAAAGTCTAACAGAGTTTGATATTATGTCATAAGATCTCTCTTAATGATTTAGATTTTATCAATAGTATTGATCCAAAATCAGTTGCTTCTAAATGATTTTCATTTTACTTTTTGTGTATGTAATTTTAATAATCTCACTTCCTATGCAGAAATGAATCAACCTAGTGCACAGGAAAATCCCTCAAACTTGAATAGCCTCAAGCTGCTTCAGAAAGAGGAAACAGATTTCCTGCTCCTCATTCATCTAAGAGAAGAACACATATTGCTCTGATTCTGTCCCCAAGTTCAAAATGTTACATTTGGCCTTGGAATGTACACAGAGCCAGCTTCAGATAGGTTAATTTAAATCCTCCAGAAAGGGTGGCTGGAGACAGTATGCAGGCAGCCCTCTTCAGAAATTTCTTAAAATCAACTCTTCAGAGTTATCCATGGTTGTGTACAAAGGTGGTAAGTTCCCAACAACTTCTGTTATTCCAGTTCATGAACTAGGCTCAGAAAAAGTGCAGGAATTACCAGGAGCAAGAGCAGAAGCAGTGGACCCACAAGGTAGAACCTCTATAACTCGAGGCTTGTCAATGATAAGGGCCATGCTGTTTCCCTTTTCACAACGCTGACAATCCATGGTTGGTGACCCTCACCATACTTGAAGGACTTGATTTCACAACAAAAGCAGGCTGTCTGTTCTCTTGGTAGACAAATCAATAATCCACCAGAGGTTTCAGCTGAGGTTCCTTGAAGGATCCAACCTGCCACTGGCCTTGCTGATGGCAGCCATCTTGGCAGTGATGGCAGGTTATGAATGACAAATGACACCTCCTTTGTTTTGTGCAGTTCTGACAGTGTCCTGAAATACCAAAGCCTGTGACATCTGTGGCTGCATGGGCACTGAATGTGTTCATTAATATAGGAGCACTTCTTTTAGGATAGCTATATTGAACACAGCCTCCTGATAGGCCAGCTTTACTTCTTCTTTGGAGACCACCATGATTATTTTCGCATCTCTCAGGATTATCCAGTCACTAGTGGGCACTGACAGCACCCTGAGCTTTTGTTTTTTTTGGTACCGGGGATCGAACTCTGGTCTTTGAGCTTGCGCAGCAGGCGGCAAAACCACTGAGCTAAATCCCGGGCCCATCAACCTGAGCTTTTAAGGTTGTGGTTAACACAAGCATATCCCCTACAACTGCACTGTCAGGCATTATGAATTCATTTGATTGACATAACACAGTGGCAACTCCACCAATGATAACCCAAGGGACCATGGTTTGTTTACCTGTGACTGCAGTTCCTCCCTTCTCAGCAGCATCCTTTGATCATGAGTGGTGTTACCTTTTTTTGATCCTCATTCGTATTTGGCTGACACAGAGTAATGTTAACATGTTGTCATATTCAGTGATGCCCAGGGCAGCAGGTCACTCAGCACATTGGCACAAACTATATGCCCCGCCATGTAGGGATCTTCCACCAAGAGGTAGAAGCCAGTGGTCTGCACCAGTGATAGACCCCCGTGTCTCAGGGGGAGGACACAGTACAGCCCAATGCTCAGGGTTGGTCAGGCTGGGCCGGGACTGCCTCTCCCTGGCCTCCCAAAAAACCAAGGCCTAGTGGGGGCCATAAGAGGCCAGGTCAGTCTTGCCAGGAGTTTGAGCAGTATCTCCAGGGGGACTCTGCAGCCTCTGCCTTTCATGCTGGAGAAGCCCATCAGCAGCCAGTTGGGGCTGAGGCCTAATGTCTGGGGCTCTAAGGGCTGGTAGGAGCCTTCCACCACTGCCATGGCCTATTCACTGGCACCTGCTGTGGCTTCCACCATTGTTGAGACCCCACAGGGAGAAAAGGGATGGGGTGTAGGAGGTCCTTTGATTTTCTATTGTAGTTAATTTGAAGTAACAGCCAAATATTACTGGCAGAGCTTCTCCACAGCACACCTGGCACCAAGGCACACTTTCTTCAAGTCGCCTTCTTGGACTCTCAAAAGCTATTCTTAGTCCAGGTATACTGACAGCATACTATGGTATATGTTTTGAGGCCAGTGCCTCTTTTTGTGTATGTATTTACAGTACATATTAAAGCATTCAACATGATACAAAGAATATCATTTATAATTTTAATAGTATTAAAATATTTGAAACCTATGTTCTAGAGAAATGTCAAAAAAGTTATGAGAAACCTCAACATTTATCTATTCAGTGAACATATATTGAGTGCTGTTATAAGGAAGATATAGGGATAGATATTGTGAAAACATTATTAAAGCCTCATACTCTATTCCCCTTCTACTATCAGCAAACACCCACCAAACCTCATTCACATTCACATCCACCCTCATTCTCTCCCTCTTGTCTCAGGATAGGAGGAGGCTCTTGGGATAAATTGTAAATGGTCACAAACCCTCTTCAGCAACTCTCCTCAAGATCTAGTTCTCTATCTTTTAGATCTGGCCTAACCTTGTGACTTGTTCTGCCCCATAATATGTGGCAGAATGACACTGCAAGTTCTGAGCCTAGGTTTAAGAGGCCTTGTGGTCTCTGCTTTTGTTTTTCTCAGACAATTTTACCATATGAAGAAGCTGGCTAAAGAGGTCACATGGAAGAGAAGCAAGCCACCTGGCCACAGCCTGCCAACTATGAAATATGCAGGTGTGGCCACCCTAGAACACCCAGCACCAGCTGACATGCCAGTTGACTGTGGCCTCCTGAGGGAGTCCAAGTGAGACCAGCAGAAGAATATCCTGAAAACATCGAGATTTCTAACCAGCAGACTCAGGAATTAAGCCATTAAGCTTTGGTTTATTAAGCAGCAATAGATATCTGATATGAACCTCTTCTCATCCAAGATCAATTCTTTCATCTGTAATCTTGATTCATTCCTCCTCTGCCCTTCTAAGACCTTATGCCATTAGTCATTCCTTCTCTACTCTGCATCATAAATCTCTTTGCTCTTTATTTCTTCTCATATGAACTTTTCTAAATTTCTTCCACTTAAAACCTTTCCTCAACCCTGCAGCTTTTTATGGATATCATCTGAATAAGATTTTTTTAAAAAAGGGCTCAACCTCACTTTCTTACTTCTCATTCATTTCTCAACCCACTGTAGGCTGGCTTCTAACTCTGCTGAAAGTGCTTTCCTTAGGCCATCAATGATGTACAAATGCCAAATAAAAGTTTCCTTTTTTTGGTTCCTGAATCATTCAATCACTGTTATTTCTATCCCTCAAAACACTTTCCTTTCTCGACTTTTAAAACATCATTATGACTTGATTTTCCAATTATCTTGACTTTCCTTATACTTCCATTCCTCCTCAGTAGATGCCATTCCTTAGCCTACCCCTCTCCTATTCTACTATTGGTCCTTATGCAACCTCATCTCCAAGACAGCTCCAATGATCCTTGCCTCTTATTACCCATGTCTTTGTGTAGTCTCCTCCATGTTAAGTAGATCTGATCTGTGTTACTTCTAGGAAATTACAGAAATGACAACAAATGACTTCTTAGGCTAGATGATAAAAGATACTGCAGCTTCTGTCTGTTCCATCTTGGATCACTTGACCTTTGTGAAGTTCAGCTGTCACATCATGAGGATATGGAGAGATCTTTGTTGAGCTGAGGCCTCCTACCAACAGCCATGTGAGTGCCCTATTTTGGAAGTGGCCCCTCTACCCTAGTAAAGCCTTCAGATGACAACCTCCTGCTAATGTCTTGATGACAACCTTAACAGAGACTCTAAGCTAGAACCACTCAGTTAAACAACACTTGAAATTTCTAACAAAACTTTAAGATATAAATGTTTGTTGTTTTAGCTATTCAAGTTTTGGGTAATTTGCTATACAGCAACAGGTGACTAAAACAGATTTTGGCATCTGCAAATGAGATGCTACTCTAACAGAAGCCTAAAATGTAGGAGGGGCTTTGGAGCAGAGAAGTAAGTAAAAACTGGAAGGTCTTGGAGAGAGGGTTAGTGAATGTCTAAGGTGCTTTAAGGAGATTAATAGAAACTTGATGGTCTTAGTGGAGGCTGCTAGTGAAGCAGTGAGGAAAACATCATTGTAAATGGTCAGAAAGGGGATTACTGCTATGGAGAAGCAGAAAGTTTAGCATACTATTACCTATAGTAACACAGAAAAGTGAAAATAGGCTTAATAAACTATGTGATCTCGGTAAGATTTCTAGGCAGTGCTTAAGTGTCTCCACTTCTACATGCTGTTTATATTAAAATCAAAGAGGGGAAATATTGAGCTTAAGGAAAGACTATTAAATAAAAAGGAGCTAGAATTTGCTAGTTCTGAAAGTTCCTAACTTTATCAGATGCCAAATGATGCTACAATCAACAAATGGCTTCCAGGCAAAGCTCACCAGGATATTACCAACCAGGAAAACCAGGTCTAGAGATGACACAGAGTGTGCCTATGAAATCCTTTAAGACCATATAAAGATCTAAATCTGAGCTTCAGAGAAATGCTCAAACAAAAAGAGTTAGACATTGAAGGGTAATGTCCCTCAGCAGTGCCAGCAATCTTGAAACAGAAGAGCTTTGTATGTGTCTGTACATACAAATGCCATACTGGGAATTGAACCCAATGGTTCAATTGGTAGAGCAAGAGCTCTACCACTGAGTTATATTGTAGGCCTTTAAAAAGAAAAGGGGGTCTTGTTAGTAGTCTAGGTGGTCTTGAATTTGTGATCCTCTACCTCCTAGCACACCACCATACCAGGTAAGAAGGGCTTATCTTGAAGAGATCTGTGGGTATGATTTTGTCTAATGTAGTGAAGCTCAATAAAATTAAATTGACAGAACTGTTTAAAGAATTACATTGGGAGAGACACTGCCAACTTAGACTGAGAGTACAAAATGAAGAGACCTTTGAATCTTCAAATTTCTATCTGCAGAAAATAGGCTGAGAAAACAATAAGGTGCAAACAAAGCCTAATTTTCATGGAAAATTATGGATGACTCAAAGGCTATAGCAAAGTGCCCAAAGCTACGAATCATGGAGTATTATTCCCTATCAAGAATAGTACCAACTACTGATCAAGAAACATCAAACATCTATCTGGTCGGATTTCAGAATTTCTATGGACCAGTAACCCCTTTGTGTTTCCTGTCTTCTCCTTTCATGAATGGGAGCATCTACAGTAGTTACCTATGCCAGTGCCACTGGACAGTGTTCTGGAGCATCAGCTCACTGAGAAGGCTTTCTTCTCTTAGTGCTCTCTTTGTGGAATTCTTAAATAGTCCCACTGCTCCCCAGGCACAGATGGCATGCCATATCTATCTCTCTGGGGCAGACTATTCTTTTGAACTCCAGACTCTTATATCAAATATGTCTATTCTACATGTCCACCTGGATATGTTAGAAAGGCAAAAAGGAGAATAAAATAAACTTTGGCTAAAGAGCCAAGTTATTTACTGGCATTGTATAATTTTTTTTCCCACAGAGTATTCACAATAATCTTATTTTGTATAAGAGGAAACTGAAGCTCTGAGAAATTGAGAAGCTTTAATCTTACAGGTATAAGAAATCATAGTAATGAGACTAAGGTGTTTATGGCTTCAGATTTATACTTTTTTAAATATGTCATTCTTCCCGCACTTCAAAGCAACCTAAAACTCAGTGTGTCCAAATGGCTTCCGGGTCAGTTTATTGTGCACTCACACTATTCTCTGTCTCTAAAACACTATTCTACACATTTCTCCATCTTGGGCTATAGCAACATTACCAACTTGTCATCTAATTTTGAAATCAGATCAAACCAAATCATTTTTTCTCCATAATCAAAAATAAAATCATGGTGTTTTTAATCTCCCATGTATCTTTCAACCAGACTTCTACCACTGCAAATCTCTCAGTACTTTGAAGATGGTATCCCATGGTCTTATGGCCTTATTATGGAGAGAAGTCCACAGAAATCTGGACTGTCATTCCCCACAGAGTATAGTGTGTTGTTTTCCTTGGGTCGATTTCAAGGATTTCTTTTTACCTTTAGTTTTCATATTTTTCTGGTACCAGGGACCTTGAGCTTGTGAGGCAGGCAGCGTAACCACTGAGCTAAATCCCAGCCCCTACCTTTAGTTTTCAGTAATTTCCTGATGATATGCCTGGTTGTGAATTCTTTGGATATACACAGTTTAGAGTTTATCTGAGCTTTCTGGATTTGTTAGTTTCTATCTTTTATAAATTTCAGAAGTTTTCTGGAATTATTTAACTTTTGCCTCATTTTCTTCTTTTTCATTTTGGAAGTGCATATGTTAGACATTTTGAATTTTCTCATGGTCCTGGTGTTCTACTCATTTTGTTTGACTCTTTTTCTTCAAATTGAATGATTTCTACAGATATCTTCCAATTTACTGACTTTCTTTCTGCCATGTTGCACCGTATTTCTCTCATTGAGTAATAAATTACAAATTTAGTAGCTTAATACCACATGCTTTTATTTTCACACTGTCCATGGTCAGGAGTCCAGACAGGGTCTCACAAGACTGCAGATGAGCTGTCAGCTGGGCTGCACTCTTATCTGGATGCTCTACTTGGGAAGAATCCACTTCTAAGCTTACTCAAGTTGTTGGCAGGATTTGTTCTATGGCTTTAGGAGAAAGGCTTTCACTTCATACTGACTGGTGCTGGCAGCCACCTTCAGGCTTGGAGGTTTCTCACAGCTCTCTGCCCCACAGCAGCTGGCTTCTTCAAAGTTGGCAAAGTGCTTGCACTTCTCTTCACAAAAATTTGAATCCCTACTTTAGGCTTTTATCTGATTAAATTAGGCCCACTCGGGATTATCTTTTTTTTTTTTTTTTTTTGGTACTGGGAATCGAAGTCGGGCCCTTGCACTTGCACAGCAGGCAGCCAGGGATTATCTTTTTTTAATTTAGGATTTTAATTACAGCTCTAAAATACTTTTACCTTTGGCAGCTGCTTTAAAGTATATACTTTAAATATGATAAGGCCAATATTCAGGTCACCTTAGAGTTTGTATCAGTTTGTCTTTTGCTTGAAATCAAGCAACATCATTTTACTATTATTTTTATGGTATGGGAATTGAATCTGTGGCCTTTGCAATTAGCTACACCTTCAGCTATTTTATTTTATTTTTTTGAGACAGGGTCTCACTAAGTTGCCCAGGCTGGACTTGAACTTGTGATCCTCCTGCCTCAGCCTCCCAGAGTGCTGAGAGTGATTAATCCTTCTCCCCCCACTAGACTCTTAACGACTAGGCAATTTTGGGTTATGTTATGAACACTGTTAATGCTATGTGTGGAGTCTCGATTCTCTTATGACAGTTCAAAGAGTGTTGATATTATTCATTTAATAGGTAACTAAGTTACTTAGACTAAAATAGAAAACTCTCGCACCTCCTGAATAGCAGATTTGTTCAGTTCTTCAGGACTTTTTCAAACTGCTTTCAGTTTGCTCCATGCATGTGTGGCTCAGCCAAGCAGTTGGGCCAAATTTACGTGTATTATGTTCCCATTTTATGGCTTTCCCTTTGCAGGATTTTCTCCTCACTCTCTTGCAGCCTTGGTTGCTGGGGCTTTTCTCCTGGTATGCTGGCCAGAAAGATGATGGTTCACCCCTGATCTCCCACGACACTTACCCTCAGCGCAGAGCCACAAAAAAATGGAGAATTCACTGCAGATTACTTTCTCAGAGTTCTGACTCTCCAAAATCTGCTTGCCTTTGTTTAGTCTCCAGAGCCCTCAGATAGTTTGATTCTGTTCAGAATTTATAACTTTTATTCACAGAAAGATCAATTTTGTAGGCATTTCTACCAATTTAGCCTTCTATTCTGTTTTAGTTCAGTCACTACATGGTGGAAGTGGCACTGTACAGTGCTACCTTGGCTCACGAACTTAATTCTTTCCATGATTCTGGTCACAAACCGAATTGGATGAGAACCGAATCAAATTCAATGGTTAGATTCAATGTTGACCTTATGGGGAAATTTGATTCGATTCTTCTCCCATTTGGCTTGGAATCAGAATCATGAAAAAGGAATAAGTTCATAAACTGAGGCACCACTGTATCTGGTTTGGTTAAATCAAAGCTTCCCCTGAATCTGAGCTGCATATAAAACTCATGCATCCAGTGTCTAGATTCAACTGTATAATATGAAACATGTCTTTGAAGACCAACCTGTTGGTGTTTTTTGCTGTCATCCCACCTGATCTGAAGTGTACTAAAGTGGAATATTTAAGGGCCCTCATGGTGGCATCTATGATTCTGTGCAGCTGAAACGTGCTCAGTTATTCCCTAGGAAATAGTTTTGTTCTTCCTTTGTTCAGGCAAGAAATTGTTGTGGGATATCCAGTGTTGTAAGTGATTCTGCCTCAGACATGTGTTAGAAACTATAAGGAGAGTTTATAATTTTTCAATTCTAAAGGATTGTTCAGCTCTGGATTTCTGGAATTGGTTGTGTCCATGTTTCTTCCCATCCTACTGGGACTTAATGTTGTTAGCAACCTCCTGTGTGGTTCTAAAATATCTTGACCTCTTTGAAACCTTTCCAGGTGTCACTGCCACTTTACTAATCTCTGCAATACAAGCTACATTGTTTAGTGGAGTTAAATTCTATGAAGTTAGAAATCCCTTCCTGAGACTACGAAATGCTTAACACCCAAGGCAGCACAAATATGCAGACACAATTGTTCCTAAAACGAAGCTAGCTGGGCTATGCAGAATTTGACTTGGGAGTCTGGAAAAGGAACATTGTGCTCACTTGTGGGTCTCTGACTAGCTCCAGGTGCAGTTTGAAGCTAAGTGGTTAGTTTTCCTGAGCTTCAGATGTAACCTCTCATTAGAACACAGCAGAATTTGCAATTGTGGATGTAAGGAATTCCTTGAAGACCCTCTGGGCCCATTAAAGCATCTGGCTTCAGAGGGTCTGAAAACATACTTCAGTATACACAGATATAGCAAAGAGATACTGTTTTCTATAAATGTGATTTTAAGTTTTAGCCTACAGCAAATTATAGTCACTGTTGCTCATCTTAAAGTTTGCATACAGAGTGTGCAGTTACCAATTTAGAAGAAAAAGAAAAGTTAACAGATACCTGTCTTATGTTTCTAGTTTGTCAGTAAAAGGTTCTTACTGTTTTTGGTACAGTTAAGACTGTTATACAGTTAAGACTTTGAAAAGGTTCATATTCAAAGAATCCCATATTACTCTAGTTTTAGACTTGCATGGTCTACTGTACCAGAGATTTCTCAGCTTTTCTCTTAGAACTGTAGGGTCAGGGGTCTGTAGACAGGGAAAAAATAGAATAGGAACCTCATTAGATCTTCTAGCTAATCCTGACTAGCAGGAGTTAAAAACAAACTTTACTAGAGAAATTCCCCTGGGAGGCAGGTCAAGGTTTGGGGTACAGAGAGAAAAACCAGATAAAGAAAGGCATCAAATGGCCTTGGGAATTGCACCAAGAGACCAGAAAAAGAGCTGACAAGCAGGACACAGACAGAAAGCCAAGTGCACAAATGATAAACTGCCCCCACCTCCAACAGAATGTAGGAGAAACAAAGGGGAGGGACGCTAACTAACTTTAAAGCAGTGTTTGCTCACACCTATGCTCTAACATATATACTTACATCCATGTGTATTCACTCTAGAGTCACTATATTATTCACTCTAGGGTCATTATAGAGTACAATAGATATCCACATGCCCCCTTACTGACTCTAAGCTAACCATGAATAAGGTAAGCCCTTGCCAACTAGCCACCCATCCCAAAGATAAGGTCCTAAAAGGTAGGTCAAAGACAAGTAAACAAACAGAAAAAAGCTGCAAATAGACCACAGGAAGAAATGATGTTAATCAGAGATGTCCGGAAGCCAATACAGTTACGGCAAGTTCCTGGTGTGTGGGGGGAAGGCCTCTGATCCCCCCCAATAAAAGCAGCTGGGAATAAAGGGCCCATGGGTTCCCCATCTTTCTAGAGCCCCCTATCTGATTCTTTCTTATCAGGGTAGGTATCTATCTTCTCCCTCCTCCCCCTTTCTTTTCCTCTTTACAAATAAAATGTCTTCCTTTTGCTAAACTTTGTCCCTCTAATTTTTTATTGGTGTTGAGTTTATGATCCTGGTGGGCTGCCTGGACAGCACAGCAGTGGTGCTCCTTCTCCAGATGTGACATCATTGGTTTCAGAACCTCACAGCTTCACCTTTCTAACAGACAAATGTTTCCAAAATCCAGGAGAGCAAGATAATGCTGTGGCAATAATACTATGTATATAGAAAAATCAAAAGATAAGTCTCCTTATCTATAAAATATGTTTAACAAATACTACCAACAACACAGGGGTGTTTGAAAATAAAACTACTACTAAATACAAAAAGGCCTTGAAAATATGCAAAAGAGCACAAATACGGAAGGTGTAGAGGTTGACAGTGGTTGTCGATTCTTCCCTGTTGATCTCTTCCCTAACCAGAAACTGTGTTTCCCCATACTCCTGAGCCAATGGTTCTTATGATTCCCCCTTCCCATCCTGGCTCAACTGCCCAGGGAATCCTGGGAGTCATGGAGGGCTATACTAGCTATGCACCTTCACATGACTGTGAGGAGGGTTAGGCATCCTCTGCTTTGCTCTTTGTTGGCTAAGTGGCTTGCTGTGTGTCTATGAGCACAGTGGCTACAGGGGTAGGGTACACATCATCATAGCTCTTCCAAGGCGCTCTCCTTGCCACTCAAAATCCATTGCTGGGACTGTAATCACCATGGAAACCTTCAGATGACCTAAAAGGTTATACAGCAAGAGTTAACATGGCTGGGATTACAGAGATGTGGGTTTTTTGGGTCTGTTTCTGTATGCTCTCGATAAGAAAAAAAAGAAAAAGAAACTTAATTCTGAAACACACAATATCCTTTATGCTACAAGGGGCAAACAATAAAAAACTCTCTAATGTGGAAATTTCTCAAGAAGCAAATTAGAAAATAAGGGCATGTGACTCACCCTAAAAATATGAGTGCAATATCATATTGTGTGACAAATTTTTGTAAGAACTTTTATTAAAAAAAGATTTATGTAGTTTTAATGTCCTGTCAGATTTTGAATTAAATGAATATATGAAAATAAGAAATATGACACTATATCTACTTTTCCAAACTTTATGAAACAACAGTGTGGCAATTTGATGAAAAAACAAGAAGTCAAATGTACCTACTGAAAAAAGAAAAAGGAAGATGAGGCCTAAGAGTAACACATACTCTGAAGCTGGTCTACAGACCAGATGGAAAAACTTGCTCTCTAATCTAATGATTTTCTTTTAATCTTAAGCAGACAGTAGGTTGCCTTATTACCCAGAATTTAGAAATATATTAGTTTTCAGAGTACTCCTTAGGACTTTTTTTATTCATTTAACACCACATCTTTGTATTTAATTCATTCTTGTATTATTCCTGCAGGGCATAACTCTCTAATTAGTCCCATCTAAACTGACAGGAAAATGGAATTACACTACTTGAAAAACGGACATCCTTTGCTATATCTTTTCTCAGTGCTTCTTTGGGCCTAGTTTTTCTTGCGCTCACAGCACCACAGGTTGTAAAAGCTGTCTTTAGAGGGTGCAGACTCTGACTTTGCATTCCCAATATATAGCATGTGCCTGGTACAGGATAAATGAATGAATAATGGTGCCCAAGACATAATGCTTACTGTATACCAAGCACTGATATTATTTGCTCATTAAGTCTTCACACCTAAAGGAGTAGGGATTATTTTATCCTCATTCTACATTGAGCAAACTGAAGCACAGAGAATAAAGCACAGTTCCACAGAGCCAGGATCTAGACCTACATGCTTTGGCTCTGGAGTCCAGTTCTTAGCCAACACATCCTGCTGCCTCATCAGCACCCATGCTCAACAGGAAAATGCTCCATTCCAGGGGGAGCACGGGTGCGCTGGGCCCTACCTCTGAACAGTTCTGGGTTTCCATCAGCTGTAGTACATTGTGTGGTTACTTGGGAGACTTAAACAGGGAAAAACTGCAGACAGATACACAAATGCAGAATGAATGAATCCCTAACCTTAAGAACTGCTGTGTTTGTAAAGCTGTTTCTCAAATACCTGTGGGGACTTGTGAGAGCGCCAGCTGTACTGGTGACTATGGAGACTCGCCAGCAGAATATTTTCATCGGTATCCACCTGGCCAAACCGCAGTGTCTCCTGTGTGTCATTACAGATCAAAAAATGGCTGAAGACCAACTCTTCTACCTCAGGGCATTTGTTCTGAAAGAGAAATATGAAAGCCAAAGTGTATCAGATTAATTGCAAGATGTTTGGCAGCTGTCTGCCCAGTGGCCATTGTTACAACACTAAAACCCTAAAGGATCTGTTGTCATTAGCTCTGGTATACAAAGTATTCTATACTTCCAGGATAAGCACAGAAATTACCTTAAAGAGATCAGAAATGTTCCAAGAATGTGTTTTGATTTATACAGAATAAATCATACACACAGATCAGTAAAAGAACAATGAGATCCTTTAAACTTAACATTTCTTAAAATGAATTAACATCCTACAAAGAGCGCTGTACTGGGTAGTGCACGTTTTTGAGTAGTGTACTAGAGGCTAGAATTACCATGTTCCCAGCCTCCTAAACTTGACAATCAAAACCAATTTACAAAGCCACAGTTTGTACCCTGCAGAAAGTAAGGATCATTTAGGTAATATATCCCCAGATCCCTCAAGGGGGAGGGTGCACAAGAGTGTGTGTAAATCTGCTCAGAGAGAGATGTAAATAAAACCATAACATTCCTTCTATTGGGAAGAGGCTGAACACACAAAACAGATCAACTCCAGAGTCAGTTTAAGTCAAGTTGCAGTTTTTAACAGAAATAATGTTAGTTGCAAAACTGTTTCCAGTACCTGTTTCAGCTAATAGTCATCAATCAGCTAATATCCTTTATTAATCAGCTAAGGCTCAGCACATTAGTAATATGTTCCCATGTTGATACCTCTTTCTCAACCAAATGGGGACTCAACTGGATGCTGTTATAGCAAAACACTGGCAAAGTGATGAGTATTTCTGTGATTATGCTTTTATCACTCTGGTTAGGTTAGGGTTTAAACAATAAGAAATATACTTTTGGTAAATTAAAAGCATAGCTAAATGATTAATTTGCTAATAATTAGCTAATTAATCTGCAGAGAATGGGATAAAATATGCAATGGATGCTTCTCTAGTTGGCCTCTATTTCCTGGCTATGGATCTAAACAATGCCACAATGACATACTTCATTGTTTGCCACTTTATTGAGGGGAGGAAGAGTTAAGAGATACAGTTTAGAAGCATAGTGATTCAAGGGATTAAGAGGAGTGATGTCAAGGAGTCTATGAATAAATGAACTTTGAACCTAGCTGGGATGGAGACCAGATCTAGAAATTCATCAGGGAACAAAGTCACCTTGGGAAACAGAACTCACCCTAGCCATGAAAAATTCCCCTAAAGTGGTTGGGCAGTATTGCGTGGTTGCAGGTAGTGAAGTGGTCCTGACATGCTCATTCTTCTATAGGCCCTTGAGGACTTTTAAGCCCTCACTCTATCATCCATGTATTCTGTAGAGCTGAACCATGCTTGAAAGCCACACTCCTCACCAAAATTAAAACTTGGTTGATACCAAAGCACTTATAACCAACTACCTGTTGTCTACCATAATGCTTTCTGCTGGGCTTTTGATCATTACCCATGGGTTCAATATTTCCTGCTATTGGGTTTTAGACATCCAGTCTTGCCTAGTCCCTGCCCAAGCTCTGGCTACATCTCAAATTACTCATTTGCTGATAATGTTTGTGCAGGACATCCTATTTCTAAAAGCCCTTTCCTACTCCTCCATCACTACCATGGCCTTCTTTCAATTTTTCCAACATGTCAAGCTGCTTCCTGCCTCATCTCATTCCTTCTGCTGAGACCTCTTTCCCTCCAACTTTTGCTTGACCAACTTAATTCTGCTCAGGTTTCAGGTTCCTATGGTAAGGCCACTTCCTCAGAGGAGCCTTCTGAGTTCTTCCCCAGATCATACCAGGCTCTCTACTCTTATATCCATCCACATGACACTATATTTTACCTTCAGAGTGCTCGAACCAATAGCCTCCATCATTAGACTCTGCCAAAATAGCAGGAATCAGATCTGTATTATTTACAACTTTATCTCCAGTACTTAAACCAATCCTGACATACAAGTATTCAGTAAACACTTAGGATGCAAAAATTAAGTAGAATTTAATTTTTAACATTATATAATATAATATAATATTATAAAACATAATGTTCAATGTATTAGAAAATATAGAAAGTATTAATTTAAAAAATCTCTAATTTCACACTTGTCAACAACTGCTATTAACATTTTGTGATTTTTCAAGAAAGTTTTTCCCTTCTGAATGGCTTGCCTATCCAATTCTATCTTATATATTTATCTACAAACCTCTAATCAAACTGGAATGATAGTATATAATTAGTTTTGATGAGATTTTTCCATTTAACATTACAAAATCAACATAAATGGCTCTCCTTGTAAACATTTCTCTCTCCTTTCCATCCAAGAGTACAAACATAAAGGAAAGGATATGATTCCAATCTCCCACTTAGTTACACATCCTGAGATTAAAACTTAGTTTTCATAATGAATTGGGATCAATCTCAACACAAAGGTTAAGTTACCAGATGGGGTTTGGGTAGAAAAAAAAATCATACTACTTTCCTCATCTCTAAAAACTGACCTTTAATAAATGATGAGGGTTTAAGGAAAAAATGTAAATTAAAGAACACAAGGGGCTTGTTTACATTTTTCTAAAGAATACTCAAAGTCCTCAGGGAACTGTTTCTCCACTGTTCCTTCATCTGTGGAGTTCATTATAACTCTAATAAGTTTAAACATTTCTTGTAATGTTTTAAATTCTGGTATATTATTAAAAAGTTCATATGCATTTAATGTGCCATCATATATGCTGAGCTTTAGAATGCTCACTAGGATTTGTAGTTAAATCTTTGCTTATTTGCCTTTAAGTTTCATGGCATGTTACACAGGCATTTGCAGTTAAGCAGAAATACTGTTTTGGTGTAAGGGAAGACATATGAGTATGACCTTGATTAAAAAAAAAACAAAAAACCTTTAAATACTATTTTATCCCAAACTACAAATGTGACATAAGAATATAAAACAAACTGAAAGTGGTATTTTGGGTCCTTAATCTGACTTCATATAGCAGTTATCATTTATAAAAGAGAGGGAAAAACCTACAGCCAGAGAAATCAGACACTGATTAAGGGTTCTGTTAATCTTGGACTCATGACCTAAAGGTGAAAGGCCAAACTGCCTCATGCTTCAACAGTCTGGTCCATCCACGTGGGGTAAAAATAACTAGTTCCTGATATGCATCTGATCAAAAGTATGCGGCAAACTCAAATCACTTATCCTGTTTATTAAATTCATTTTTCTCATTGGCAACAGTTATATAAGCATTATATACACAGTAAATTCCAAATATGGGCAACTAAACTCCCTAAAGAGGATAAACCACATTCAGAGCATCTTGGAAACAATGAACTTAATAAACCTCTACCAGCCCATTTCAATGTCAAATGTCCTATAATTTTAAAGTAGTGTACTTTTGTATTTACTTTAGAATACACAGGGTTAGATGCCTACCACATTAAAACTTGGTGGCATGTACCCTTGACATGGGAGGAAACAAGAAAATTACAGCAACAATTACAGAAGTATATCCTCTTGTGGCTCATGTTAACATTGCCAAATCCCTGTATAAATCAGAACCAACTATTCATAGAATGTACCTGTCAGCAATATGCTATGTGACATATGGCTCTACTTAATCAAATATACAATTCCTTAAAAAAAAGAAAAACTCAGAATATTCCTTCAAGGCACTATGTTAGCCAGTCAGTCATTTACACTCTGATGTGGCTTAAAACATTTAAATATTTACGTACCATATTTTATTTATATGTATAGCTGTGTCTAAGAGAATATTTTTACCCAGAGAGGAAACTGATATTTGTGAAGGCCATTTCACAGTAGTTACTACACATGAGCCCTCTTATAATGGCTCTGATACCAAGACAAAAATATTCATGGTTTAAATGCTCTATCAATGACTCTTTTATATTTTTTAGGTTTGTTTTTTATTAAATGCATTGTTCAAAATATGACAAAAAAACAGAAACTGGAGCCATGGAGGTTTTTTTCACATTGCTATTTGAACCAGCTGCAAAGATTTAGATCGCACCAGCTCTTATTTTACGCATGTCCTTTGCAACAAGAAAACCATGGAATGCCCTTAAAAAAGATTTTTAAAATATAAAACAGATGTGTTATCTTCTTTCCCTTTGTTATTGTAGTACTATGTTAGGTAATTAATTCCTTAGTCTTGCATAGGTCTTCATGCATATAAAGAAAACATTAAATTTTATTTTTATAAAGTTTAATTCCTGTAAAAATTTTTAAGTTAGAGAATTAAAAATTCTTTTTTAGAATTATTTATTCTATAAACATTTTTTTCCATAAAAATTCTTAAGTTATTCCCATAAAAATTCCCCCCAAATTTTTTGCTTATTTCTATAAAAATTCTTAGAGAATGAAAGATCCCCCCACACTTTGGTGTCCCTGTCTGAGACAGAGGTCAGTATAGGATGCAGGACTATTCCTCCCGGGGAGTCAATTCCACACAAGAGTACATGAAAGTAAATAAAGAATGGGAAAATATTTCGGCTTAGACAGCAACCAAACATGGTGGAAAAGCAATATGACACTGAAAAGCAGTATGGAAGCAGAAGTGATTTGTTGCTAAACTGCTGAACATATTATCATCTAGACATTTCATGAAATTCCTTCCATACTAGTAGACACAGGTTTCCTATTTTATTTTCTTTTATTTTTTGTGGTACTGGGGTTGAAACTAGGGCCTTCACACTGAGCTACATCCTCAAGCCCTCCCTTTTCTTTTCTTTTTTTTTTTTTTTTTGTTAAATTCTTTTATTGGTACATTGTAGGTATACAACACAATTACATTTCTCATTGGGAATTGTACCTTTATTAATTCATCCTGGTTCTTATTTTTTCCCCATTCCTAGCCCTCCCTTCACCCCCTCCACCCTTCCCTATGTACAAAGACTTTATTTCCATTTTCTTCATTTCTCATCATTTTTCCTTTCCCTTCTTTCCTTTCCCCTGCCCCTCCCACTACCCCTACCCCTTTGGACCTTTTCTTCCTATTTTACATTATTGATTATTCATTCTAATCATTGGCACATTTTAGGTATACAATATAATGACATTCATCATTGGAAATTTGCACCTTTACATAGTCTCTCTTGGTTCTTATTTTTCACCCTTGCCCAGCCCTCCCTTCAACCCCTCCAGTCCTCCCTATTTACAAAGATTTTGGTCCTATTTTTCCATTTTCTCCTTCCCCTAGCCCTCCCACTTCCTTCCCCTTTGCCCCTTTTCTTCCTATTTCACATTACCTATTACACATTTTAGTCCTTATTTACACTTTCAGTTTCTCACACCAGAGAAACTATTTGGTATTTACACATGTGTGTCCTATTTATTTCACTTAAGAGTATTGCCTCAATGTGCATCCATTTAGCTATAAATGTCTCTAATTTCTCATTTTTTATGGCTGACTAGTACTCCATTTTATAAAAAAACCCCACATTTTCTTTATCCAGTCTCCAGTTGATGGGCATTTACACTGTTTCCAAGTTTTAGCTATTACAAACTGCGCTGCTATGAATGTGGGTACACATATATCACTGTGGTATGATTCTTTTAATTCTTTGGGGAAGATCCCCAGCAGTGGAATAGCAGGGTCAAATGGGACTTCCAGTCCTAGTTCTTTGAGGTATCTTCATACTGATTTCCACAGTGGTTGCACCAGTCTACACTCCCACCAGCAGTGGAGCAGGGTTCCTCTTTCCCCACAGCCCCGCCAGCATTTGTTATTGGTTGATTTCATGATAGCAGCCATTCTTTCTGGGGTGAGGTGGAATCTCAGGGTTGTTTTCATTTGCATCTCTCGAATGACCAGTGATGTTGAACATTTTGTCATGTATTTATTTGCTATTTGTACTTCTTTGTCTGAGAAATGTCTGTTCATTTCAGATGCCCATTTTTGGATTGGGTCTTTAAATTTGGGAGGTCTGATCTTTTTAAGTTCTTTACAGATTTGAGATAGCAGACCTTTGTCTGAGGAAGAGCAGGGTGAAGACTTTTTCCCACATTGTGGGTTGTCTCTTCACACTGCTGGTGGTTTCTCTTGCTGTGCAGAAGCCTTTTAATAAGAGATCCCACTTGTTGATTGTTTGTGCTAGTTCACGAAGCCCTCCCTTTTCTTTAATTCTTTTTTTTTTTTTAGTCCTGGAGATGTACTAAACTACATCCCCAACCCTTTTTAGTATACAATGTTTATATTCCTTGTGGGAACTCCTATATATAGATAATACATCTTAATTCCTTTTTATCATCCCCTTTCCCTTCCCTCCCTCTCCTCTCCATCCATCTCTTGATGCCCCGGCTTTCTTTTTTTTTAAACAGGGTCTCACTAAATTTCTAAATTGCCCTTGACCTTGCAATCCTTCTGTCTCAGCCCCACAGTGTTGGGATTATAGGCAAGTGCCACCATACCTAGCTAGGTTTCCCATTTTAAATGTGCCATTTAGCATAGACTCATACTTAATCCCTTTTTTGATGTGGATAATTTCTCATAATGTACACAAATAAAAATTATTAGTAAAAAATTATTAGGCAAGAGTGTTTAACCTAAAAATCTGTATTCAGTGCTTTTTAGTGAATTTAAAATGTAGAATGATGGTAGATGAAAAGACTAAGACTCCTCAGAGATTCCATCTCATTGCTTTTTTTGTTTGAGAAACTGGAATGCTTACTGTCAGAAAGGCTTACAGGTTCTTCACTTCCGTGATGTACACACAGATAGTTTCATACATAGCTAAGTTGACCCTTTAGCAAACCAAAGCCATACTACTTAGAAAAAATTTCTGGGAATATGTGACTTTCCACACAGATGTGGTAGATTAGTCATAAAAACTTGGGCATGATCTCTGATGCATGTGTAAAGAACTCATATTCTTCGAAGTTTAACGAAGATAACATGTATCACTTTCCTTTCCTCATACAGAGAAGGCCCTGAATATAATGCTGCCTATCAAACTTCATTTGCTCACATTTTTGTCTGTATGTAATGCATACTTAGAAGTGATAACACACAGTACCTCTGCAGCCAACTGTACACTGTTCTAGAATGTGCATACCTGTTGCCAAGCTTCTATCGCAGTGTTGAGAGAATGAACCACATGCTGTCCAAAGTTTGCAGACACAGAGTCCACTCTCATGGTGGAGTCAAGCAGCTTTCCCCACGCATCACTAGAAACTGCAATCTGTCCGGAGATGCTGAAGGGTTTTACCACACTTTGCATGGTAACATTTCTGCACTCTAGAAGCTTACAGTCAGCTTGAGCTGAGAACCGAATTTCCTGGCAGACAGAACCATTATTCCATTGTCGAAGATACATGTGTGGTTCTCTGAAGGAAATAATCATGTATTCTAGTTCAGATGGCACATTTCTGTCAGAAATGAATGGCTGTAGGTATTGTGGTGAAGCTGTTAAGAAAATAAGAAAAACAGCAATTAAGATGAGGCAATCCTTTACAGAAATAAAGAGAGGACATTTAAATTATTCACTTTTTGTTCTTCGGGTTGCTTGTTTTTGAGACAAGGTCTTGCTATGTAGTTCAGGCTGGGCTTGAACTTGGTATGAAATCCAGGCTGGCCTTAAACTTATGGTAATCCTCCTGCCTTAGCCTCCCAAGTGCTAGGATTACATGTGTGCACCATGCCTGGCTTTTTTTTTGAGACAGGTCTTGCTATGTAATTCAGGCTGGCCTTGAACTCACTGTGTAGCCCAGGTTGGTCACTTTTTGGTTGCTGAATTTGTATTTGGTATTTAATAAATTCAAACATTCTCTTAAAGATATTAAAATCTTTAAATTCTTATTAGATATTTGCAAGTAAAATTATTTTGTTCAATCAGGTTTCTTAAAGGTATATTGTCCAAAAGTTACTTTCACTTTCACAGAAAAAAATTTGATCACAGAAGATAAACCAGAGACAAGTATCTAAATCTCTGTATTTACCAAATGAATCTTAAAAAATAAATATGACTCAAAAATATTTAGAAAAAGGAGGATGTTTAACAGTCTGTGCTTGGTTTTAATCTGAATTTTTCTCCTTCCATTATATGTAGGCTGAAAACCTAATACTTAAATCAAAATGTATTAAGGAGAAAAGGTTTCATACAGAATGTGATGCTTTAGAAATAACTATTCAAGTTAGAATAGCAAATTTATAAAAGGCTACTTTTGATGTGTGAGGAAATTTAATTGTCTTCCTTCTAAACTTGTAAAAATGGGACTCCTTTAAATTAATTTGAGAATGTGCCCATCTTTTGTAGAAGGTATTCATGCTTTTGAAACCAGGCAATATTAAGTGCTTCTACAATCTATTTGCCACTAATGTAGTGAGTCAGAAAACAGAACAAAACCAGATTTATTTCTTTGAAAAAGATCATAATTGGAATAATAGTAAAACTTGAAATTTTTGTAGCTTCCTTGAAATTCTCATTAGGAAGCATCCCAAAACACATCAGCTCAACACCACTGGTAACTTCTACCTGCCTAGGTTAGTTCAAAAGGAAAGGGTACATGTGTTGAACCAGATCAATTTCAAAATAAGCTTCTTACTGTTTACTTCACATTTCCTGAAAATAAATCAGCTGGGTAAAAACTGATGAGTTGTATCTTGAGAATACTCAAGAGAAAGCAGCAAGAATTCAGTGGATATTATTCTGATGTTAAGTAGAGTACCTGTGCCTAGTTGGTCAAGGTGATGACACAGATGGAACTCCAGGTGAGCAAACTGGAGGGACATGCAAAGAGATGGGACAAACCACGGGGTAAAACAGGAGTCGACTCTAGTACAGGCAGCCAGGGCTGTTGGAGTTATAAGTGGATCACATGTGCTTTGAGAACCAGATTCACTTGCAGAGCTATGAAAAATAATAAAAGAAGATGAATGACCTAAATTTCTAAATACTACATATGTGCATTGACTTTCTGTAAGTTTTTAAAGCTGGCACCCCATATCCTATAGTTAATATGTTATCATCATATCTTCTGTATTTACTCACAAATTAAATTAATTAAAAAAATAAGTTCATGTTGCATATTCTATAGATTGTTGGCAGAAAACTTTCAAAGCATTTCTCCATCTCCAGGTCATGTTGACCTACATTCAACCCAATTTTTTTCATATACATCTCATAAAACTCATGGACAATTTGTTCTGTTTAAAACCAAAACAATTCAAAGTATGACTCTGGTGCTGAAAGAATGCAATACTTTCAGTGTAACCATAAACACTTCACTTTTATTTTCCTTCTTCAGGTTGTCCATACCCATGTTCCCACATGGGTCAGTCAATATGTTATCACTGAATACTATAGTAGGTGCCATAAAAGTTATGACCGTGTCCAAAGAATGAGGGTTTTATGGACAATTACACTGCATAATTCCCCCTTTTACTTGTTGATCCTCTTAAAACCAATTTATGCAAGTAAAGTCCGATTAAAAAGAATAATGACGGCACCCATGGGCGGAAAGACTTCTGCACATAGTGGCTGCTGGTGTGCACAGGAAACATGCAGACTAGATTGGCCTGGTGCTAGTAGAGGCATGAAAGCAGGGGACTGCAGGGGAAGAGCAAGTTCCATCCTCTCAATGTGGATCACTGAATAGATGCTTCCCTGCACTATCCTCCACCTTCTTTTCAATGTGAATTTGTTCTGCAGGCATGGTAGCCTGGCTCTCAAAACATAGAGTACTCTAGAGAACAAGACTGTGATTTACAGCTTCTTAGAGAAAACTATCTCTCTCTCTCTCTCTCTCTCTCTCTCTCTCTCTCTCTCTCTCTCACACACACACACACACACACACACACACACACACACCAATTCAAGATATAAGTCTTTGGTTTTGAAAGAACTCATGTTCTAACTGGTAGTACTCAATATGTAGACATTTGCAAACATTACAAAACTGAACCATCACACCGGAATGGGAGAGCTGAAGTGCTACCTAGTGCACATGTGAGAGGAGCTCAGAATGTCATCATGCAGAGTTCTCTGAGCTATAACTCTAACCTCTTTGAAAGAGGTTGTGAAAAAAGGCTGGTAAAAATTAAAGCTAGAAGCATTCAACATGCTTACTGAGTTGTTTAACCTCAAAAAGATTTTAGTTACCTGATATTTACTGCAATACTAGGAAATCTCTCTTGGACACAAAGAAAACACAAACTCTGGGACACTCTATTATTGACTATGCACAAAAATGCAGGTACAGTAACCTTAAACTGTATAAATAGGCATACTAATTTAAATAACTCTCCATGAATTTATGTGGAATTTCAAATGAAAGATTTCACAGGCAAGGCAAAATCAGAAATAGCAAAATACATTAATTATACCTGTGTTTCACACATCTGAACTCTTTATACTAAAAAAGTTGTAAGAAATAAGGTACAATGTTAGTCAAAATATTATTAAAAGTCCAGGCAAGAGTTCTAGAGATCAGTTTTAAAACAGTAAGTGCACAATTTGAGGTGTTTATCTGAAGCAGTTTTCTTACCAACTATAATTTTTGACACTCTGAGATTTTCCAGGATTCATTTTTCTATCTCTAGAGAGTAGCAGATATTACAACATACTGGAGAAGGCTGTAAAACCATCATGAGTATCTGTCACAATCTTTATTTATAAAAAATGATTAATTCTTCATTCTTCCTACATTAAATGCAAAAGCAATGCTTAGAAAAAAATTTTAAAGCCCATTGTGGGGACGCCATAGCAATGCCAAGTCGCGCGGAACGCTCCGAAACAGCCCGCTGCAGACAGGCAGGTCTGTGGATGCCATAGCAACGCCCCAGCAATCTACTGGATCCCCCCCCCCCCCCCCCCCCCCCCGTACAGCCACCTGGTTCCACACTACAAAGACACAGAGGACACTGGACCACCAGACCACTGTACTGGGTAAGTTGGAGTCATCTTCACCTCCCATCAGGACCGGCACTATCTTCAGGGGAAGGGCTGCTGGAACCTGCAATACAACTCTGAAGAGTTCAACCCTACAGGAGGACAGGGAGCTCAACTTGGGACTTGGAGCCAGAAATCTGCCTGAATCTCACGGGTCTGCAAGTAGCTTGCTGAGTCTCATTGACTTATGACCCGCACACTACAACCCACGTTGTCTATTGTGACAGCAGAGACATACCCTGAAAGAGGCCCTTCATCTTCATGGTTATTTTTTATTCCCAAAATTAGTTTTATTATTTTGTTCTTTTTCTCTTTTCTTTTGCTCCTCTTATCTTTAATTTTTTCCCCTACTCTTTGCAAATATTTTTTTTTCTCTCCATTTTTTTCTTTTCTCCTTTCTTTTCTCTTTCCTTTCTCTCTTACACTCATTCTCTTGCTCTCCCACATTGTTCATCTTCCCTTTTTGTCCCTGCTTTGGTCCTCATTCAGAGTTCTTCTTTATTTTCCTATTATTCTCTTTTTCCTTCTCACCTGTGTCCTCTGACCACACTGCTAACCTTCCCCTATCCTTCTTTCCATCTATCCCTCCCTCCCCAACCCCTTCTAACTCCCCACCCCAAAGGGTAAAGTTGTTATATTGAAGAGTCTATTCACTATATGTTGGGTTGGTCCTCGATTTTGATTTAATTCACACAGCTAAAGGTGATAGATTAATAACTATCACAAAATGTCATTTTCGAAGATGTACTTGATGCAATGGTGTTGCTGATTGTATCACTTGGGCTAAGGTGTTGTTATTGATCTAGTCAATGAACCTTCCTAGTATAAGGAAAATGAGATAGCCTTAGAGTCATTAGAGACTCAAAACTTAAAGACCAGCTATAAAAACAAACAAATAAACAAACAAACCAACAAAAAAGACCAGCTATATCTGGAAGACACCTCTGAGAAGCAATCATTCCATAACGGTTCTAATTACAAGCAACAAAGATACCTACAATAAGCAATTTCAAACTATCAACCCAGGAGTTAAACCAAGGACAGTACCAAAAACAAAAATGAGAAGACATTTTAACAATGCACAAACTCAGACTTCCACCCCACCAAGGGTAAATCCTGGGGGAAATGAGATGGAAAAGTCCCATAACCAACCACCTGGATACCCTGAACTGATAGCACAGGAAGTAACAAAACAAATGAATGAGGCTCTAGAAAAATTCAAAGCAGAAATAATCTCCCAGATATCCACAGAGATGGTGAGCAGAGTGAAAGACATGATCAGAGGATCTAGAACAGAAACAGACAAAAAAATAGATGAGCTCAGAAACATGCTGGAAGCCATGAATACCCAGCAGAAGAAAGAAATGGAAACCATGAAACAGATTCAAACAGATATTCAGGAGATCAAAAACTCCACTGAAAGTATCCACAGCAGATTAAGAGAATCTGAAGATAGAATATCAGATACAGAAGACAGGATCGTGGTTAGAGACCATGAAAATAGAGATTTCTTAAAAATAGTAAGGGAACATGAGAAATCAATCCAACAACTGCTAGACGATGCAAAGAAGAATAACATTAAGACTGATAGGAGTCCATGAGAAAACAGGAGAAAGCACAATTGACATAAAAAAAACTGTTCACAGAAGTAATAGTGGAAAACTTTCCAGACAGAGGCAGAGAATTGGACATGCAGATAAGTGAGGCATATAGAACTCTGACTAGCCATGATCAAAAAAAATCTACATCTAGACATATAATAGTCAAGATCCCAGAAACCCAACAGAAAAATCAAAATCCTACAAGCAGTTAGAGAAAAGAAACAAATCACCTACAAAGGAAAGCCCATCAGAATCACAGCAGACTTCTCAACACAAACCCTCAAATCAAGGAGAGCCTGGAGTGAAGTATTTCAAGCCTTAAAAGAAAATAACGTCCAGCCTAGACTGTTGTATCCTGCAAAATTATCTTTCAAAATCGATGGGGAAATTAGATACTTCCACGACAAAGAACACCTGAGAAATTTCATGAACACCAAACCAGCACTACAAGCAACTCTAAACAATATCCTAGAAAAAAGCAATGAAGGTCACAACTCCATGAGGCCCAACAGAGGGAAGCCACCAGGCAAGGTAAGACACTAAAGGGAAAGGGGGAAAAATAAGAAATAAAAGAGCCAACAAAAGTAAACCATCATGACAAGGATAAATCAATATCTATCAATTATAACCCTCAATGTTAATGGCCTTAATTCACCAATCAAAAGAAATAGACTGGCAGAATTGATTAAAAAGGAAAATGCAACAATGTGCTGTATACAAGAAACACACCTAACCCAAAAAGAAACCCATAGACTGAAAGTAAAAGGATGGAAAACAGTTCTCCACACCACAGGAACCCAGAAGAAAGCAGGGGTAGCAATCTTATTTGCAGACAAAGTAGATTTCAAACCAAAACGAATTAAGAGAGACAAAGATGCTCACTACATCCTTGTGAGGGGAACAATCCAAGAGGAAGAGATGACAATCCTAAATATATATGCACCAAATACAAATGCCCCCAACTATACCAAATAAATATTAATAGACATGAAAAACCAAATAAACACTAACACAATTGTAGTGGGGGACCTCAGTACCCCACTATCACAAATAGACAGATCATCTAGACAAAAAGTTAACAAGGAAATTCTAGAACTGAACCAAGCTATTGAACAAATGGACTTAATAGATGTTTACAGAGTGTTCCACCCCTCAAAATCGGAATACACATTCTTTTTGGCTGCACACAGGTCATTCTCCAGAATAGACCACATGCTAGCTTATAGGGCATTTCTAAGTAAATGGAAAAGAATTGAACTTACCCCGTGCATATTATCAGACCATAGTGCAATAAAATTGGAGATCAATAACAGAAGAAACTGCAAAACCCTAACAAACACATGGAAACTGAACAACACCCTCTTGAAAAACCAATGGGTCACAGAAGTAATTAAAGAAGAAATTAAAGTTTCTACAAGTAAATGAAAATGCCAGTACAACATACAGGAATCTATGGGACACAATGAAAGCAGTTCTACATGGGAAATTCATAGCAGTGAATGCCCATATTAGGAAAACAGAGAAAACTCAGATAAATAACCTAATGTAAAACCTCAAGCTCCTAGAAAATGAAGAGCATAGTGAATCCAAAACTCTTACAAGAGAGGAAATTATAAAGATTAGGGCAGAAACTAATGCAATGGAGACTAAGAGAACAATAGAAAAAAAATCAATAAATCAAAGAGTTGGATTTTTTGAAAGAACAAATCAATAAACCTTTAGCCAACCTTATCAAAAAAAGGAAAGAAAAGGCACAAATACATGCAATTAAGAATGAAAAAGGTGAAATCACAACAGATCCAACAGAAATCCAAAGGATCATCAATACCTACTTCGAGAACTTCTATTCCAATTAAATGGAAAACACAGAAGAAATGAGTAGATTCCTAGATACATACAAATTGCCAAAGTTAAATGAAGATATAGAAATTCTGAACACCCCAATTACAATGAGTGAAATTGAAAATGTAATAAAATATTTACCAAAATCCAGCACCCATTCATGATAAAAAAAAAAAACACTACAGAAAATTGGAATAGGAGGTCTTTATTTCAATCTGATTAAAGCTATTTATGAAAAACCAAGAGCCAACATCATACTAAATGGTCAAAAACTGAAAACTTTCACGCTAAAATCAGGAACAAGACAAGGATGCCCACTATCACCACTCCTGTTCAATATAGTTCTGGAAACATTAGCCACAGCAATTAGAAAAGGGAAAAAAATAAAAGGAATAAAGATAGGAAAAGAAGAAATTAAACTGTCATTATTTGCTGACGATATGATACTTTACATAGAAGACCCAAATAACTCTGCCAAAAGACTTCTAGACTTAATTGACAGATTCAGTAGAGAAGCTGGATACAAGGTCAACACTCAAAAACCAATAGCCTTGTACACAAATAACAGAGTCACTGAGAGAGAAATTAGAGAAACAATTCCTTTTACAATAGCATTCAAAAAAATGAAATATCTAGGAATCAATCTAACAAAGGAAGCAAAAGACCTCTACACTGAAAACTACAGCACTCTGAAAAAAGAGATCAAAGAGGATACAAGAAAATGGAAAGACATCCCTTGCTCCTGGGTAGGAAGAACCAATATAGTGAAAATGGCCATACTTCCAAAACTACTATATAGATTCAATGCAATGCCAATTGAAATTCCAACAATATACTTCACAGAACTAGAGAAAACAATCCAAAAATTCATTTGGATCCATAAGTGACCTAGAATAGCTAAAGCAATTGTAAGCAATAGACACATGGCTGGGGGTATCACAATCCCCAACTTGAAACTATACCACAAAGCTACTGTGATAAAATCAGCATAGTACTGGCAAAGGAACAGACCTGAGGATCAGTGGAATAGATTAGAAGATGCAGAAACAACTCCAGACATGCTCAGGCACCTCATCTTTGACAAAGGAGCCAACCACCATCACTGGAGGAAAGATAGCCTATTTAATGAATGGTGTTGGAAAAACTGGATTTCAACCTGCCAAAGATTGAAACTAGACCCATACCTATCACCATGCACTAACCTAAGATTGAAGTGGATTAAAGATATAAATATTAAGACAGAAATACTAAACTTGCTGGAAGATAAATTATGTAGAATTCTTGAAGACATAGGCATAGGAAAAGACTTCATGAACAAAACCTCAGCAGCATGGGAACTAGCAGAAAGAATCAACAACTGGGATCTCATCCTATTAAAAGCTTCTGCACTGCAAAAGAAACCACCAACAAAGCTAAAAGACAACCTACAATATGGGAAAAAAATTTTAGCAGCTGTACCTCAGACAAAGGATTACTATCTAGAATATGTAAAGAATTGAAAAAAATCAGACCACCCCAAATTCAAAGACCCAATTCAAAAATGGGCATCTGAAATGAACAGACATTTCTCAGACAAAGAAGCAAAAGCAGCAAACAAATATATGAAAAAATGTTCAACATCACTTGTCATTCAAGAGATGCAGATGAAAACAACAATGAGATTCCACCTCACCCCAGAAAGAATGGCTGCTATCAAGAAATCAACAAATAACAAATGCTGGCGGGGTTGTGGGGAGAAAGGAACCTTTCTCCATTGCTGGTGGGAGTGCAGACTGGTGCAACCACTGTGGAAGTCAGTACGGAGATACCTCAAAGAACTAGGACTAGAGGTCCCATTTGACCCAGCTATTCCCCTGCTGGTTATCTTCCCAAAAGAATTAAAAAAATCATACCACAGTGATATATGTGTACCCATGTTCATAGTGGCACAGTTTGTAATAGCTAAAGCTTGGAAGCAGCCCAAGCGTCCATCAACTAGAAACTGGATAAAGAAAATGTGGTTTTTTTATAAAATGGAGTAGTACTCAGCCATAAGGAGTGAAAAACTAGAGTCATTTATAGCTAAATGGATGCATATCAAGGCCATACTCTTAAGTGAAATAAATAGGGCACACATGTGTAAATACTGAATAGTTTCACTAGTGTGAGAAACTGAGAGTGTAAACAAGAGTTAAAATCATTAAAATGAATAATTGATAATTTGAAATAGGAATAAAGGTCCAAAGATGAAGGAGTGAAGGGAGGGGAAGGGGAAAGGAAAAGAGGGAAAGGAAAAACTATGAGAAAAGAAACAAAAAAGGAAATGACCATCTATTCCAATTTTTTGTAGGGTTTTTAATCATAAATGCATGTTGGATTTTGTCAAATGCTTTTTCTGTGTCTATGGAGATAATCATATGGTTTTTGTCCTTGGCTCTATTGATATAGTGTATTACATTAATTGATTTTCATATATTGAACCATCCCTGCATCCCTGGGATGAATCCTACTTGATCAGGGTGTATGATCTTCTTGATGATCTTCTGCATTCTGGTTGCCATTATCTTATTAAGGATTTTTGCATCTATGTTCATTAGTGAGATTGGCCTATAGTTCTCTTTTTCAGTTGGGTCTTTCTCTGCTTTGGGGATCAAGGTGATGCTTGCTTCCAGGAATGAATTTGGGAGTATTGCTTCCCTATCAATTTCACTGAAGAGTTTAAACAGTAGTGGCAGCAGTTCCTCTCTAAATGTCTTGTAGAATTCAGCAGTGAAGCCATCAGGGCCCGGGCTTTTCTTAGTTGATAAATTTTTAATTACATTTTCAATTTCATTGGTTGATATTGGGTTGTTCAGAATTTTTAGGTCTTCTTCTTTCAACTTTGGTAATTCATATGTATCTAGGAATCTGTCCATTTCTTCTGTGTTGTCCATTTTATTGGTGTATAGGTTCTGGAAGTAGGTATTGATGATCCTCTGGATTTCTGCTGGGTCTGTTGTAATTTCACCCTTTTCATTCCTAATTGCATGGATTTGGGCCTTTTCTTTCCTTTTTCCGACAAGGTTGGCTAAAGGTTTGTCAATTTTGTTGATTCTTTTGAAGAACCAACTCTTGGCTTCATTGATTTTTTTGTATTGTTCTCTTAGTCTCCATTTCATTGATTTCTCCTCTGATCTTTATAATTTCCTCCCTTGTATGAGCTTTGGGGTTGTCCGGCTCTTCTTTTTCTAGAAGCTTGAGGTTCAGCATCAGGTTGTTTAAGTGGGCTCGTTCTGTTTTCCTAATATGTGTATTCACTGCTCTGAATTTCCCTCATAACACTGCTTTCATTGTGTCCCATAGATTCTGATATGTTGTATTGTCATTGTCATTTAATTGAAGGAACTGTCTGATTTCTTCAATTTCCTCTGTGACCCATTGGTTATTCAGAAGTGTGTTGTTCAATTTCCATGTGCTTATGAAATTTTTTGAGTTTCTTTTGTTATGGATCTCCAATTTCATCGCATTATGGTCTCATAATATACAGAGGATAACTTCAATTCCTTTGCACTTACTTAAACATGTTCTATGTGTGAGTATGTGGTCTATTTTGGAGAATGACTCATGTGCAGCTGAGAAGAATGTGTATTCTGATTTTGTGGGGTGGAAGACTCTGTAAACATCTGTTAAGTTCATTTGTTCAAGAGTTCAATTGAGTTCTAGTATTTCATTACTTATTTTTAGTCTAGTTGATCTATCCATTTGTGACAGTGAGCTGTTGAGGTCCCCCACTACAATTGTATTAGTGCATATATGACTTTTCATGTCCATCAGTATTTGTTTTACATAGTTGGGTGCACTAGTGTTTGGTGCATAGATATTTATGATTGTCATCTCTTCCTCTTGGATTGTTCCCTTTACCAGGATGTAGTGTCCTTTTTTGTCTCTCTTAATCAGTGTTGGTTTGAAATCTACTTGATCTGCAAAGAGGATTGCTACTCCTGCTTTTTTTCGGGTTCCTGTCGCATGGAGTATTGTTTTCCACCCTTTAACTTCCAGTCTATGAGTTTCCTTTTGAATGAAGTGTGTTTCTTGTATACAGCATATTGTTGGATTTTGCTGCCTGACCCATTCTGCCAGTCTATTTCTTTTGATTGGTGAATTGAGACCATTAACGTTGATGGTTATAACTGAAACGTATTGACTTGTCATTGCCATGACTTTTTCTTTTTGTTGGGTTCTCCCCCTTACACTTAATTTCTTGTCATGCCAGATGGGTTCATTCTGCTTTGCTTCCTGGGATTGTGATCCTCAATGTCTGTTCCTAGGATACTGTGTAAAATTCTTTGGAGTGCTGGTTTGGAAGTTCCTAAGGTGCTCTTTGTCATGAAAGTATCTTATTTCTCCATCCATTTTGAAAGATAGTTTTGCAGGGTACATCAATCTGGGTTGGAGGTTGTTTTCTTTTAGGGCTTGGAATATGTCACTCCAAGCTCTTCTTGCCTTGATGGTTTGTGTTGAGAAGTCTGCTGTGATTCTGATGGGCTTTCCTTTGTATGTGATTTGTTTCTTTTCTCTCACTGCTTGGACAACTTTGTTTTTCTGTTGTGTTTCTGGAATCTTAACAATTATATGCCTATGTGTAGATTTTTTTTGATCGAGGCTATTGGGAGTCCTATATGCCTCACTTATCTGTATGTCAAGCTCCTTTCCCATGCTTGGAAAGTTTTCTGCCATTATTTCTGTGAAGAGATTTTTTATGTCATCTCCACTCTCTCCTGTTTCTTCATTGAGCCCAATCAGTCTTATGTTATTCTTCTTTGCATCATCTAGCAGCTGCTGGGTTGATTTCTCATGTTCCTTTATAATTTTGAAGCAATTTTTCTTTTCCTGGTCACTAATTGCAATCTTATCTTCTATATCTGAAATTCTGTCCTCACATTGGCTCATTCTGCTGTGTAGACTTTCAATGGAGGTTTTCATCTCCTGGAAATCTATTTGCATCTGTTTTATGGATTCCATCTGTTTCTTATGTTGGGATTCCTGAGCTCCTCTCTAGATTTATTAATCATGTCTTGCACTAGGGGCACAATTTCTCCTGTTATCTGAGAAATTATTTCTGATTTCATTTTTTCCAGATCCCCTTTTGTTGCCAGTTCAGTGGGTCCAGGTGGTTGAGTATCAGAGTGTTCCATCTCATTTCCCTTTGGGGTTGCTGTAGGTGATCTGGAAGTCTGGTTTTGAGACTTATTTACGTGTTTTCTCATTTCGACTGGGGCGGGGGGCTGTTAGCGCCTGCACGGATTACCTCCTCTGAGCTGGGTGAGGTTGGACAGGGGCCGGGAGCAGCGGTAGGGATGGTGACCCAAAAGCTCTTTCCTGTGGGCTGGGAGCAGCCGGAGGGATGGTGGCCGGGAAACCCCTTCCTCTGGACCAGGAGCAGTGGGATGGTGGCTCAGAAGCCCCTACCTCTGGGCCAGAAACAGGGGGACCCAGTACCTTGGTCTGGTGGTCTGGTGTCCTCTGTGTCTATGTAGTGTGGAACCAGGTGGCTGCCTGTCTGCAGCGGGGGACAGCGCGCGACTCAGGACCTCGGTAGGGCGTGCACAGATCTGCCTGTCTTCAGCGGGCTGATTCGGCGTGTTCTCTGCGACTCAGGACCTCGGTGGGGCATGGGCAGACCTGCCTGTCTGCAGCAGGGTGATTTCATACTTTCACTATTCTTACTCAATACAGTACCAGAAATATTAGAGCAATTTGGCAAGAGAAAGAAATAAAAGGTACACAAATAGAAAAGGAGGAAGTCATAATACCCCTGGTTGCTGATAATTTAATTTTTTTTCCAGTACTGGGGATCAAACTCAGGACCTTGCGCTTGCGAGGCAGATGCGATGCCACTGAGCTTAATCCCCAGCAACTGATAATTTCATGCATAAAAAATTCAGACTCCACCAAAAGGCTTTTAGATCTGATTAGGTAGTTCAGTAAATGAACAAGGACAAAATTAGGATATAAAAATCAGTAGCATTTCTAGGCATCAATAACAAACTTTCCAAGAAAGAAATCAGAAAAGAAATCCCATTCACAATAGCCCCAAATGAACAAACAAAACACGTAGAAATAAATCTAAGGATGCAAAATACATCTACAATGAAAATTATAAAACACTAAAGAAAAAACTGAAAAAAAAGAAGTATGGGGATATAACTCAGTGCTTGCCTAGCATGTGCCAAGTTCCTGGGTTCAATATCTAGTACCCCCCACAAAGTATATAAAGTATATTTAGTAACTCCTTAATCATAAAACTATATTCAAGTGGTCAGCAATATTTTTTCAATCCTAACATCTTGTGTAAAATGGTTCCTAGCTGAATCTAAATTAAAACACTTAGGCTTTTATTTAAAAATTAGTCATATTAAAATTAAATATTTCATAAACACAAGATTAGGATTGTATATGTAATGTGAATATACTTACACTGTAATTTGAGCCAGTGCATTTATATTTGATACTCTTAATTCTGTCATAACCATATAATACAAAAGTAGCACTGAAGAGATGTAAGTGTAATAAAATTAAACAGCCAAAAACAGAGCAATGACCCTTAGCTTTTTTAAAAAAAATAGCACTGGGCCTGGGACTTAGCTCAGTGGTTCCGCTGCCTGCCTCGCAAGCGCAAGGTGCTGAGTTTGATCCCTGGTACAAAAAACAACAACAAAAAAGGCACTAGGGATAGATAGCTCTCTGAGGCACTCTACCACTGAGATATAGCCCCAGCTTTTATTTATAATTTTGACACAGGGTCTTGCCAAGATGCCCAGGTTGGCCTTGGACTTAAGATCTTCCTGCCTCAGCCTCCTGAAAAACTGGGATAAAAAGGTGTGTGCCACCATGCCTAGCTTTGTAATTTCTTTAACAGGTCCAACAATGGACTTTGACCTAATTCAGTTATCAAAAAGGAAACAAAATTGTGCAGAGAAGGAAAAGAAAATCAAACCAAAACACCCACAACTGGGCCAGGGATTTAGCTCAGTGGCACCATGCCTGCCTTGCAAGTGCAAGGTCCTGAGTTTGATCCCTGGTACTAGAAACAAAACAAAACAAACAAAAAAAAAACAATCCCCCCAAAAACCCCACAACCTATTATAGATATTTCAATACTTCCCCCCTTCCCAAAAGATTTTCAATGCAGGTCAAATTGATGGCAGAATTCACAGCATTTTCTGTTGCTGTGTACTTCTAATATGCTAAGAAATGGCTCCTAGAAGCAAAACCTCTAGTAATAGCTCTAGATTCAGTAGTTTGTTCAACCATATGTAAGTTTAGTTGTAAACTCAACATTTTTTAGAGTAGTGAAGACATTCTAAATAGTGAAAAGCATGCAGAAGTTTACGTATCTACACCTTCTGTTTAGCCAAAGGGTTACAAAGCATCTGTCTGCAGTAACTTATAGACAGGCATCTATTCTTTGAATATGGAGCATCCAGTACAACTAGATGTAGGGACAGTCTGTCTTAATGGCTTTGTGGGACACAGGCATGGTCTTTAAAGATTCATCCTGTATATTATTCTGGGGTGAACTACAACACAGCAGGTACCAAATAGTAATCTGACTTGACTGATGAAACCCTGAGTTACTCTCTGGATCCCTTTGTGCCAATAAAGGTTTTATAATATAGCATACAGATTAAACAGAGGTTGACTAGGGTGAGAGAACCACAATTAAAATATGTACACTGCTATTACTTACATTTAATATGGAACAGATTATTTCATCTGGCTAAACTCAGTTTTCTTATTTGTAAAATGAGTATAGTAGTTATGCCTACTTTTTGAATAGTAAATGAGATACTTACATACAAACTACTTACCACTACTTAGCACATTTGAAAATAGAAAAAAGAATTCCTCTTTTATTGTCTTGGCAAAACAAGATATTATATACTGGTTACTTAGTTTAATGTGAATTGTTGGAGATTACCTTTAGTGCCCCAAGAGAAACCTCACTGTGTTTCAACTCAGTGGACACTGGATTTCAGCACTGGTTCACATGAACTCTCTTGCCTACTGCACAAACACTGCTGTCCATCCTAGGAGAGTGCTGAGTGGATGAGAGAGCATGGGAGCATGTGTGTGCCTGCTGGACCATATTCTCTACTCCTTACAGTTGTGGCTTTTCAAATGCTTTCACCCAAACCCAAAATAACAAGGATACCTTTATTATAACCCAAACACAAATAAAAGGGGATGGTTCCTGAAAACATTACACACTGATTTTTTTGGTTAAGATTTATAAATATGAAATTTATCATTTTAACCATTTTAAAGTATAGAGTTTAGTGGTATTATATATATTCGCTTTTTTTTTGGTACCAGAGATCAAACTCAGGACTTTGCACTTGCAAGGCAGGTGTGGTGCCACTGAGCTAAATCCCCAGTCTACATATATGCATTTTTGTGCAACTTTCATCATTATCCATCTCCAGAATCTTATCTTCCCAAACTGAAACACTATATCCATTAAACAATAACTTCCCATTCTTCCTTCTGTCTAGCTCCTGGCAGTCACTATTATATTGTTTTGTCTCTATGAATCTGCTATTCTCAGTACTCCAAATAAGTGGATCACACAATAATCATCATTTTTATGATGATATTTTATTTTATCCAATTTTATTTAAGAAAATTTAGTTGCAACCTGCTAAATTATTTCATGATCCACTAACAAGTTGCAATCTGTAGTTTTAAAAATAACCTTAAATGAAATGGGCCCCTGAGTAAAGAACTCCTTCAATCTAACTTAAAAAAAACAAAACAGAGTGAAAGCAAGAGTGCTTTCCCCCAAGATTTACAGAATAAGCAACAGAACACAGAGACAATGTCAGTGCTATCAGCCCAGAATTTTAACTGAGGAACACTGAGTGCTCATGGCAAAAGATCAACTCCCTGGAGGAAAGAAACAGTAAAAGTCCTCAAAAAGACACATAGGAAAAACTTCTACCAAAGGCAAAGCAGCCAAAAATTCAGGTTTGGCCCTAGGAAAGAATTAAGAAAACACTGTTCTGGATACATGCTGAATGAATCGCTTCTCGGCCTTTTGGCTAAGATCAAGTGTGGATACATGCTGAATTATGCCATCATATGACGAGAAATACAAGGGACAAAGCAGTTCCAAGTGTCAAGACTTAGGTCTGAATGGCTTATGAAATGTCAAACATTAAAAAAAGCCACCAGCTAAATGTAAGTATATCTACAGATGCAGACCCAAGTAGCCAAATGGACAACAATATCAGGAAGCCACAGTCACTTACGGGTAGAGTTCAACTGGCAGGAAGAAAATTTAGGGACCTCCCATCATCACTCTTCCTGACTTGTCTTCTGTCTATACATGCAAGGGTCAATGCTTTGGGAAAAGGAAAGCAGTTCCTCCTCATACACACTAAAAGATGTGGATCACTGTCTCAAAGACTACTAAGTGGAAAGTGACTTCCTTTATGGAATCAGAAGGGAGTAAGAAAGAAGAAAATATAAATGTGAATATACATAGTGCCACTGAGATGGTTTCCTTTTTTTCCCAGATGTAAAGATGAAAGTATTTTAAAAAAGAACTCCTAGAGATTAAATTTTGATCACACGAAGAAAGAATCATACATCTTTAAGCCAATTCTTTTTTTTTTTTTTGGTACTGGAGATGGAACTCGAGACTTGGCGCTTGCACAGCAGGCGACAGAACCACTGAGCTAAATCCCCGGCCCAAGGCAATTCTTTTTACAGGATGACTCTTTTCATGAATCAGGATTTTGGGGATGGAGACAGCCACCCCCATCTGACTGCACATACTTTAATATTGTGAGGGGTCATCTACCTATCTATTAATTCCATATAGGTTGGTGGTGTTTTTAATTACTGTATTGCTTTTTGTAAAATCAAGACTTTACATCTCTAATATGTTTTCATTAATTATATAGTATATTACTAGATACTGTAATTATTAGGAAGACAATTATTTTTAAAGGGCCCAGATGACCTTGAAATAAAATATATAGAGTATAAACACATTATTATTATTAAGCATACAAAGTAATCAACAAAAAAATTGTGAGGCTATAGACCAAAATGTTAAGAGGTTATAACTGTGTAATATGATTATGGGTAGTGTTATTTTATCTTCCAAAGGTTTTTCAATGAAAACACAATATTAATAAAAAAAAATTCTTTCAAAACAAAAACCATTTGTAATTATTTATAATATAAAGTAGGAATCAATACAAAATGATTATAACAAATGTATACCTATGGACATAATCTAAAGGTAATAAAGAGAAAACATTTGATTTGTAGAGTACTGGAATGGTGGATGTTTTTGTCTCCATTAGTGTCAGAATGTTTTATGGGGAAAAAAAAGAAGAGATGTATGAAGGGAATAAGATAACACTAAAGCCAATTCATCAGTAAAATTGGAAAATAGGATGTTGAAAGTGATGAACATGTCTTCATGGAACATGTAATATATGATCCAAGAAAAGTGTTCCACAAATTGTGGCTTACTTTCTTTTTCCTGTCTTGTGTAAGAACACAAGCCGAAAGGGTCAGTAGGGATATATAACACAGAAGACATGCTGAAAAAGTGTTTGGTGAAACTATTTTTCTGGACCTTGGGGTTAATCCATGTGTTAAGCAGGATAATATTGGGGAAAGAATATAATCTGGCTCCTTTCTGCCACCAACCACTGAATAGGAATTCCTGGGGTGTGATTCAGTATACCTGAATTCTACAGCTCTGCAGGTTTGTGTTTTAAAAACCATTTAACATAGGGCCAGAGATTTAGCTCAGTAGTTCCGCCGCCTGCCTCGCAAGTGGAAGGACCCGAGTTCGATCCCTCGTACCAAAAAAAAACAAACCAAAAAACAAAACCATTTAACATAAAAATATTTCCAAAATTTACCTTTTAGAAGAAGATTTAATTTATTTAACCTTCCAGTATTACCATCATAATACTAATTACTACATAATTAAGAGTCTATTGAGGTGTTCATGGCTATTTTCCTCTATATTTTTGCATGCAGAATGACTTTTTAAAAAGTTTGATTTTATACCTTTTTCCTTATATTTAAGGAACAAAGTTTTAGTTAGGGGACACATTTCTCCATGAGTAAAACAGAATGTTTAGTACAGAGACTGTGAAATATGAGATTTTTATCTTTTTTCATGTTTCTCATCTATAGTTCAGTCAAATGTAGGTACTGGACAACCTACATACAACTAAATGTAGAGTCACTAGATAAGATGATCTAGTGATTATTTCCTAGTGTAATGTCACTATTTTTCTCATCTTTACTTGAATTACCTTTGGTCATCAGCTCCATTTTGATTGCTGTTCAAGACAATTCTCCAAAGATCTGATGATACCAATTTCTTCTGGTCATTCACAAGATTGATATCTGGCAACTGCAGTTCACAAACCTTGCTTTCAGACAGACTAAATTCACGAAAAGCAATAAAAACCTTCTGGATTTCATCCCAGTATTCCAAACTACAAGGAACCTATGTTAAAAAAAAAAGAACATTAAGGTGTGATATGAATATGTAACAATATCTCCAATGAATATATTCATTATGCACCATAAACATACGAATTAAAAATTTTAAAAATTTTAGATGTTATAAATAGAAAGTATGCTTCCATTTGTTGAAATTCAAATTAAGAGCCTCATAAAAGGAATAAAAAATTATAAATGACAGTCATTTAGGATTTCTATTCATAGTTATATTCATCTTGTTTATTTTAAAAGACCCATTCAAGAATAAGTGAAAATAGCCAAATTTTTCTAAATAGAAGAAAATCATGGGAATCAATTCTTCAAGGTGCTAAGTGGATTATAAATCTATAGTAAGTAAAAGATACAGGTGGAGTACTAACATACTAATAGAAGACAGGAATAAAAAACTAATAGTGGTTAAGTACAAATGAAATGTTAGGATGTACTGAAGGGTCCATTTCAAACAAGGCGGGGAAAGATGGAAAATGAGGTTGCAGAGCTGCCTAATTATTTGGCAAAACCAAAGCAGGTCCTTATACATCACTCTTAATACAAAAGTAAATTCCAAAAGAATCAAAATGGTAAAGTGTAAGAGAAAAAAAATCTGTCAATATTTTTCATTTTGTAGTAGGTTAGTATTTCTTTGCATGCAATAAAGTTCATGAATGGGAAAAAACAATGGTAAAATTCAAATTAAAAAAAACCAGGATAAGAAATGTAAATCTTCAATTGTCAAGCTTCGTGTTCTTCTATGTTCTTCTATGTTCAACTATGCCAACTATTAACTGCATGTTTAACACCTCCCATAGCTCTTCAGTATCACCCTTGTGCAACTTGGGGACAAAGGGAAACAATACAAACATGCTGCTCATGCTGCTTGCTGTGTTGTGACCAATTAAGTTTTTATTTTGGACCCAGTCTTATGTCTTCTGCTAGCATCCATGAAACACTGAAAAGATAACTTATTAGTTTGTACTGGGTAAATTCCCAGACCCTGAAAGTAACTAGTTACTTCACAGACGAAAGATAATCAGTCAGTAGAAATGAAATGATACTCTACTAGTTAGTACTCAAGAAATATAAATTAGGGCCGGGGATTTAGCTCAGTGGCACCATGCCTATCTCACAAGCACAAGGTCCTGAGTTTGATACTACCAAAAAAAAAAGAAAAAGAAAAAGAAATACAAACTAAAGCAGTAATGTGAGATTTTTATGTATTAATCTGGCAGTCTAAGAAGAATTTTTGTACAGTATAGTAAAAAAATTCCCTACACAATATTATGAGGGTAATTTACCTTGAAAGTATATTTCTAGGAATTTGTCTTACAGAGATTACAATGCGAGTGTGCATATATATGTTTTATATATATATATATGTTCATGTTATATATATTGCATGTTTATGTGTGTACATTTACTTCAATACTGTAATAGTGAGAAAAGTAGAAACAATGCAAATTTCTATCAGTAGATTAGTTTTAGCTCTAGAGTAGGTTACTATACTACCATTAAAATGAGTAAAGAGTATTTACATATACTAATATATAAAAGACACCAGGAATCGCAAATTTAAATAATATTAACATAATTTAAATATTTAGTATTAATTTAAATAATTCATCTTAAAATAAGAACATTTGGGTTGATCGTATTTTTATTTGAAAAAAGACTGAGCTCAGATCAGCCTGCTGCAGACAGGGAGGTCTGCGGACGCCGTACCAAGGTCCCCTAGCGAGCCCTACGGAAAACGTGGAATCAGCCCGCTACAGAAAGGCAGGTCCGCGGACTCCTTAGATCAAGGTCGAGAGTTGCGTAGAACATGGAACATGACCAATCAGCCCGACCCGGCAGCAATCCACTGCCCCCCCCCAACCCCCGCTCCTCTGGCCTCTTCTCTATACAGCCACCTGGTTCCACACTACAAAGACACAGAGGACACTGGACCACCAGACCACTGTACTGGGTAAGTTGGAGTCATCTTCACCTCCCATCAGGACCGGGACTATCTTCAGGAGAAGGGCAGGTGGAACCTGCAATACAGAACCTGCAGAGTTCAACCCTACAGGAGGACAGGGAGCTCAACTTGGGACTTGCAGCCAGAAATCTGCCTGAATCTCACGGGTCTGCAAGTAGCTTGCTGAGTCTCATTGACTTATGATCTGCACACTACAACCCACGTTGTCTATTGTGACAGCAGAGACATACTCTGAAAGAGGCCCTTCATCTTCATGGTTATTTTTTATTCCCAAAATTAGTTTTATTATTTTGTTCTTTTTCTCTTTTCTTTTCTTTTGCTCCTCTTATCTTTAATTTTTTCCCCTACTCTTTGCAAATATTTGTTTTTCTCTCCTTTTTTTCTTTTCTTCTTTCTTTTCTCTTTCCTTTCTCTCTCTCTTACACTCATTCTCTTGCTCTCCCACATTGTTCATCTTCCCGTTTTGTCCCTGTTTTGGTCCTCATTCAGAGTTCTTCTTTATTTTCCTATTATTCTCTTTTTCCTTCTTACCTGTGTCCTCTGACCACACTGCTTCCCCTATCCTTCTTTCCATCTATCCTTCCCTCCCCAACCCCTTCTAACTCCTCATCCCAAAGGGTAAAGTTGTTATATTGAAGAGTTTATTCACTATATGATGGGTTGGTCCTCGATCTTGATTTAATTCACACAGCTAAAGGTGATAGATTAATAACTACCATAAAATGTCATTTTCGAAGATGTACTTGATGCAGTGCTGTTGCTGATTGTATCACTTGGGCTAAGGTGTTGTTATTGATCTAGTCAATGAACCTTCCTAGTATAAGGAAAATGAGATAGCCTTAGAGTCATTAGAGACTCAAAACTTAAAGACCAGCTATAAAAACAAACAAATAAACAAACAAACCAACAAAAAAGACCAGCTATATCTGGAAGACACCTCTGAGAAGCAATCATTCCATAACGGTTCTAATTACAAGCAACAAAGATACCTACAATAAGCAATTTCAAACTATCAACCCAGGAGTTAAACCAAGGACAGTACCAAAAACAAAAATGAGAAGACATTTTAACAATGCACAAACTCAGACTTCCACCCCACCAAGGGTAAATCCTGGGGGAAATGAGATGGAAAAGTCCCATAACCAACCACCTGGATACCCTGAACTGATAGCACAGGAAGTAACAAAACAAATGAATGAGGCTCTAGAAAAATTCAAAGCAGAAATAATCTCCCAGATATCCACAGAGATGGTGAGCAGAGTGAAAGACATGATCAGAGGATCTAGAACAGAAACAGACAAAAAAATAGATGAGCTCAGAAACATGCTGGAAGCCATGAATACCCAGCAGAAGAAAGAAATGGAAACCATGAAACAGATTCAAACAGATATTCAGGAGATCAAAAACTCCACTGAAAGTATCCACAGCAGATTAAGAGAATCTGAAGATAGAATATCAGATACAGAAGACAGGATCGTGGTTAGAGACCATGAAAATAGAGATTTCTTAAAAATAGTAAGGGAACATGAGAAATCAATCCAACAACTGCTAGACGATGCAAAGAAGAATAACATTAAGACTGATAGGAGTCCATGAGAAAACAGGAGAAAGCACAATTGACATAAAAAAAACTGTTCACAGAAGTAATAGTGGAAAACTTTCCAGACAGAGGCAGAGAATTGGACATGCAGATAAGTGAGGCATATAGAACTCTGACTAGCCATGATCAAAAAAAATCTACATCTAGACATATAATAGTCAAGATCCCAGAAACCCAACAGAAAAATCAAAATCCTACAAGCAGTTAGAGAAAAGAAACAAATCACCTACAAAGGAAAGCCCATCAGAATCACAGCAGACTTCTCAACACAAACCCTCAAATCAAGGAGAGCCTGGAGTGAAGTATTTCAAGCCTTAAAAGAAAATAACGTCCAGCCTAGACTGTTGTATCCTGCAAAATTATCTTTCAAAATCGATGGGGAAATTAGATACTTCCACGACAAAGAACACCTGAGAAATTTCATGAACACCAAACCAGCACTACAAGCAACTCTAAACAATATCCTAGAAAAAAGCAATGAAGGTCACAACTCCATGAGGCCCAACAGAGGGAAGCCACCAGGCAAGGTAAGACACTAAAGGGAAAGGGGGAAAAATAAGAAATAAAAGAGCCAACAAAAGTAAACCATCATGACAAGGATAAATCAATATCTATCAATTATAACCCTCAATGTTAATGGCCTTAATTCACCAATCAAAAGAAATAGACTGGCAGAATTGATTAAAAAGGAAAATGCAACAATGTGCTGTATACAAGAAACACACCTAACCCAAAAAGAAACCCATAGACTGAAAGTAAAAGGATGGAAAACAGTTCTCCACACCACAGGAACCCAGAAGAAAGCAGGGGTAGCAATCTTATTTGCAGACAAAGTAGATTTCAAACCAAAATGAATTAAGAGAGACAAAGATGCTCACTACATCCTTGTGAGGGGAACAATCCAAGAGGAAGAGATGACAATCCTAAATATATATGCACCAAATACAAATGCCCCCAACTATACCAAATAAATATTAATAGACATGAAAAACCAAATAAACACTAACACAATTGTAGTGGGGGACCTCAGTACCCCACTATCACAAATAGACAGATCATCTAGACAAAAAGTTAACAAGGAAATTCTAGAACTGAACCAAGCTATTGAACAAATGGACTTAATAGATGTTTACAGAGTGTTCCACCCCTCAAAATCGGAATACACATTCTTTTTGGCTGCACACAGGTCATTCTCCAGAATAGACCACATGCTAGCTTATAGGGCATTTCTAAGTAAATGGAAAAGAATTGAACTTACCCCGTGCATATTATCAGACCATAGTGCAATAAAATTGGAGATCAATAACATTAGAAACCGCAAAACCCCAACAAGCACATGGAAAAAGAATAACACCCTCTTGAAAAACCAATGGGTCACAGAAGTAATTAAAGAAGAAATTAAAGTTTCTACAAGTAAATGAAAATGCCAGTACAACATACAGAAATCTATGGGACACAATGAAAGCAGTTCTACGTGGGAAATTCATAGCAGTAAATGCCCATATTAGGAAAACAGAAAAAACTCAGATAAATAACCTAATGCAGAACCTCAAGCTCCTAGAAAATGAAGAGCATAATGAATCCAAAACTCTTACAAGAGACGAAATTATAACGATTAGGGCAGAAACTAATGCAATGGAGACTAAGAGAACAATAGAAAAAAATCAATGAATCAAAAGAGTTGGTTTTTTGAAAGAATAAATTAAATCGATAAACCTTTAGCCAACCTTATCAAAAAAAGGAAAGAAAAGGCACAAATACATGCAATTAAGAATGAAAAAGGTGAAGTCACAACAGATCCAACAGAAATCCAGAGGATCATCAATACCTACTTTGAGAACCTCTACTCCAATAAAATGGAAAACACAGAAGAAATGGGCAGATTCCTAGATTCATACAAACTGCCAAAGTTAAATGAAGAAGATATAGAAATTCTAAACACCTCAATTACAATGAGTGAAATTGAAATTGTAATAAAATATTTACCAACAAAGAAGAGCCCAGGTCCGGATGGCTTCACTGCTGAATTTTACAAGACATTTAAAGAAGAACTAATGCCATTACTCTTTAAACTCACTGAGGAAATTGAAAGGGAAGCAAGGCTTCCAAATTCATTCCTGGAAGCAAGTGTCACTTTGATTCCAAAACCAGGGAAAAGCCAATCCAACAAGAGAACTACAGGCCAATCTCCCTAATGAACATAGATGCAAAAATCCTCAAGAAGATACTGGCAAACAGAATACAGGGGGTCATCAGGAAGATCATACACCCTGATCAAATCGGATTTATCCCAGGGATACAAGGATGGTTCAACATTCGTAAATCAATAAATGTAATACACCGTATCAACAGAAGGACAAAAACCATATGATCATCTCAATAGATGCACAAAAAGCATTCCACAAAATCCAGCACCCATTCATGATAAAATCCCTACAGAAAATTGGAATAGAAGGTCTCTATCTTCACCTGATTAAGGCTATCTAAGAAAAACCAAGAGCCAACATCATACTAAATGGTCAAAAACTGAAAACTTTCACGCTAAAATCAGGAACAAGACAAGGATGCCCACTATCACCACTCCTGTTCAATATAGTTCTGGAAACATTAGCCACAGCAATTAGAAAAGAGAAAAAAATAAAAGGAATAAAGATAGGAAAAGAAGAAATTAAACTGTCATTATTTGCTGACGATATGATACTTTACATAGAAGACCCAAAGAACTCTGCCAAAAGACTTCTAGACTTAATTGACAGATTCAGTAGAGAAGCTGGATACAAGGTCAACACTCAAAAACCAATAGCCTTCTTGTACACAAATAACAGAGTCACTGAGAGAGAAATTAGGGAAACAATTCCTTTTACAATAGCATTCAAAAAAATGAAATATCTAGGAATCAATCTAACAAAGGAAGCAAAAGACCTCTACACTGAAAACTACAGCACTCTGAAAAAAGAGATCAAAGAGGATACAAGAAAATGGAAAGACATCCCTTGCTCCTGGGTAGGAAGAACCAATATAGTGAAAATGGCCATACTTCCAAAACTACTATATAGATTCAATGCAATGCCAATTGAAATTCCAACAATATACTTCACAGAACTAGAGAAAACAATCCAAAAATTCATTTGGATCCATAAGTGACCTAGAATAGCTAAAGCAATTGTAAGCAATAGACACATGGCTGGGGGTATCACAATCCCCAACTTGAAACTATACCACAAAGCTACTGTGATAAAATCAGCATAGTACTGGCAAAGGAACAGACCTGAGGATCAGTGGAATAGATTAGAAGATGCAGAAACAACTCCAGACATGCTCAGGCACCTCATCTTTGACAAAGGAGCCAACCACCATCACTGGAGGAAAGATAGCCTATTTAATGAATGGTGTTGGAAAAACTGGATTTCAACCTGCCAAAGATTGAAACTAGACCCATACCTATCACCATGCACTAACCTAAGATTGAAGTGGATTAAAGATATAAATATTAAGACAGAAATACTAAACTTGCTGGAAGATAAATTATGTAGAATTCTTGAAGACATAGGCATAGGAAAAGACTTCATGAACAAAACCTCAGCAGCATGGGAACTAGCAGAAAGAATCAACAACTGGGATCTCATCTTATTAAAAGCTTCTGCACTGCAAAAGAAACCACCAAAAAAGCTAAAAGACAACCTACAATATGGGAAAAAAATTTTAGCAGCTGTACCTCAGACAAAGGATTACTATCTAGAATATATAAAGAATTGAAAAAAATCAGACCCCCCAAATTCAAAGACCCAATTCAAAAATGGGCATCTGAAATGAACAGACATTTCTCAGACAAAGAAGTAAAAGCAGCAAACAAATATACGAAAAAATGTTCAACATCACTGGTTATTCGAGAGATGCAGATGAAAACAACACTGAGATTCCACCTCACCCCAGAAAGAATGGCTGCTATCAAGAAATCAACAAATAACAAATGCTGGCGGGGTTGTGGGGAGAAAGGAACCCTTTTCCATTGCTGGTGGGAGTGCAGACTGGTGCAACCACTGTGGAAGTCAGTATGGAGATACCTCAAAGAACTAGGACTAGAGGTCCCATTTGAGCCAGCTATTCCCCTGCTGGGTATCTTCCCAGAAGAATTAAAAGAATCATACCACAGTGATATATATGCACCCATGTTCATAGCGGCACAGTTTGTAATAGCTAAAGCTTGGAAGCAGCCCAAGTGCCCATCAACTGGAAACTGAATAAAGAAAATGTGGGTTTTTTTATAAAATTGAGTACTACTCAGCAATAAGAACAAAAAACTATAGAGTCCTTCATAGCCATATGGATGAATATTGAGGCCATACTCTTAAGTGAAATAAATAGGACACACATGTAAATACCGAATAGTTTCTCTGGTGTGAGAAACTGATGGTTTAAAGAAGGGTTAAAATGATTAAAATGAATAACTGATCATTTGAAATAGGAATAAAGGTCCAAAGACGAAGGAGTGAAGGGAGGGGAAGGGGAAAGGAAAAGAGGGAAAGGAAAAGCTATGAGAAAAGAAAAAAAAAAGGAAATGAAATCTATGTAAATAGGGAAGGGTGCAGTGGGTGAAGGGTGCACAGGTAATGGGGAAAAAAAATAACCAAGATATATCATGTACAGGTACAAACACCCAATGATAAATGTAAATGAACTGTATACGTAAAATGTACCAATAAAGGAACTAAAAAAATAAATAAATAAAATAAAAAGACTGAGCTCAGATGTCTCCTCTTTTGGAATCTTTCCCTGATTACCACCCTCAAAGCTGACCACTGCCCCTCTTGTGTTATTATCATTTCTAGCACACTCCTCTATCACATTGGTCACTATACCCTGCAATTTCTTATTTATTTCTTTTATTAGACTCTGAGGCTCTGAGGGATAGAAAGACCATATTACTTTAAAATTTATTCTTAGTATTTGGGGCTTATAATAGGACATCAAAAAAGTTTCCTGAGTGAACAGACATCTCTTTATCCTTTCTTTCCTAAATAAGTTATTCTTAATCTTTCAATGGGAATACATTTTACCTCCACCTATAATGAAGTTTCTTGTCTTTAGAAGTGACTTGAGCATCCATGCATGAAGAGATGCTAGATGGAAGAAAGGAGAACAGAAACATGCCTAAGAAGGTAACAGTGTAATGAAAAAGAGGCATATGTTTGCAAATTGAGAAGTAACATATCTGTACTATTCTATTTTTAGCTATCATTTCTTGAAATTCTCTTTTCTCGCTATATTCGGCATAATTTTCTCTAACCTCCTCTATCTGGCTAATTGTTCCTTTATTTTCTCTTAGCCTGACATACTTGCACACTTCCTACTTTCTCACCGTCTCATTTCTAAATCTTTCCTATATATCAAGAACCAAATCAAATGCTACCTTTCTCTGAGTCTTTTCACTTCCCCAGATAGAAAAACTCTTCCCTTTTCCCAAATGTCAATAACATTTTAAAACAGGGAATCTATTCCATAGTTATTATCACTGTATACTTCAAGTTAAAGTTTTGTGGGGTTTTTTGGTAGTGGTGACTGAACTCGGGTCCTTGGGCTTGCAAGCCAGGTGGCGGAACCACTGAGCTTAATCCTTGGCCCTATAGTTGTTTTTGTACATGTTATCTTCCTTGGTAGACATATTCTTTTTTTTTTTTTTAGTATCGGGGATCGAACTCGGATCCTTGCGCTTGTGAGGCAGGCAGTGGAACCACTGAGCTAAATCCCCAGCACCTTGGTAGACATATTCTTGGGTGAATGATTTCCATTTGTCTATGTTTTGGATTTCCACAACACATGGGGTAGTGTATGGAGCAAATGTTCAAAAAGAATTGCTGAATGAATAATTCATAAATGAGTGAATGAATATATACATATTGGGTAATTTAGCTCATCTTGGCACACTGAAGATGCCCCACAAAGAAGTACAGAAAATGAAAGCAAGAACTCTGCAGCCAGACCTACTGGGATTCAATCCTAGCTCCATTAGCTATAAGTTCTTGGGTAAATTAATTTTAATAATTAGCTCTCATATCTCCCAAAAGGGAAGTAATTACAGAACTATTCTCATGAACTTTAGTTAAGAATTAATGAGGCAAGTATTTTATTTAATACCACATAGTAAGAGCTTATCCTCCTCGTGCTCAAAGAACACTTATGAAGCTTGTATGCTATGATTAGAATCAGAAAAGTTGTAAGAATCCTGCTTGCTAGATGTCTTTTTCTTTTTTTGGTACTGGGGAAAAAACTCGAGACTTTGCACTCACGAGGCAGGCGGTGACACCACTGAGCTAAGTCCCAGGTCCTAGATTTCTTAACCATGGGTTGGACTAGTACAAAAAAAAAAATATCCTGAACCTTGATGTTCAGGAACTATGTAACTATAGTTCAACACCTGTCAAATTCAGGTCCTCTATGTATCTTAAGGCTTAAGAGACAAAAGAATGTCACTGCTTAGCTCCTCTTGAGACCACCAGTGAACCCTGTAACTAGGAACAGAAGAGATGTAGGAACTGAGGCATAAATCCCTAGAAGCATACAAGAATCTCAGGTGGAACAAGGCAAATGAATTCAGAAAAGGCATATTAATATACGTATTGTTTCTTGTAATATAAATGATGGAATGTAAAGTTCAATGTATTTTCTTGTCAGAGAGATTATATAGAAAATAGGGTGAAAAAAAGATTTGCTTTTGGTATTATCTCCACAAGTTCTACATTAAAGTTATACACAGTAGCTAAGGTAAATTAGTTGTCATGCTGGAAAGCAGAGTAACACCTTAAGGAAAAAGTACTAGTACATTTTAGCCAGTTTAGGAGCAGTGAAAGTAGACTGTGCCAATACCATGGCCAGGGGAAGGAAGAACAGTAGGAGTTCAAAAAAGATGTGGAGGAAAGCCAAAGAAAACTGTATTTAGTTCACAATTGTGTGGTGCTGACTCTATGGTTTGATACCTCAACTGGAACATTCCAGGCTACTCTGAAAATTCAGAAAACTACTACAGAAATATATCCCAGTAGATGTCAGTTATGTATTTGTTAGGATTTTCTCTTATGTATTCTATTTTCATTGGTTAATAAAGGGATATTAATAAATTTATGGCAAATGAAACCTCTGTTGAAACTGATTTAAATTGTGTTTTTAAGCACATTTATGAAAGTCACACATTTACCATTTTTTCCACTATATTTGTCTTTAATACTTCAAAAAAGTTAATAATGAGTATAATTAGTGTCTTAAAGGTAATTTTATTCAAATGTTCACTCAATTATTTACTGACCCATAAATTTATAAAAGAAAAATCACATGGATCATAATCTTTACATTACCTTATTTTTCCATCTTATAAAATATCTCACTGGTGTCCCACCTGGGGTAAGATCCCAGCCCTGGCACTTAATCATTGCTCTGTGATCTTGGCAGCTTATTTAATGAATCTAAGTCATACTTTTCTTGTTTGTGAAATGAGGGTAGTAAGAGCTACATTGTTTTGAAGCCAAATTAAGGGTTTTGGAGCTTATGTGGGAGATATGTGGGAAATAAACATTAGTGAGTCTTGGTGATTGATCAGATATGAGAAGTGAGAAAGAAGTGTAAAAGATGACTCCCAGGTTGCTGGGCTTGAGCAACTGTGTGGATGTTGATATCACTTAATGGGATGGTTAAGACTGATCTGTCTCTGTGGAGTACGTTTGTGGTATATGTGGTGTGGTGGAGGGGTGATCATGATTTCTTTTTCATTGTTGGAGGTGCCTATGAGCTATTCTGTAGCAAGACTGAGTAAGGAGTTGGCTGATCTGGAGTGTGCAAGAGAAGTTTAAAGTGTTGATGCAAAGTTATAGGGCTCATCTAACATTAGCCTTTAGTCAGGAGTATGTGATGAAAGGACACTGACTAGTGAGGTTTAAGGTATTTATTTGCAAGTGTTTTAAACGCTGAGTTAAAAATGTAACCTGGCTAAAAGAGGATATGAAAACAGAATGAGTGGAGAGATAGGGAGAAGTCAGAGAACTACACATAGGCTTACATATAGTTTAATGAATGACCGTACTAGAAGTTGCTAGGTAAACAGGCTGGAGGGCTGAGAGACTGTGAGGGAGATTAGGATGTAGAAACAAATGGTTTTGGAGGCAGGAAGGTTTTGGACAATGACAAGATCCAGGGCTTGTGTATGGGAGTGACTAAGTAAATGGCATGGAGGAGATCATGAGAGATGAGACCACAGCAGGGTTTTGGCTGGGTTGTACATGTGGATGCTGACAGCAGTGACGAAAAAGACAAGAAGCAGTGGGTACCAAGGACTTCTGAGAATGAGAAAGGGTCCTCAAAAAGTTAGCAGAAGGCAACAACAAAGAAAAGTTACACTGATATAATTCAATGGAAGGAATCTTAAAGAAACAGGAATTTGACAGAAAGGTAGAGAGAGTAGGCAAGTGGCAGATACTTTAAATCTTGTCATTAAGGAAAAAAGGAATGCACGATAATACACAGGCTCCATTGCACACTGCTGTGCCTAAGGTCCTAGGGGACAGCACAATTTTATTTAACGTAATGTGGTAGAAGAAATGCTTGAAGAAGAGAGTGAAGTTTGGGAGCTCTAACCTTGCAGCAGTTGTTCCACAGGGCTTAGTGGAAAGGTGTTAGGTATGGGAGGCAGAGGAAGGAGGTTGGGTAAGAGTAGAAAAAAAAGACACACAAACCAGTATCTAGACAGAAAGGGAGAAATCTTATACTTGGATTAGAAAAGAGGGAAGTGAAGCATGTGTTAGAATTGAGTCTTGATTTAGAAGGGGTAAACAATGGCTGTGTTTTAAAATTAGTCTATTGCTATCTAGGAGTCAATCTAACAAAGGAAGCAAAAGACCTCTACACTGAAAACTATAGCACTTTGAAAAAGGAGACTGAGGAGGATATAAGAAAATGGAAAGGCATCCCTTGTTCCTGGATAGGAAGAACCAATATAGTCAAAATGGCCATACTTCCAAAACTATTATATAGGTTTAATGCAATCCTGATTGAAATTCCAACAATGTATTTCACAGAACTAGAGAAAACAATCCCAAAATTCATTTGGAACCAGAAGAGACCTAGAATAGCAAAAGAAATTTTAGGCAACAGAGATATGGCTGGGGGTATTACAATCCCCAACTTGAAACTATATTACAAAGCTACTGTGATAAAATCAGCATGGTATTGGCAAAGAAACAGACCTGAGGATCAGTGGAATAGATTAGAAGATGCAGACACAATTACAGATATGCTCAGCCACCTCATCTTTGACAAAGAAGCCAACTATCCTCATTGGAGGAAAGATAGCCTATTTAATAAATGGTGTTGGAAAAACTGGATTTCAATCTGCTAAAGATTAAAACTTGACCCATGCCTATCATTATGCACTAAATTAAGACTGAAGTCGATTAAAGATTTAAATATTAGGACAGAAACACTAAATTTGCTGGAAGATAAGTTAGGTAGAACTCTTGAAGATATTGGTATAGGAAAAGATTTTATGAACAAAACCTCAGTGGCATAGGAACTTGCACAAAGAATCAATAACTGGGATCTTATCTTATTAAAATGCTTCTGCACTGCAAGAGAAACCACCAACAGAGCTAAGAGACAATCTACAACATGGGAAAATATTTTCAGCAACTGTATCTTGGAGAAAGGACTACTATCTGGAATATATAAAGAACTGAAAAAAAAATCAAACCCCACAAATTCAAAGACCCAATTCAAAAATGGGCATCTGAAATGAACAGACTTTTCTCAAAGAAGTAAAAGCAGCAAATAAATATACGAAAAAATGTTCAACATCACTGGTTATTTGAGAGATGCAGATGAAAACAACACTGAGATTCCACCTCACCCCAGAAAGAATGGCTGCTATTAAGAAATCACCTAATAACAAATGCTGGCGGGGGTGTGGGGAGAAAGGAATCCTTCTCCATTGCTGGTGGGAGTGCAGACTGGTGCAACCACTATGGAAATCAGTATGGAGATACCTCAAAGAACTAGGACTAAAAGTCTCATTTGACCCAGCTATTCCCCTGCTGGGTATCTTCCCAAAAGAATTAAAAGAATCATACGACAGCGATATATGTGCACCCATGTTTATAGCTGCACAGTTCGTAATAGTGAAAGCTTGGAAGCAGCCCAAGTGCCCATCATCTGGAGACTGAATAAAGAAGATGTGAGTTTTTAAAAAAATAAAATGGAGTACTATTCAGCCATAAAAAACGAGAAGACATTTATAGCTAAATGGATGCACACTGAGGTGATACTCTTAAGTGAAATAAATAGGATACACATATGTAAATACCGAATAGTATCTCTAGTGAGAGAAAGTGAAAGTGTAATTAAGGATACACATGGATGAAATGGCCTAATAACATATTTCTTGGATTGTGTTTCCATCGCGTGGCATATGACTGTATTGAAATTTAAATTAGGGAGAAGGTTGGCTTATGTGGAGTCTGCTAACTAACTGGAGTTTTTTTTCAGATCATTATTTGTTCAATGTTGGTTTTGGGGACCTTTCTGAAACAAATCACATCCTCTTGTGTCTTGTTGGTGCTTGAGATGCTTTTTTAAAGTTATATGGAAAAATGTTTAAGTGCTTTTCAGTTTTGTTTTGGTTGAGTTCTACTGTATTTGAATATTATTGCAGTTTTTTTTCCCTTGCACTGTTTTTCTTTGAGTGGTTTTAATTTTTTGTATGTGTGTATATTTGATAATAAAGTTATTTAATAATTTTTTTTAAAAAAATAGTCTGTTGCTACTTCTTTAAGCCTGGCTTGCATGCTGTATATTCTCAGACCATTACTCTCAAAGACCTATAGCTCTTTCTCCAATAAATCCACAGCACAGAGTCTAGTATATGGTATATGCTTTATACATAATTTTTAAACTAATGAATAGGGACTGGAAGTGTAGCTCAGTTACAGAGGGCTTGCCTAGTATGATGGAGGTCCTGGGCTCACTCTCAGCACTGGCCCCGACCCCCAAAATGAAGATAGTTGCTGGACAGGTAACAATGTCACCTTCTTTAACAGTTTTTTATTCTAAAGAAGTCTTTTATGTACTAGTTCTTTCCTTCAAATTATTCTGGCATCACATCCATTTTTAACAAACCTTGCTTTAGTTCACTAATCTTCCTTTGTCTTTTAGTTAGAAGCTGACATTATCCAGCTAATCTCTAGGTTAGTAGTGACATAATTAAACCAGAAACCTAATGTCATATCATGCTTGCTACTTCATATGGTAGTAATTAATTACTCTCAAGGAAAACTCAGGTCTCTATTTTGTGTGATCTATTTAAAATAACTTTATTATGTACTCTTAGGTTTTAAAGAGATGATGCGAATGATCTTTTCAGTTACGTATCTATAATGGAAGATTTATTACTAATGCATGTACTGAAAAACTTGAAGGAACGATGACTATTCCAAGAAAATTTAGTGCCAAAAAATAGTTTAGAAAGACTGAATATCCAGTACTGAGTCATGGGAAGTGGGAACAAGAAAATTGGTTTCACTGGAAAACATTCCACATGTAACACATGGTACATTTCAAATGACTGTCAAGACTATATTTTTTTTATTACATTTTGTTTTGCTATTCATTATTTGACAGGACCTAAAAAATTAGCCGGCTATACATAATAAACTGTATTTTAAGCATATGTGGTCTTTGCATATGAATGTATTTTAGGCTGTATATCTGCCAATTGGTAAGAGAACATCTATTTTTGCATTTAAATGTTATTTCACAATTTGTTTCCATTTGATAGCTAATTTGGGAAGATTTGCATGTATGTTGGTCATTTAAAAATATTTTTGGTACAAAGAATATTTTTGCACTTAATTTGTTTTTATTACTTAATAGTACTGCCAAGACTATTAGCAGGGTTACAACTGCCCATCTGTCCTCAAGGAAGAACAGCTCTGCTTTCTTTGTGCAGGGGCTGATGAAACTGGTAATTACACTTTGTCCACTCAGTCCCACTAAATCACTTAGAAAAGGGCAAAGAGGAAGTGTCTTTCCTGTATTCATGTGTATAACACAGAGCTGATAGGTAGAGAGGGGAAGTATAGGGCTGGTTAGAATACAAAGCCAGAACTTCTACTCTGATCTCAGTTACTGAAACTTGGTTACAGGAGAGGATACTACCTTTATCGCTCCTCCCACCATATTTCTAGATTTCCATAACAGAAAAGAGCAGCTGCCCTTTATACCAGAGTGTTTTGAGGAGTGGCAGAAACAGTAGTGATAGCAGAGAGAAGGCACTACCTTCTAAATTACCTTTCATAATTTATAAGGATTTTTCTTACACATTATCTTAGTGAGAAAAATATTTTTTCCATTTTACAGATGAATTAATTGTGGCTCAGAGAAGTTAGGTTACTACACTTGATCTTAGCCAAAAGACTGAGAAGTGATAAGAAGTTAGGTTACTTGGTCAAAATTACACATTTATTAAGTAGTAGGTCTCTTGGCTGTAAATCTTATACTCTAATTATCTTTAAAGAAAAAATAGACTATACTCTATCATTTACAATATCCAGTTCCAGTTTCATTTAAGTGGACTCTTAGGAAACAAGCTTAATGCAGAACAATTTTGATTTTTGTCATTTGCCCAGCCATTTATAAGCTCCTTCAACTTGGCAGGTTTCTCGTCACAGAAAGTATTTTTCTCTCAGCACTTTGAATAGGTTACCTCACTGCCTTCCAGCCTCTATTTTTAAGTGGTAAATAAGCCAATAATATTATCAATGACCCTTATTAATTTCAGGATTCACTTCTCCCTTATTACTTTCAAGATTCTATGTTTTTACATAGTTTGTATCTAGGTGTAGATATCTTTTAGTTTCTTCTACCTAAAATTCACTGAGCTTCTTAGATGTATAATGTCTTTCACAAATTTGGGTGAAATGTTCAGTCATTATTTCTTCAAATATTGTTTCTTCCCCTTTCTCTCCTTCCCCTCTGGATCTGTCATTATGCATGTACTGGCATATTTGCTAGTATGCCACAGATTTCTGAGGTTCAAATTCATTTTTCTTCATTCTTTTTTTCTTTCTGTTCTTCAGACTCAATAATTTCTATAGACCCATCTTCACTTACTGACTCTTTGTTCTGCCTGTTCAAATCTGATGTCAAGCTCCCACTACTGAATTTTTCATTTCAGTTATTATACTTTTCAATTTTGGAATTTCTATTTATTTTTAAAAATTATCTTAGGTTGACCATCCCTCTTCTAAAAATCAAAATGCTCCAAAATCTGTAGCTTTTTGAGTGCCAACATGATGCCACAGGGAAAACTCTATATGTGACTTTGGGATGAGTTGGAGCTAAAATATTGGCACATAACACAGTACACAGAATTAGTAAAAATACTGGATAAAATTACCTTCAGGCTAAGTGTATAAGGTGTATGTGAAATACAAAAAAGAATTTTATATTTAAACTTGGATCCTATCTCCAAGATATCTCATTATATGCACATATGCAAATACTCCAAAATCCAAAAATATCTGAAATGTAAAACACTTCTGGTACCAAACATCTTAGATAACAGATATTCAATCTGTATTTCTTGTTATTAATATTTTCTATTTGGTAGACATCATTCCCATACTTCTCTTTAGTTCCCTATACATTTCTTTCTTTAGTTCTTTGAACACATTAAATAGGTGATTTAAAGTATTGTAAGTTCAACGCCTGGGCTTCCTTAGGAACAGTTTCTCTTAGCTACCTCTTTTCTATATATGGGCCATACTTTCTTGTTTCTTTGCATCTTTCAAAAATGTTTGTTGAAAACTTGATATTTTAAATGGTATAGTTGTCTATTTAATACTATTAATATTAATAAATAATGGCAAGTGTAAAAATCAGGTCATGGCCTTTCCCCAGGGTTTACTGTAATTGCTATTTGTTTTAGTTCTTGTTGATATTTTTGAACATATTTTTAAAGTGTAATCTTTACCACTATTATAATTTGGATATTGTTTGTCCCCACAAAGCTTCACATATTGAGGTGTTGGGCCCCAGCATGGCAATGTGGGAGTAGTGAACCTTTTACAGGTGGGGCCCAGTGGTAAATGCTTAGGTCACTGAAGGACCCTGGTTGGTTCTTGAAAGACAATTCTTATAAAATCTGAAGGCTGGCCCCTCTCAGTTTTTCTCTGGCTTCCTATACTGAGATGTAATCATCTGTTCTTACATATGCTCGTGCCATTGCCATGTGATACAGCTGAGAAGGTCTTCACCAAAACTGAGCCAATGCCAGTGTCATGCCCTTCGACTTACAAAACTGTGAGCTAAGTAAACTTTTCTTATCAGTGGCCTAAGGTATTTTAGTATAATAATGCAAAACTGACTTGAGTAGCCACTTTAGTTTCCATTTGGTTAGCTTACTGGTCATTTAATGATTACACAGCAGATCTCCTTAAAGGTCTGGAACAAGTAAGATGCCAGTTCTTTGCTAAAGAGGCCTCTAAGTATGTTTGGGGATGCTTTCGACTATGCCTTGGCCTTCACTTTCTGCTTGCACAAAAGGTTAAGGACAGAAAAAGTTCAGAGTGTGGGGCCTTTTCAGGTTTTTCCTGAGCATGCACACAGCCCTAAGGATGTGCAGAGTCCTGTCAAGAGCATGTCCTTCTAGTTTTCCAGGAATATAACACAGCTTTCAAAAGCTCTGTGGACATATCATTCCCCAATTTTTCCTTTTAAAATTTCTGGTTAGTCTATTGTTATCTCAACTGTTTTCTACTGCCTCAAGCAAGTTTAAAATTTATTAATTGCCTCTTGATTGTTTTTTGACATACAACCCCAAGGATTGGGAGGAAAGCTCCTAGTAGATAACATTTAAGAGTATTTATTGTGCAGCTTATTTTGATAATAAAGTTATTTTTACCTCATTAACAAAGAAAAAGTATATTCCACACTTGTAACAATGTCAAAGTGGTTATAAGACCAAATATATTTCCTAATGAAGAATGCACTGGAAATATTAGAGAAGTAGATAAGTGAGGCAGACAGTAGCATCACTGAGCTAAATCCCCAGCCTGAGAGTGAAAAAGCTTTTAACTGATGACTGGAGAACAAGTGATGAGCTGAAAAATAGATCTGACCATGAAATACATTTCAAGCTACTGAAAGATATGGTGCCTATGTAGAAGTAGGGATTAGTAGACAGCAATACACATGTTAGAACTTTAATGAGGTAAAAAAGCATTGTTTTTAAGCAATAACAGGTTTCTAGTCATGACTGTGTTAGGACTTAATTATCCTAAACATAAATGCCTTAACTTACAATCAGTTATGTATAATTTACAACAGGAGATACATATGTATCACACAGAAAAAGTGAAAATTGAATAGAGATACTTTTCAATAGTTAATAATTAAAAATAAAATGTATTCTGATCATAGAATGTTTGTTTCTACTTCATTGTAAAAATTTACCATTTAATAATGAGATAAAATACAAATATGTTTGCAATCTCAAATGTTTCCTGTTTCCTTTTGTATCTGATTTTTAGTTGATTTTGAAGAAGGAAAAGAAAAGCTTCTATACATTTTCTACTAAAAGAAGTCATGCAAGAAAAAAGATAGAAAGAAAAAATCCTTCTAACATTGGAACCAGTTGAAAAACCACAAGTATTCAAATGCAGGAAATCATGACTTTAAAACATTTTAATGTGATCTACTCTTGGGAAACAAAGTTAACGAAACTCTATTTCTGTACAGGAAATCTTCCAGCATACAGTTGTAATACACTGCAGTGAAGGGTACAGCTGCAGATTTTTCACCTGTAGTGCCCCACTGGTATTGTGGGTTACTGCATTGCATCAAGACTGCCTTCCTGTCCGGAAAACCCTCTAAGTACAAACAAGACTCTAAGTCTAGATTTTATTTTCCCCTGGTATCAGAATATGGTAATTTAAGAGCCCTGAGAAATATACTTTAGCCTTTAAAAGGAAATGTGTAACATTCTTTTATTAGGATCTATGTTTGGGTTGGTTTTTCAAAAAACATAACATATGACCTAGTTATCTTATCAATTTATCAAGCTACCAGGTTTCAAGCAAATGCAGGTGTGTAATACGATACTCTTCCCAAATCATTTTCCTTACGGAGAAAAAATAAAAATATATTATGAATTCTAGGTCAAAACCAGCAAGGCCAACTTTACTATTTTAGAGTTTCTTTTAATGAGACTGTAAACTCTAAATTCATACTGTGTTTTGGTCTCATATCTAACTATTCAGGTATTTAACTCATTTGTATCAAATGAGTGTATATAATGTACTTTAAAAATTAATAGTAACTTGTTAGTTTGCAAATAGGTAAAGTTTGGGCTTTTCATAATTACTGACAATATGTATATTTTATTACCAAATATTTTATATATATTTTATGTTTATCATATAAACATAACTGTATATATGAATTTGCTTTAGATTACCAATTATATTTTATCAAATATTTATTAAATATTTCTATAGTAAGGGCAAGCTAGGGACATGATGGTCAGCAAGACAGACATATGATTCTTGCCTTTATGTAATTTACAAAGGAGGCCCCTACCTCTTTTCCCAGACTAGTATCCTACTTTTATACTATATATACACCTTTAATAAATAAATAGTAAAGTACATAGGGTTGCCAGGAATGATTTGAAGTGTCTTTTAAAAAATGTTTTCTTATTCTTGCTTGCTTTGCTATCTTCTGCCCACCATGGACTGTTTCTCCTCTGCAATGTTTGTGTGTCATTCCACCTTGCCTTGGGGCCAGCCAATTATGGACTCAAACCTCTACAAACTGTCTTCTGGGAAAATGGTAGGATGGAGAGCAGCAGAAAAACAGCATCTCTGACATCTGGAATCCAGATGCTGGAATGTAGCAATGTGAGGAAGAGGAGGAGGGAAGTAGGTCCCTGGGACCCAGAAGGATCTGAAGCAAGAATTAGAGCCCACAGGGAAAGTGAAGAGAGGAACAAAAACTCAGAGGGTGATGGCAAATGGTGCTTTTTCCCTGAACCCTGGCTCATAGTATGGCAGGGGCAGCTCGAACCTGCAGAGGCACAGTGACTTCTGGTGAACCCAGAAGCCTCCATGAACAAATTAGCCAGTGGAATGGAGCAGTGGATGCTGGAGACTACAGTGGCTAATGAGTTATTCAGGTTCAGATGCCCCCTAGGAGAGAGTGATTGCCTGGTAGCCATTTTCAATAGGGGCCAATGGAAGTCAGAATTCAGAACAGCTGAAGGGGTTGGTTCCATTTAGCAGCTCCAACTGTCAGGGTGAGGCACAGCAGAGTTCAAATGAGCAGGAGGTTAAGAAACGAAGTTCAAGCTGGCAGGAGTCACTTGGAGTGTTGCAGGCTGAAAAACTAGGGTTCCCTCCTCAAAGCCAGAAACCAGAAGCAGCTTGAACTCAGTGGAACTAAAGGCTCAGGTTTGCTGGGATTATCTACCAACACCATAATTCTACTGATGGGTTGTTGGGATCAATCAACACAGATCTGGCTTCTGTCTGCCCGATCAACCAGTGACAGGAGAGACATGCTCAGAAGTGGACATTTTTTCCCCTACTTTTCTTTTCTTTTAAAAAAAATTTTATTTTATTGGTACAATTAGGTATACAATATAATGACATTCATCATTGGAAATTTGCACCTTTACATTATCTTTCTTGGTTCTTATTTTTCCCCATTCCCCTGCCCTCCCTTCAACTCCTCCATCCTTCCCTATTTACAAAGACTTTTCCATTTTTTCATTTTTTCTCATATTAATTCCATTCCCTTCTTTCCTCTCATACCCCTGTCACTTCCCCTTCCCCTTTGCCCCTTTTCTTCCTATTTCACATTATCTATTATACATTTTAGTCCTTATTTACCTTTCAGTTTCTCACACTAGAGAAACAATTCAGTATTTACACATGTGTGTCCTGTTTATTTCACTTAAGAGTATCACCTCAATGTCCATCCATTTAGCTATAAATGTCTCTAATTTCTCATTTTTTATGGCTGACTAGTACTCCATTTTATAAAAAACCACATTTTCTTTATCCAGTCTCCAGGTGATGAGCATTTGGGCTGCTTCCAAATTTTAGCTATTACAAATTGTGCTGCTATGAACATGGGTACACATATAATCACTGTGGTATGATTCTTTTAATTCTTTGGAGAAGATATCCAGCAGGGGAATAGCTGGGTCAAATGGGACTTCCAGTCCTAGTTGTTTGAGGTATCTCCATACTGATTTCCACAGTGGTTGCACCAGTCTACACTCCCACCAGCAGTGAAGCAGGGTTCCTCTTTCCCCACAGCCCTGCCAGCATTTGTTATTGGTTAATTTCATGATAGCAGCCATTCTTTCTGGGGTGAGGTGGAATCTCAGTGTTGTTTTCATTTGCATCTCTCGAATGACCAGTGATGTTGAACATTTTTTCATATGTTTATTTGCTATTTCTACTTCTTTGTCTGAGAAATGTCTGTTCATTTCAGATGCCCATTTTTGGATTGGGTCTTTAAATTTGGGAGGTCTGATTTTTTAAAGTTCTTTATAGATTCTAGATAGTAAACCTTTGTCTGAGGAAGAGCAAGTGAAGATTTTTTCCCACGTGGGTCGTCTCTTCACACTGTTGGTTTCTCTTGCTGTGCAGAAGCTTTTTAATAAGAAGAGATCCAACTTGTTGATTGTTTGTGCTAGTTCACAGGCAACTGCCCCCTACTTTTCTTCCTTTTTAATTTTTTTATTTTTAAGTTTAAAAAATTTTTATTTTCTATTTTTTTCTTTTTCTTGTTTTTGTTTCTATACCAGTGAGAACATTGTTTCTAGTTTTTTGTTTTGTAGTTGTTTCTGTTTCTTTTTTCTTTCCCTCCTGTCTTTTTCACCAGTTCCTAAAGCCTGTATAATCATCATTTCCTCCAGCCTTGCCTCTAATCATTTTCTCTTCTTCTACTTCTCTAGTTTTTCCCCTAATCCCTTTTAAATTTTCTCCCCTGAGGGCAAAATCTCCATATTGAGAGGATATTTACTGTACACAATTTTCTGGTTTCTTTTTGATTTGGTTATATAACTACAAATCCTGTAGATACAGCTAAAGATGGCAAATTAATAGTTACCACAGTTTGCCATTTTCTAGGATGTGTTTGATGCCATTATTTCTGACTGTGCTACTTTAGCCAAGGGGTCATAATTGTTCTAATCAGTTGTTCTTACTTGTGTGTCACAACAGAGACTGCCTGAAGGTCTTAAACAATACTATATGCCAGTGCCAAAGAACTAGGGGCTAGGCAAAATAGGCAGCAACTTCTCATCCCTGATAAGCTGAAGAGGTAGTATCTTGCAACAGAATCAAAATCCAAAAGCCAGCTACACCTGGAAGACATCTCTAAAGAGCAGTCATTTCCTAAGGGTTCTAAATACTAGCAATAAATATACCAAACATAACAATTTACAAGCATCAACACAAGAATTAAACCGGAAAAAAAAAGAAAAAAGAAAATGAGAAGACATGGAAGCAAGCAAGATGCAACCCTAGACTTCCAGCTTGCCAAATGTAAACCCAGGGGGCCAATGAAGTGGAACAATTTGAAAGCCACCCACCTGGACTCTCTGAAGTGGTAACGGTGGAAGTAACAAAGCAAATGAATGAGGCTCTAGAGAAAAAAAAATCAGAAATAATTTCTCATATAACTTCAGAGATGATGGCCACAATGAAGGGCATGATTAGTGAATCTAGAAAAGACACAGATGAAAAAATGGAGGACCTTAGGAAAATGATGGAAACCATGAATGCCCAACATAGGAAAGAAATGGAATCCATGAAAAAGATTTAATCAGACAGATTTAATCAGATATTCAGGAGATTAAGAATTCTACTGAAAGTATACACAGCAGAATGAACCAAGGTGAAGACAGGATATCAGATCTAGCAGACAGGACTGCAGTTAGGAATCATGAAAAGGAAGATTTCTTAAAAATAGCAAGGGACTATGAAAAATCAACAGCTGCTAGATGATGCAAAGAAGAATAACATAAGATTGATCAGAGTCAATGAAAAAGCAGGAGATAGTGCAAGCCACATAAAAAACCTATTTACAGAAGTAATAGCAGAAAATTGCCCAAGCATGAAAAAAGAATTTGACATACAGGTAAGTGAGTCATATAGAACTCCAATTAGCAATGATCAAACAAAAATCTACCCTAAGCCATATAACTGTCAAGATTCCAGAAATTCAACACAAGAACAGAATTTTTTTTTTTTTTTTTGTACTGCAGTTCAAACTTAGGACCTTGCGCTTACCAGGCAGGCCCAGCACTACTGAGCTACATCCCCAGCCCAAGAATAAAATACTAAAAGCTGTTAGAGAAAAGAAACAAATCACTTATAAAGGAAAGCCCATAAGAATTACAGGAGACTTCTCAACACAAACCCTTAAGTGAAGGACAGCTTGGAGTCAAGTATTTCAAGCCATAAAAGAAAACAACCTCCAACCTAAACTGATGTAACCTGTAAAACTATCTTTCAAAATTGATGGAGAAATAAGATACTGCCCTGATAAACTGACAAACTCTTAGCCAACCTTACCAAAAAAAGGAAAGACTCAATTCTCTGTGATTAGGAAGAAAAGGGTGAAATCACAAGGCTTGCAGAAATTTGGATGACCATTAATACCTACTTTGAGAACCTGTATTCTAATAAGATAGAAAACAAAGAAAAAAAATGGAGATTCCTAGATACATATGAATTACCAAAGCTGAATCAAGAAGATAAAGATTCTAAATAACTCAATGTTAGTCAATGAAATTGATGATATAATTAAAAACCTACCAACAAAGAAGAGTCCAGGTCCTGTAGGATTCACTGCTGAATCCTTACAAGAATCCTGAATTTCTTACAAGAAATTTAGAGATGATCTAATGCCACTACTGCTCAAACTCTTTAATGAAATTGAAAGAGATGCAATACTCCCAAACTCATTCCTGGAAGCAAGCATTACCCTGATATCAAAACCAGAGAAAGATTCAAACAAAAAAGAGAACTACAGGTGTCTTTGTAATGAACATAGACACAAAAATCCTCAATCAGATACTGGAAAATAGAATACAGCAAGTCATCAAGATTATACATCATGACCAAGCAGAATTCATCCAAGGGATGCAGGGATGGTACATTAGCAAATCAATAAACATAATGCACCATATTAATAGAGCCAAGGACAAAAACCACAGGATCATCTCAATAGATGCAGAAAATGTATTTGACAAAATCCAACACCCATTCATGATAAAAACCATAAAAAAATTGTAATAGATGGTCTTTATTTTAATTTGATGAAAGCTATCTATGATAAACCAACAGCCAACATCATGCTAAATGTTCAAAAACTGAAAGCTTTCACTCTAAAATCAGGAACAAGACAAGAATGTCCACTATCATCACTCTTTTTCAATACAGTTCTGGAAACATTAGCCAGAGCTGTTAGATAAGAGAAAGAAATAAAGGGAATAAAGATAGGAAAGGAAGAAGTTAAATTATCATTATTTGAGGATGACAAAATACTCTTCATAGGAAACCCCAAGAATTCCACCAAAAGACTCCCATATTTAATAGCCAAATTCAATAGCATAGCTGGATATAAAGTCAACACTCAAAAATCAATAGCATTCCTGTACCCAAAAAAGAAACTTACTGAGAGGGAAATTAGGAAGACCATACCTTTCATAATAGCATCCAAAAAAAAAAAAAAAAAAAGAAATATTTAGGAATCCACCACCTAGCGACGGAAGTAAAATGACTTCACATTGAATACTAAAGTGCTCTGAAAAAGGAGATTGAAGAGGACATCAGAAAATGGAAAAACATGCCTTGTTCTTGGATAGGAAGAACCAATATAGTGAAAATGGCCATACTTCCAAAACTGTTTTACAGATTTAATGCAATCCTGATCAAAATACCTATAGCTTACCTCGCAGAATTAGAGAAGACAATCTTAAAACTCATTTGGAACCAGAAAAGACCTAGAATAGCAAAAGCAATCTTGAGAAACAAAGGTAAGGCAGGGGGCATCATAATCCCTGACTTGAAATTAAACTACAAAGCTCCTGTGATAAAAATACCATGTTTCTGGCAAAAAAAGAAAAAAAAAAAAAAGCAACCAAACCAAACAAACAAAAATAAAAAAACCATACTCAAGGCTCAATGGAACAGATTAAAAGATGCAGAAATAACTCCAAACACACTCAGCCACCTTTGACAAATACATTTATGGTAGAAAGATAGCCCCTTCAATAGATGGTGCTGGAAAAACTGGCTTTCTATATTCCAAAGATTAAAAGTAGACCCATATCTCTCATCATGCACTAAACTAAAATTGAAATGGATCAAAGATCTAAATATTAAAACACAAACACTAAATCTTCTGGAAGATAGAATAGGTAGAACTCTTGAAGACATAGGTGTAAGCAAAGACTTTAGGAACAAAACCCTAATCACACAGGAAATATCTCAAATAATCAACAACTGGGATCTCATCTTTTAAAAAACTTTTGCATAGCAAAAGAAACTACCAACAGAATGAAGAGACACCCATAGAGGGGGAAAAAGTTTTTGCCAACCGTTCCTCAACAGACTAATATCCAGAATATATAAAGAACTAAAAAAAAAAAAATCAGATCCCCAAATTTAAAGACCCAATCCAAAAACTGGCATCTGAGAGGAACAGACACTTCTCAGATGAAGAAGTAGAAACAGCAAATAAATATATGAAAAAATGTTCAACATTACTGGTCATTTGAGAGATGAAAAGTAAAACAACACTGAGATTTCATCTCACTCCACAAAGAATGGCTATTATCAAGAAATCAATCAGTAATAAATGCTGGCAGGACTGTGGGAAAAAAGGAACCCTTCTGCACTGTTGATGGGAGTACAGACTGGTACAACCAATGTGGAAATCAGTGTGGAGACTGCTCAAAAAACTAAAACTAGAGGTTCCATTTAACCCAGCTATTCTCCTTCTTGGTATCTCCTCAAAAGAATTAAAAGCACCCTATCACTGCGATATATGCACACTCATGTGTACAGCAGCACAGTTTGTAATAGCTAAATCTTGGAAACAGCCCAAATGCCTATCAAACAATGAATGGATAAAGAAGATGTGGGGTTTTCTTATACAATGTTCTACTTTGCCATGAAGGATAAATTTGAAACATTTCTAGGTAAATGGATGGACACTGAGACTATACTCAGAAGTCAAATAAATCAGACCCACATGTTCAAATAATGCATGGTTTCTTGGTGTGAGAAAATGAAAGTGTAAATAAGGACAAAAATGTATAATAGATATTGTGAAATAGGAAGAAAATGTTGAAATGGAAAGGAGAACTGGCCAGGGGGAAGGAAGGAAAAAGGAAAAAAGAGAATAGAAGGAAAAAATAGAAACAGCGTTTGTAAATAAGGAGAAGTGGGATTGAATGGAGGGGAAGGAAAGGGGAAAAAAGAAGAATCAAGATATACTGTGTAGAGGTTCAAATTCCTTATAATGAATATTATCATTATGTATATCTAAAATGTACTAATAAAATTAATTAAAAGTTTTCTCTAGCAATGTACTTATTTCATACTTTTCTAGTAAATCTGAATCTGTCTTTATAGTCTAAATTAATGTGGTTTAATTATTTATCAGGGGAAGATACCATTTCCTCCTCTCATAGGTGAGTATCAAAGTATTATCTTTACATGAGATCTTCTATAGACCTGCTAATGGTTGGAGTTACTCATGTGAGCAGCACGGGGGTGCTGATGGGAACAAAAAGTTTTTGTTGGTGGGTAAGAGGATAAAGGAAGAAAAAAATGTGCAACCCTGAAATGCAAAAAAGTAGGCCTGCAAAATCAGCTCCTGAGTAAGAGGCAGACTCTAGAGTGTAGTTTTGAAAACAATAACTTTGCTTGGCCTCTGATACTCTGTGTAAGTGTCTGGGGAGAATAAGTCTCTGAATGACCAAAGTCATATTGTGTGTAAATTCCTAAGGAAGTAGGCCCCTGCCTCTTTTCCAGGCTGGTCTCTCCCTTTATACTACATATCCCTTTAGCTGTCCTCAGTATGTTGCCACAAGTGACTGCTTGAGTACACCTCCTCCCAGAAAAACAAAAAGAACAAAACAACCCTTCTTTAATTGTCCAAATTAAAAGTAATTTCTCTTCAGAAGAGATATTCATGGTTCTAGTGACACTTCCCAATACTATCTGAATTTAGCTGTGCGCATCTGTGCATATGGAACTCCAACTTGTGGACCTGGTAACTTCTTGTCTCTCTTCAAGGGTACCCTGTGCAGAGTAAGCACAAATGCTGGTTGTTATGTCTTAACTTCTCACCAGAAACACTGCAAAATCCTCTTTATCTTCAGCCTGCTCATTAACAGTTTTCACAGATCCACCAAACAGATAAGCGTAACAGTCCGTAAAGTCCATACTATTGATGAATATGCACATAGGGACTGACTTTGGAAATAACATTGAGGCTTCTCCTATCTTACAATTATTTCATCATGAATGAATTCAAATAGATGCCATTTAAACTCAATGTGAATTGTCACATTTCAAGTATTCATTAATCCAATGGACAAGAAATGACAATGTAATTGGCAAAAACTATTGTGGTTAAAAACTGGATCAGATGTAGTTGAATGTAAATTCAAAAGTCTGGAAACATAATTTTGGTCATTATGTATGTAATAAATTTTGTTCACAATATATAAAATGACTTGAAATTTCAAAGGATTTATTCAAATCTGATAAAGTAAATATGAATAAAAGGTATATTTTCCCAAGACAATCATTCCTAAATGGCCTTCTCAACACAGTAGCCCTGAAGTGGAATGCAAAAAAATAGGCACAAATATGATACATGTTATTACAAAGAAATGTGAATGTGTTTGACGTTAATCATGATTCTTTTCTTATTGTATGTCATGTCAAATTTGCCTGAAATAATGACTTATAATAGTTTAGTGCCAATCATTCTTAACCTTATAATTCCCAGACTTACCATGAGAGTAGCCATATGGTGTTAGAAAACACATCTGCTTATATACCAACTGAACATATCAAACCACAGCTCTGTTCACTTAGTTTGTTTTCAGTTTTAGGTAGTTAAGAGAACAAAGAATCTTCTCACAGATAACTATAATTCTCTACATCTTGCAAAATCATCTCTTAAAAAGTCTACAGCGAGGCAAATTTCCTGGGTTGGAATGACTGGTTATTTCTTCATGAATCTGCAGATAGAATTTCTGGCTGTACTGACCAACATTATTTGGTGGTGACCTATGTCCTGTTAAGTGGATCATCATGTAGAAAGAATGTAATGTGGAAAAGATGAGTTTTGAGAATGCTTTTTAGACAATTTTGTTAAAATCATAACTCATCACAGGCTAAACTAAAAGCTACAGGCACCTAATTTGTCGTTTAGGGGTACAAAACAAACTTCAGGTAGGATTTTTTCTTGTAAGATTAATGGAAAGGAAAAAAAAGTATGAAATAGAAAACAAATAGTATGGATACAACTAACAACAACAATAAAGTCCACCAAACATCGAGTGGTATCCCTAACTAGTTGTTGTATTTGCACAGAGTAATCAGGAACCTTCTCAGTTATCACCTACTCTGATTCTCTTCCCCTGACCCTATTGCAGTTATTGTTAAAAACCACAAAGAACGAATTCTCCCTAATATAACCAATTCTTCAAAATTTAGTGTATAATTTAAAATGGTGTTTAGAGACATTTCCCCCAATAAAAATACCTTACTTTTAGTGTTAAAAGTATCAGCCTACATAATTATACAATATTTTAAAGACTTTGAATTCCATTTGTAATTCATGATATGCAAAAACTGACAATTCCAAAAAAAATACCTGAATGATGTTACTCAATAAAAAATTATAGGTTTGTAGGTTCCCTAAAAGGTGCAATCTGTCACAGTTCTGAGGTACTGAGGGCTGGTCTACATTCATTTGAATATAATGAACTATGATTTTTTTAAAGACTATCTATCTCCAACCACAGAACCTCATTGTACCTCAACTGGTTATCCATGACTTAATAGGTTGATCTGAGAATTAAAGAAAAAAATATTTTCTGGCTAAAACCCTAAATTCAAGCCTTTTTTTTTGGTACAATAACATTCTATTTCTGACTTTTGGCATGCTTTTCTCTTTGGATTCCATCCCTGACAGACATCTGTATTTTGTAACTTTTCTTACATTCTGGCTCGGAAGATACTCTGACTCTGGCCCAATAATGCTTTTCTGTTTGAATTCATTACTGTGAGAACTGCAGGACTGACAAGGACTTTGGGAGGTCATATAGACATCAACTTGCTGCTCTGGACAAAATAAAACTCGAAACCATGAAAACAAATGATGTTTAAAGACTTGTAGAAAATGTTTTATGACACATTTTCTTTATAAAAATGTTACCGTATTTGGTGGACATCATAATCTTCTATAAAATGAACTACCATAGAACTTACATTTTTAGCTCATTAAAGGGATAAACTATGATAAATCATCTGCTTGGCTCCAATGTTAAAAGAATTGTGGCAAGAGAGGTACAAAGCTTATATGATACTAACAATATTTTACTGACAATAATACAATGCTACTGATGTCATTCTCATTTACTTTGGTCTTAGTTTTAATGTATTTTATTTATCAATTAATGTCTTGTAGTTGTTTTTCAAAACAAAAACAATTGCCCAAACCTTCATAACTGAGTTTACTTACTTGCTCTGTAATCATTAATCTATTTGCAGTTTCATTATCTATCAAATTGCAATAACATATAGAATGCACAAGATTTGGTGAAGAGCAAAGCAAAGCATGTAGATAAACTGGCAAACACAATTTCTGGAAAACCGAAATTGCTCAATACATGCAGGCTGCTGCTTAGTGAAAAATATATCACTGAATTCTATTTCTGAAGGTTGGAGAAACTATGGACAAACTATAGTATGTATTGCTGGATGGTTAAAACCACTGTTTAAAAGGTTGATGGGGAGCTGGGTGTGATGGGACATACATGAAACCCCAGATACTTGAGAGGTGGAGGCAGGAGGATCTCAATTTGAGGTCAGTCAGAAAAACTCAGGAAGATCTTGTCTCAAAAAAGGGGGGTGTTGGGGATGAAGCTTAATGGTAGAACACCCTTGGGTTTCCTCACTAGTACATTAAAAATGTTGATGAGGGAGTTTATAATGATGACCGGGTCAGATATGATTATCGGGTCAGACTGATTACACATAATCAATTTTAACATATCTCTCATCTTCTATTGTGATGCAATAGGAATAATATTGTGTTAACTGTAAAGCATTTTTTCCAAAGAATTTAACTCAAATGCTGTGACTATGACATTACAAAAAATGTGGGAGATAGAAGAATGTATTAAAAAATACAAAGCACAGTAAACCATCATCCAAAATATGTGACATTTTCCAGGTGAAATGATCCATTTTTTTCAACAAATAAATGGCATGTACAGGAAGAGAGGAAACTATTAAATATTAAGAGAGATTAAAAAACCATATCCATTATGTAGTATATAAATCTCATTGGGATCCTGATTCAGACATCTCTTAAAAATAAAAGTATTTTTCAGAAAATAGGGGAGAATTAAATATAAACTATTATTTTATAATAAGGAATTATTAATTTTGTGAAGTCTGATAAACTGAATTTCCTTTAAAATACTGCAGAAGAATAACACTGGTAAAACATGGCCACAGGCTTTGATGTAGCAAGGACAACGGCTTACTGATAATTACTAAAGATGGGTGAGAGATGTACAAAGTTTATTATATTACTCTCTCATTTAATTTATTCTGTATTTGAGATTCGTTAGCTTAAAATTTTTTTAAAGGGAAATTACCAAAGCCAAAAAAGTGCCATCACTGGAAGATATAACTCAATGATACATTTTAATGCACTCAAAATACATTTGAATAATAGGCTGTGGGTTTTTAACACTAGGTGATACTATCAACATTGCTAATTTGGTTATTTTATTGTTCTTTGTTGATTACATTACTATGATGGCTTTATATGGAACAAGCACATAACTGGTGAAGGTTTTCAACAGGGTATATACATTTTAAAAGTGATTGGGCATTTCTTAGAAAAAAGGACTGTATGTATAGGAGCCAAATATACAAGGAAAAACTGTGAAAAAATTGATTCTTCAAGACTACTTTTTATTGTAAATATACTATGATACACTGCAACGATCAGTAAGCATAGCTTATACCAGGGTTTAGCTCTGAATTTTCTTCATGTATCTAAAAGAGTTTATAAAAAGAAAAAGAATTTAGTAATTTTAGTACTCATTTTTTAGATAATTTTTCATGAAACAGAAACTTTAAAAGCCTATTTGATATAGAAATACCATGATTTGCTCAAGAAAAATATATTGATTGATGTTTATAACTCAGAGATGAAATGATTTTTTCTCATGGAGGAAAAAACCCCCACTATTATGATAAAGGGCAGAAATATGGGTAAGATTAATGAAAACATTGTTTATATTTGAAAGAATGGTTTAAAGTTGATTTTGTAAATATTTCTCCAAGGGTGAATATTTTTCTTTTCTTTTTCTTTTTTGTATTAAATTCTTTTATTGGTACATTGTAGGTATATAACACAATTACATTTCTCATTAGGAATTGTACCTTTATTAATGCATCTTGGTTCTTATTTTTTCCCCATTCCTAGCCCTCCCTTCACGCCATCCACCCTTCCCGATTTACAAAGACTTTATTTCCATTTTTTCCATTTCTCAGCATTTTTTCCTTTCCCTTCTTTCCTTTCCTGTGCCCCTCTCACTACCCCTACCCCTTTGGACCTTTTTCTTCCTATTTTACATTATCGATTATTCATTCTAATCATTGGTACATTTTAGGTATACAATATAATGACATTCACCATTGGAAATTTGCACCTTTACATAGTCTCTCTTGGTTCTTATTTTTCACCCTTGCCCAGCCCTCCCTTCAACCCCTCCAGTCCTCCCTATTTACAAAGATTTTGGTCCTATTTTTCCATTTTCTCATATTAATCTCATTCCCTTCTATCCTTTCTCCTAGCCGTCCCACCTCCTTCCCCTTTGCCCCTTTTCTTCCTATTTCACATTACCTATTATACATTTTAGTCCTTATTTACACTTTCAGTTTCTCACACCAGAGAAACTATTTGGTATTTACACATGTGTGTCCTATTTATTTCACTTAAGAGTACTGCCTCAATGTGCATCCACTTAGCTATAAATGTCTCTAATTTCTCATTTTTTATGGCTGACTAGTACTCCATTTTATAAAAAAAAAGACATTTTCTTTATCCAGTCTCCAGTTGATGGGCATTTGGGCTGTTTCCAAGTTTTAGCTATTACAAACTGCGCTGCTATGAACATGGGTGCACATATATCACTGTGGTATGATTCTTTTAATTCTTTGGGGAAGATCCCCAGCAGTGGAATAGCGGGGTCAAATGGGACTTCCAGTCCTAGTTCTTTGAGGTATCTCCACACTGATTTCCACAGTGGTTGCACCAGTCTACACTCCCACCAGCAGTGGAGCCCGGTTCCTCTTTCCCCACAGGCCCGCCAGCATTTGTTATTGGTTGATTTCATGATAGCAACCATTCTTTCTGGAGTGAAGTGGAATCTCAGTGTTGTTTTCATTTGCATCTCTCGAATGACCAGTGATGTTGAACATTTTTTCATGTATTTATTTGCTATTTCTACTTCTTTGTCTGAGAAATGTCTGTTCATTTCAGATGCCCATTTTTGGATTGGGTCTTTAAATTTGGGAGGTCTGATCTTTTTAAGCTCTTTATAGATTCGAGATAGTAGACCTTTGTCTGAGGAAGAGCAGGTGAAGATTTTTTCCCACATTGTGGGTTGTCTCTTCACACTGCTGGTGGTTTCTCTTGCTGTGCAGAAGCCTTTTAATAAGAAGAGATCCCATTTGTTGATTGTTTGTGCTAGTTCACGGGCAACTGAGGTTTTGTTCATAAAAGCTTTTCCTACACCGATGTCTTCAAGGGTTCTAGCTAACCTCTGTTTCAACTGGTTCAGAGTTTCTATTTTAATATTTAGATCTTTAATCCATTTTGATTTTAGTTTAGTGCATGGTGAGAGATACAGGTCTAGTTTTAATCTTTGGAAGTTGAAGCCCAATTTTTCCAGCACCATTTTTTAAAGAGGCTATCTTTCCTCCAGTGAGGGTGTTTGGCTCCTTTGTCAAAGATGAGATGGCTGAGTGTGTCTGGTGTTGTTTCTGCATCTTCTAATTTGTTCCACTGGTCCTCAAGTCTGTTTCTTTGTCAGTACCATGCTGTTTTTTTTTTTATCACAGTAGCTTTGTAGTAGAGTTGCAGGTTGGAGATTGTGATACCCTCTGCCATGTCTCTGTTACCTAGAATTGCTTTTGCTATTCTGGGTCTCTTCTTGTTCCAAATGAATTTTTGGATTGTTTTCTCAAGGTCTATGAAGTATGCTGCTGGGATCTCAACTGGAATTGCATTAAATCTATATAGCAGTTTTGGAAGTATGGCCATTTTCACTATATTAATCCTTCCTACCCAGGAGCAGGGGATGTCTGTTCATTTTCTGATATCATCTTCAATCTCTCTTTTCAGAGTGCCATAGTTTTCAGAGAAGAGGTCTTTGATTTCTTTCATTAGGATGATTCCTAGGTATTTCAGTTTTTTGGATGCTATTGTGAAAGGAATTATTTGCCCTATTTCTCTCTCAGTGAGTCTGTCATTGGTGTAGAGGAAAGCTATTGATTTTTGTGTGTTGACCTTGTAACCAGCTACTTGACTGAATTTGGTTATTAAGTCTAGAAGACTTTTGGTGGAGTTCTTGGGGTCTTCTATATAGACTATCATGTCATCTGCAAATAATGACAATTTGACTTCTTCATTACCTATCTTTATTCCTTTTATTTCTTTCTCTTGTCTAATTGCCACGGCTAATGTTTCCAGATCTATATTGAACAAGAGTGGTGATAGTGGACATCCTTGTCTTGTTCCTGATTTGAGTGTGAAGGATTTCAGTTTTTGACCATTTAGTATGATATTGGCTGTTGGTTTTTCATAGATGGCTTCTATCAGTTTGAGGTAGAGACCATCTATTTCAATTTTTTGGAGGGTTTTTATCATAAATGCATGTTGGATTTTGTCAAATGCTTTTTCTGTGTCTATGGAGATGATCATATGGTTTTGTCCTTGGCTCTATTGATATAGCGTATTACAGTAATTGATTTTCATATATTGAACCATCCCTGCATCCCTGGGATGAATCCCACTGGATCAGGGTGTATGATCTTCTTGATGATCTTCTGCATTCTGTTTGCCAGTATCTTATTAAGGATTTTTGCATCTATGCTCATGAGTGAGATTGGCCTATAGTTCTCCTTTTCAGTTGGGTCTTTCTCTGCTTTGGGGATCAAGGTGATGCTTGCTTCCAGGAATGAATTTGGCAGTATTGCTTCCCTTTCAATTTCATTGAAGAGTTTAAACAGTAGTGGCAGCAGTTCCTCTCTAAATGTCTTGTAGAATTCAGCAGTGAAGCCATCAAGGCCCGGGCTTTTCTTAGTTGATAAGTTTTTAATTACATTTTCAGTTTCATTGGTTGATATTGGGTTGTTCAGAATTTTTAGGTCTTCTTCTTTCAACTTTGGTAATTCACATGTATCTAGGAATTTGTCCATTTTTTCTGTGTTTTCCATCTTATTGGCGTATAGGTTCTAGAAGTAGGTATTGATGATCCTCTGGATTTCTGCTCGGTCTGTTGTAATTTCACCCTTTTCATTCCTAATTGCATGGATTTGGGCCTTTTCTTTCCTTTTTTCTGACAAGGTTGGCTAAAGGTTTATTAATTTTGTTGATTCTTTCGAAGAAACAACTCTTGGCTTCATTGATTTTTTGGTATCGTTCTCTTAGTCTCCATTCCATTGATTTCTCCTCTGATCTTTATAATTTCCTCCCTTGTATGAGCTTTTGGTTTGTCCTGCTCTTCTTTTTCTAGACGCTTGAGGTTCAGCATCAGGTTGTTTAATTGGGCTCCTTCTGTTTTCCTAATGTGCGTATTCACTGCTATGAATTTCCCTTGTAAGACTGCTTTCATTGTGTCCCATAGATTCCGATATGTTGTATTGTCATTGTCATTTAATTGAAGGAACTGTCTGATTTCTTCTTTAATTTCCTCTGTGACCCATTGGTTATTCAGAAGTGTGTTCTTCAATTTCCACATGTTTATGAAATTTTTTGAGTTTCTTTTGCTATGGATCTCCAATTTCATCGCACTATGGTCTCATAATATACAGGGGATAATTTCAATTCCTTTGCACTTACTTAAACATGTTCTATGTGTGAGTATGTTGTCTATTTTGGAGAATGACCCATGTGCAGCTGAGAAGAATGTGTATTCTGATTTTGTGGGGTGGAAGACTCTTTAAACATCTGTTAAGTTCATTTGTTCAAGAGTTCGATTGAGTTCTAGTATTTCATTACTTATTTTTAGTCTAGTTGATCTATCTATTTGTGACAGTGGGGTGTTGAGGTCCCCCACTACAATTGTATTAGTGCATATATGACTTTTCATGTCTGTTAGTATTTGTTTTATATAGTTGGGTGCACTAGTGTTTGGTGCATAGATATTTATGATTGTCATCTCTTCCTCTTGGATTGTTCCCTTTACAAGGATGTAGTGTCCTTCTTCATCTCTCTTAATCAGTGTTGGTTTGAAATCTACTTGATGTGCAAAGAGGATAGCTACTCCTGTTTTTTTTCGGTTCCTGTCACATGCAGTATTGTTTTCCACCCTTTAACTTCCAGTCTATGAGTTTCCTTTTGACTGAAGTGTGTTTCTTGTATGCAGCATAATTGTTGGATTTTCCTTCTTGACCCATTCTGTCAGTCTATTTCTTTTGATTGGTGAATTGAGACCATTAACGTTGATGGTTATAACTGAAACGTATTGACTTGTCATTGCCATGACTTTTTCTTTTTGTTGGGTTCTCCCCCTTACACTTAATTTCTTGTCATGCCAGATGGGTTCATTCTGCTTTGCTTCCTGGGATTGTGATCCTCAATGTCTGTTCCTAGGATACTGTGTAAAATTCTTTGGAGTGCTGGTTTGGAAGTTCCTAAGGTGCTCTTTGTCATGAAAGTATCTTATTTCTCCATCCATTTTGAAAGATAGTTTTGCAGGGTACATCAATCTGGGTTGGAGGTTGTTTTCTTTTAGGGCTTGGAATATGTCACTCCAAGCTCTTCTTGCCTTGATGGTTTGTGTTGAGAAGTCTGCTGTGATTCTGATGGGCTTTCCTTTGTATGTGATTTGTTTCTTTTCTCTCACTGCTTGGACAACTTTGTTTTTCTGTTGTGTTTCTGGAATCTTAACAATTATATGCCTATGTGTAGATTTTTTTTGATCGAGGCTATTGGGAGTCCTATATGCCTCACTTATCTGTATGTCAAGCTCCTTTCCCATGCTTGGAAAGTTTTCTGCCATTATTTCTGTGAAGAGATTTTTTATGTCATCTCCACTCTCTCCTGTTTCTTCATTGAGCCCAATCAGTCTTATGTTATTCTTCTTTGCATCATCTAGCAGCTGCTGGGTTGATTTCTCATGTTCCTTTATAATTTTGAAGCAATTTTTCTTTTCCTGGTCACTAATTGCAATCTTATCTTCTATATCTGAAATTCTGTCCTCACATTGGCTCATTCTGCTGTGTAGACTTTCAATGGAGTTTTTCATCTCCTGGAAATCTATTTGCATCTGTTTTATGGATTCCATCTGTTTCTTATGTTGGGATTCCTGAGCTCCTCTCTAGATTTATTAATCATGTCTTGCACTAGGGGCACAATTTCTCCTGTTATCTGAGAAATTATTTCTGATTTCATTTTTTCCAGATCCCCTTTTGTTGCCAGTTCAGTGGGTCCAGGTGGTTGAGTATCAGAGTGTTCCATCTCATTTCCCTTTGGGGTTGCTGTAGGTGATCTGGAAGTCTGGTTTTGAGACTTATTTATGTGTTTTCTCATTTCGACTGGGGCGGGGACTGTTAGGGCCTGCACGGATTACCTCCTCTGAGCTGGGTGAGGTTGGACAGGGGCCGGGAGCAGCAGTAGGGATGGTGACCCAAAAGCCCTTTCCTGTGGGCTGGGAGCAGCCAGAGGGATGGTGGCCGGGAAACCCCTTCCTCTGGACCAGGAGCAGTGGGATGGTGGCTCAGAAGCCCCTCCCTCTGGGCCGGGAGCGGTGGGAGGGATGGTGGCCTGGAAGCCCCTTCCTCTGGGCCAGGAGCAGCGGGACAGAAGGTGGCCCGAAAGCCCTTTCCTCTGGGCTGGGAGCAGAAGGAGGGATGGTGACCGGGAAGCCCCTTCTTCTGGACCAGGAGCAGTGGGATGACGGCTCAGAAGCCCCTACCTCTGGGCCGGGAACAGTGGGACTCAGTACCTTGTCTGGTGGTCTGGTGTCTTCTGCGTCTTTGTAGTGTGGAATCAGGTGGCTGCCTGTTTGCAGTGGGGTGATTCGGTGTCTTCCGCGTGACTCAGGACCTCGGTAGGGCGTGCACAGACCTGCCTGTCTGCAGCAGGCTGATTTGGCGTGTGTTCCCCGCGACTGGGGACCTCGGTAGGGTGTGGGCAGACCTGCCTGTCTGCGCGACAGGGTGAATATTTTTCAGTCAACAAATACAAGATAAAACTGTGAATGTACTTATATTTGTTTCAAGATCACAGCAATAAAATGAAGTTTGAGAGTTGTGCTAAGTGAGCTGGTTGTAGTGATGAGTGCTTTTAGAATGTCATTTTGGCTTATATACTCCAAGACTCATAAATGGAAAGAACCACCATGTTACTCATCTCTCTTCACGCAAAATGCTCTTTGATAAGTCTTCTTTGAGATAGTTAAAAGAAGTTGTCTTCTATATTGTACATGGATAAGCAACCATTCCAGTCCAGTATATGATAGCAGAGAACTGTTAACAGGGAAACACACTTCTTAGAACATCTCCCAAATAGCAGCCTAAAATCCTGGCTTTGCTATTTACCAATGGTATGCCTATGGGAAATTTCTTTAACTTTTCTGAGCTTTATCATCTGTTAAATAAGATAACAGTTTTGGTAAAATATGCACAAGTTTTTGTAGCATATGTATTGGGATAATTATGTACAGCTCTTAGCATAATGGCTAGTACTAAAAAACAAAACAAGAAAAAAAAAAGTAAAAAAATCCCCTCTTTAAGTATGAAACCTTTAGGGTTAAAAGTCTATTTTCTGACCTTAATATATTGCTACTTGTCAGATTTGTTGGCCACTATATAACAGCACATAGATACTGCCAAACCATCATTTCAGTAAATGTCACATCAAGATTTTTTTTAAACTGACCAGGTGTGGTGCTGCATGCCTGTAATTCTAGCACTCAGGAGGCTGAGGAAGGATAGCTATGAGTTCAAGGTTAGCCTGGGCTATGTAGTGAGTTCAAGGCCAGCCTGAACTACATAGTGAGACCCTGTCTCAAAAAACAAACAAACAAACAAAATGAAACAAAACAAAATCCAAATAAATGGACATTACTAATTTAACTCTAAGGACTGAATCTTATCATTCAACTCTCTATTTCTAACTGCTCCTACCAATCCCTACTTCTTTGTCCTAGAATCAAAGATAAACTAAACTCATAACATCTTTTTAAATTCCTAACTTCTTCCCTCTATCCTTTCATACTTTCCACAAATATTGAGGAACTCATATGTTCTAGTCTTCTAGACAACAGAAAAATCCTGTCAAACAGAGATAGGGTCTCTACTCTGTGGGAATTACAATCAAATAACTGAAGAAGCCAAGCATAGTGTACGAGAAGGAGATGGGCTACTATAATGAAAAGGCTCTACCACTGGTATCCTGGTAACTAAAAGTGGTCCAAGTCAATAGTGACATTAAAGTTGTCAAATTCACACTTTGCTCCCCGCCTCACCAGTCCACAGTGTACTGTGTAGAAGTGATAATATTAAGGTCCCCAACCTTCCTGAAATTTCACCTATGCCTGGGCTTTCATGATGCTGTAGTGTCCACCCTGTCTTTGCCCACACCCTTATTGATTCCTGAATCAGTTTCCAAGAGCTTCCATAGCAAATTACCACATAATTTGTGGCTTAAAACAACAGAAATTTATTCTCCTGCAGTTCTGGAGACTAGAAGGATAAAATGAATGGCCTTGCCCCCTCTGAATGTTCTAAGGAAGAATCTTTCCATGTCTCTTCCTAATTTTTGACGGTTCCCCTAAATCCTTGGTGTTCCTTGGCTTGCAGCTGCAGCATTCCAATCTCTCCCTCTATCTACACATGGTCTTTTCCCTAAGTTTGTGTCTTGTTGAAACTCTCCTTGTAGTACAAGGATACTGGCCACTGGATTTTAGCCCACTCTTATCTAGTAATAACCTCATCATAATTTAATTATATATGCAAAGACTTATTTCCAAATAAAATCATACTCTGAGATTCGTGGTAGAAATAAATTTTAGAAGCACATCATTCAACTCACCACAATTCCTAATCTACTACTTATTTACGAACGTGGTAAATTTTCTTGTGGTTCTATCTTTGGTTCTCTTGACATCATTCAACTCACCAAATTCCTAATCTACTATTTATTTACTGGAAATAGTAAGTATTCTTGTGGTTCTATCCTTTTCTTATTTTCACTTTTTCTGGGTGCAATTTCTCTTTTACTTGCATGGCTTCATTTTTACCTGAAGAGTATGGCTTCTCAAGCTATTTCTTAAATAATTCTGCCTCTTTGAATTGTTAGCTCACATTTCCAAACTTCTCATAGGCCTTTTACTGTGATTATTCCCTAAAACCTTAAATGGCAAGTGTTCAATACAGAACTTATCTCTTTCACATTCCTACCTGCTCAATTTTTCCTGACATTTCCAGGTCCTATGAATTGTGGTGTTCCATTCATTTAGCCCTCTAGAACAGACAGAGTCTTCTTTAATTTTTATCTCCAATTACTGGTCACATTCAGGAATTGAAATGTTTATTTTGCCTCCAGATGTCTCTCTTACATTCATTTCCTTCTTCCAACTGTCATCATTATTTCTGAGCAACTGCAATGTGCTATGAACAGGTCTCTGTGCATCCAACCTATAGTATCCTCTAATTTGTCCTTTCCTGTGTAATTGGTCATGGATTTGGCTCAGTTCATTAACCATTTTAACAACTGTTGTCACAGAATAAAGCCTAAATGTCTCAGTGGATCTTGCTTTAAGCCTTCTTTTCAAGCTCATCTACTATCATATTAGCTTCTTTCTCTGCATGCTGATTATAGCATATGTTATATTCTTCTGGGTAATGATTGCTAATGTATTGTTTCATGAAACTTAAATAATAAGCTTTTTGAGATAATACATGTAAGGGCACATTGTAAATATTAATCATCATCATCTTTTAGTCTTCCCCTAAAGTTTGTAGGGCAGACTAAAAATCTAAATAAAAAGGATAAAGATTCAAAACTTGCAATAACCAAATGCCCTTTGACTACTGAATGGACAAGTATAACTGGTATATCCATATAGTAAAATATTATTTAATAAAAAGATATGAAATAATGATCCACAGTATAACATGAATAAATTTGAAACATTACCTTAAATGATAGAAACCAGTCACAAAGGACCATATATTATATTTCATTTAGATGAGATGTTCAGAATTATGCAGATATACAGAAACAAAAAGTCAATCTGTAGTTGCTTAGGCCTGAAGGACAAAGATTGGAGAATGATAGACAAATGGTAGTAGGTTTCTTTTTCAGGAGATAAAAATGTTCTAATATTGATTATGGCAGTGACTGCACAACTCCATGAATATACTAAAACTCATTGAATTGTACCTTTTAAATGGGTACGATATGTGAGCTGCAGTTCAATAAAGCTGCTTAAGAAAAAGGAGCTAATTCTCCTACTGGGTATCTTCCCCAAAGAATTAAAAGAATCATACCACAGCGATATATGTGCACCTATGTTTATAGCGGCACCGTTTGCAATAGCTAAAGTTTGGAAACAGCCCAAGTGCCCATTAACTGGAAACTGGATAAAGAAGATGTGGGTTTTTTATAAAATGGAGTACTACTCAGCCATAAAGAATGAGAAACTAGAGTCATTTATAGCTAAATGGATGCATATTGAGGCCATACTCTTAAGTGAAATAAATAAGACACACATGTGTAAATACCGAATAGTATCTCTAGCGCGAGAAGCTGAAAGTGTAAATAAGGATGAAAATGATTAAAATGAATAATTGATAATTTGAAATATGAAAAGGTCCAAAGGGGTAGGGGTGGTGGGAGGGGAAGGGGAAAGGGAAGAAGGGAAAGGAAAAATTATGAGAAAGAAAAAAAAATGGAAACAAAGTCTATGTAAATAGGGAAGGGTGGTGGGGGTGAAGGGCACATAGGTAATAGGGGAAAAAGTAAGAACTAAGGTACATCATGTTCAGGCACAAGCATCCAATGATAAATGTAAATGTATTGTATACCTAAAATGTACCAATTAATATATAAATAAAAAAAGGAGCTAATAGCATAAAAGAACCATGATCATTAACTTTGATGTAGCATTTGAAGCTGGTACTACAAAACATATAGGGTAATCAAGTTTGATTTTTTTCTTAATCTTAGAATTGGATAAAAAAGGAAGGCATGTGTGAATTTTTCAGACCAGTGTCTTTATACGAAATATAGGTAAAGGGATACAGAATTTCTAGTTTGCAATCAAAACTCAACTGTTCTCTAATATTCAAAATTTAGGGCAGAACAAGGGACAAATCAGTACCTGCAGACGGTAAACAGGACAATGTAGTAACTGCTACCATTTACAGAGCATCTACTGTGTGCTAGACATGGTTCTAAGTACTTTTTACATATAGCAATCATTCCTCCCAACTCTTAAATAAAGTATGAGCTATTATTAACCCTAATTGATGGACAAAGAAGTGAAAGAACACAGAAGTTACAGAACTTGCTTGAAGTCAAAAGGTAACTTTGAATTTGGAGCCAGAGACTTTAGCTCTAGAATCTGTGTTCTTAAGAAATGGGTAACATTGACTTTTTGTACTTCCTTTTTCTCCTGTTTGTTGCTCTTTTAAACAATGTATCTTTCCAGAAACAATCTATACTTAAGGAATAATGGTTTTTACTGCTAATTTCATAGGAAGAAATATTTTTTATTTGGCTGACACTAACTCATAAAAAGATGATCACAGAACATCCATTCATATTTAATATTGTTTCATTTTATCATTTTTACATCTCAAACATTTTTAATACTGAGCAGTAAACATCAAACACATTCTGATTGTTAAGCATTTTTTTGTTTCCAGAAAGAAATAGTTCCCCCCCGCTTTTAAATGCAAGGATATTTAATAGGAAGAAAGAAATGGGCTAATAAAATTTCTACCACCAAATAAAGTGACAGGACAAAAATGACTTCAGTATTATTCCAGTTTGCAAATGTTTTCCATTTACTTTAAAAGCACATCTTACTGACAGATTCTTTCTCCACCCCTTACTTTTTTATGAAGGGCAAGGAATGCTAGCATTTCAAACTATTTATTTATTTCAAAAATCACATTTGCATTGTTTTTTTCTGCAGATTCTGCCCCAGCAGATCTTTCATTAATAAAGTACAAAATGAGTTTTTTCCCCGCACAACAGACTAAATGATGCATCTCATAATCAGGCAAGAGCAGATGCCGGTTGCAGGACTGGAGGGCATAACACAGTTTGGGACACAGGTCCTCAGGGGTTACAGCTATGCTGTCAGCAGAGGCTGCTATTGTCTCCGAATCTCTCTCCTTCCCTTCCTTCTCAGCAAATAGCCCCAATTTCCTCTTTAACTAGGTGTGGCCATGTGACACAATTCTGGACTCTGGGATGTTGGCAGCACAGCAATACAGGGTGTGGATTCCAAGAAATATTCTTAGAGGGAGGAGGTCTGATTTTTTTTTTTGGTCCTTTTCTTTTCCTATGGCTGGAGTTGGGACAAGCTGCTTGAAGCAGCCATCTTGGATCCTGAAGGAGAACCAAATGCCAATGACAGTGAAGGAGAATGAAGCTGGAAGATGCCAGAGCCCTCAGAACTTTGTAGATACTCAGTTCTAGATCACCACCTTCATATTTTCTCATAGGTGTGAGGAAATAACCTTGTTTAAGCTTTGATGTTTGGTATTTTCTGTCTCTCATATTTGAACCTAACTGTAACCTATACAGAACTGAATAGCCCCAGTAGTGTTTCTTGTTACTGGGATTCTTTACCAAAGATTCATTCACAGCTTACGGGGGTCTATAAGCTTCCTGAAACTGTACATTAAATCTCATCCACTCTTCTGGGAGAAGAGACATGGCAACTTGTTTTGACTTTTCAGATCCTTAGCTTCCTCATCTCTAATAAGAGGACACAGACATTCCCTCTGCAGGCCTGGTTTCAGGCTTAGCATCTATAAACTATAACAAAGTGAACAGTGCTGACCATAGTAGGCATTCTCATTTCCAAAACCGTGTGAATGCTCTGACCATACTTCTCATGAAGCTTACATGTTTCAGCTGTCTCTGACTTTTCTTACTTATTCTTTAATTGATCATATTAATTGCAAAGAGTATAAATTCTTTCTCTATAACATCTTTGCATTCATCTCTTTTTCTCCATCCCAGCTACTCCCTGGAGTTTACAGCCTGTCATCTCTGAGACCCCCTGCTAGACCTTCTCACTTCTGGTCTCCTCTTTCTCCATTCTACTTCTACCAGACCACTACAAAAACTACTCCAAGTCCTGGACTGCCAATGGTTCACTAAGGCCTATCAAATGAAAAATGAAGTCCATATTCTAAATGTAGTCAAGGCAGCGTAACATAGAAGGACTTAGGGAGTCATAGAAATCTAGGTTCATGTCCTAGTTTTGTCCCTTTACTTGTTTCACGATTATTAAGGAAATTACTTAACTTTTGAGAACCTGTTTTACTTTAGCTCTAAGGTAGAGATAACTGCACATGTTCCACAGGACTACAGTGAAGACAGAAAACATGTGACATATAAATGAATTTGGTGCCTTGTACATAGTAGATGTTCAGCAAACACATTACCTTCTCCTTCCCTACTTGGAAATGATACAGATGAAAAATCCACATCTACAGCTCATCACTCTTCCACTGATCCTCCACTTGTCTAAGCTGTGCTAGTCAAAACTGATTATTTGCTACCTCTTAGAAATGTTATGTTTCACTTTTTCAATTTCTGAAATTTTGTTCATACCGATTTCCTCCCATATACCCTCCTGCTTGAAAATTTCTTGAAATCCTACTCATTAAGGATCCCCTCAATGGCAAAGCCTTGTCCTGATATTTCCAATCAGCTATAAACTCACTCTGTTGAAGAGGCACATTTTTCTGTGTTTTCCGTGGCATATTACATGTTATGCATTGCCTTGCTTTGTGTGCTAGTTGTTCCTCCTGAAAGGCTACAGTAGGTGCCTTGAGAACAGAGCTAGAGCCCTCTCTACTTTAGATCTCGCACAGCACATAGCCTAGGTCCTTTCATCTATATTTACTGAGTTAACCTCAAAATTCTCAAGCAGTGCTCTTTTAAATGCATTCCAAGATCCTCCCCGCCGGTAACTTTTACCATACTATGAAGACAGGATTATTAAATTATTCTGGGCTGAGGATTTAGCTCAGTGGTTCCAGCGCCTGCCTTGCAAGCACAAGGTCCCTAGTTCGATCCCTGGTACCAAAAAAAAAAGAGGATATTCAGGGAATATTCTATTTTAGATTTCCTTTCTTTGTCCAAAAAAGGAGGCAATGGCTTCTGGATGTAAAACACTTAGTAGTTGATCCAGCACCATTACCCATCATTTAGAATCATTTATTATTGTGTCTACTGGGTACATGGGATTGTTTTCCTTTCCTTTATTTCCTAAGAGTTTGGCTCAGCCTCTTACTTCCCTACCCCACTCCCAGATATTTTCTTTTCTGCACTTCAACAATAATGAATCCCATATCTGGTTTTGAGTATTCCTCCTAAAGATGATGGATAGAAGCAAAGCCTTCTGGGACACATTAGTACAGCTGCCAGTGGGCAGGAGGTGCTTATAAAATAAAAAGCTCAGGATTCTGGGAACACATGTGTAGCTATAAGTAAGCTGCCTAACACAGCTGAAAAGAAACACCCAAGAATACTTCCTTTTATTCTTTTTAAGCTGTGTATGGAAGAGCAAATCATATTAGATTGCAAATAACTCTCAGAAGGTTCTCTTTTCTGTATCTGCAAGTGATAATACCATAACCTTTGCCTATTAGGTCCATGTGCTTTAGAATTAGAGGAAGTTTGCAAAGTTAAGTTTAAAGCAGTAAAAGTCCAGTTTCTAATTTATTGGATAATATCAGGTATAACTGTCTGACTTGGAACATTTTCCATATAATTATGAAACAGAAAAAATACCCCACAACTATAAGATTTAATGAAGTTTTAATTCAGTCTGTGAGAAACAGTATATAAGATATTATTAGAAAACTACTGAAGGGCCAGGGATGTAGCTCAGTGGCTCCTCACCTGCCTGGCAAGGGCAAGGTCCTGAGTTCGATCCCCAGTTACCCCCTCACAAAAAGGAAACTACTGAAGACAATGAAATCATCACTAAGTTACAGACATTAAACATCTCATTGTAAACTCATTTTTTTTTTTTGTACTGGGGATTGAACTCAGGACCTTGTGCTTGCCAGGCAGGCGGCGGAACCACTGAGCCAAATCACTGGCCCTGTAAATTCATTTTTTAAAAATAGAAAATTATGTTAAGCTCTCATATCTCATAAGAACTGGAAGTGAATTTATAGAATCTGTGAAGCTGCCAATGTGCTACGTAGTCACTGGGTTTAAAAGGAAGCACTAGTCAAGAAAAGTATAAATTTTAAGCATATAGAGGACAAGAAATGATCTGTATATTTTATGTATCTTGTGTGACACAGGACCTTGCCTTATCTAAATTTTGGGAAGATGCTAGGGGACAACAATGACAGGATTTAAAAAATGCTATGAAGCTTTTCTCTAGAGGCAGACAGCCTTTGATGTATAGAGAGAAACACCACTGGCAGATATCTGCAAAGGGAAAAGCTGGAAAAACCATAGCAAAAAGAATCCATTTTCTTTATAGCGAAGCAGCCTTTCTAGAGACTCTCAGGGAGTCAACCGTAGACCTTACAAGAAGGCTGCCCTCCACAGTGCAGACTTTCAGAGTTAGACTGAAAAGTAGCAGCTCACAGTATGTGGTCAGTACTCACCATGAATTCAGCTAACAGAGCTGGAGTGGAAAATAAGGCCATTAAGAATAGACCTCTTTGGTGGTTTCTGTGGAGTTCAAAATGACCCCCAATTCATACCCCTGCTGGTAGGATGTCACTGAACCCTATGGCTATAGTTGACATGGCCAAGAGTACTGGACAGCAAACTGGGTCAATTAGAAATGTGTATCTATAATGGAGCCTGGATTTCTATGTCACTTTAAGAGCTCTGAGTTTTGTGTGGGAAACTATCAGGTGGCCTGAGAAGCAAGGGGGAAAAGCTAGTCTGTTGAAAAAAAAAAAAAAAAGCAAATATAGGGAAAGAAGCAGAGAAAAGTGATAGTAAGTGAATACTCTCCTAGGTTCCTGTGTGGCATTCCAGGCCTAGTTCTTTCCAGAGGGCCAGATGCATCTTGCCTTTGGACTCAAGGACTCTCTAGTGTATCTTGATATTAACTCTCCCCATTTTTTGCTAAAGTTCACTTCAATGGGCTATTACTTGCGAGCTAGGAACTATAACTGACGACTGTTACAGAGACCACTGTCCATGTAGCTGTGGAGATGTCTCTTAGGGGGGCCACTCCCTGTCAGTGAAAGCATTCCATTTATTAATCACATCCTGAGCCAGCATTCCTCAAAATTATTGTGCCATTAACAAACTATAAACACAAAAAATACCTTCTTAGAAAACAGGGACTCCTTGGTCTAACAGAACAGGGATCCGGGTTCTTTTATCAATGAAAAGGACACTGATGATGCTGATGGTGATGACAATAATAATAATAATAATCCTAAAAGCTATCACTACCTGTCAAAATAACTTACTGAGCCTCTAAGTATGTAAGGCATTATGCCGGATGTTTCACATGTATTATCCATACTCCTTGTAATTCTTAGAGACAGAAGTAGAAGTCTGTTTGGAAAGAAATAAGTCTTTCTGTGACACATTGAACAATAGAAATGTCATTTAGGAAAAGCCAGCCTTCTGGGAGGGGAGGTAGCCAGAAGAGGGCACTTAATGTGATGGATTTACTGTGACTCCACATCTAGCTGTTGGTTGCACAGTCTGAGAAAATTTCAGTGCTGACCTAGCACTGACTGGATTGAGGAACGCTGACTCATGCTAACAAAATTCACTGATACATAAACCCCATTCCAAGTTATTAACTTACCATGAGCTGTGTAATTGCCAAACAGCATGAATACTGATACTGACTCTCTAAAGATGGATTACACTGGGAGCCAAACTATTAGAAGGTTGTTTAGGTGGCTACATGATTTGAATGTTAGACAGATATTTGACAGCGGCTACATTTAGCCCTCTAAAATAGATTTAACTACCAGGTTAAATCATACACTTGGGCACATTTCACTGGATGCTGCCAGAAAGATCCCTGCCAATAAATGCTGCCAGGACCTTCCCAGGTCTCCAGATCTGACTAGCTCCTCTTCTGAAGGAAAGTTTCTTTCTTTACATTTCCTAATACTCAACCTATCTTGCCTATCTGGGAGTACTTCTATTTAAGGGTACTTTGCATATCTTTGGGCTAATTATTTCAAGATTTAATAGTGTAAAGTAAAAGGATACTTTTATTTTCCTTGTTTCCACATTCCTATTGTAGTGGCTCACTGTCACTCATATATCATGTCCAATATTGCCACCCCACTTTTTCTGTAGGGAAGAAAGCATAGATTCAAGTCAGAAAGAACACGGGTTTTACAGTCAGAAAGACTGGGAAAAAATTCTAGCTCTCTCCCTTATAAATTTTATGATTCAAGGCAGTTAATTAACTAAGTAGCCTCAGTTTCCCTGCTTATAAAATGGAAGTGATGTCCACCTTTTAGAATGAAATTCTTTTTTTCATTGTTCTTCTAATGTGGCTTCACTTTGATTTTTATAATCATAGTAGTGATTTTCCTGACTTCTGAACTGGATAAACAAAAGTGAACTGGGCACAAGTACATTGATTTCTTTGGTGTACCATTCTCCTTCTCCACCAGAAATAAACAAATGACACTGTTTTTGTCTTTTTTCTTTCTGTTACTATTATGAAAAATTTTTCATATAAGAATTATGCACTAAATTTGAAACTATTATATAGGAGAAATCATGCAGTTTGGTGAATTCTGATATCTGAAGGGTAAATTGAATTACAATGTCAATATAACTTTATTTAAAAAGGTATTTTCAAGTTTCAAAATTTGTTGTTCCCTTAATGCTGTACCAATCTTATTTTCATATTTCGTTTCATTTACATGTTGTAATAAACTTTTAGAGGCCATCATTTGGTATATGACAAAATACCATCTTTCCTCATGGGGCAATAAGAACAAGTTCCATGACAGATTTATATAAGAATTAAAATATTCATTACCAATTTCACTACAAAGAATGAATTTAAAACATGTAATTCTGAAATGTGGTTATTTTCAAAATGGAATCCTCAACAGACAGTGTACACAGAAGGATGAGGAAAGAGAAAAACCTAGTAGGTTTCTATACAGTGCTACAAATTTATTGCCTTTGGGCTCACTTAAACCACACAACACTCCTTTAAGGTTGGTAGAATTACTTTATCTTATAATTATTTTATTTTACCTTGTAGAAACTAATTTTATTAACATGTCAATATACTAATCAGTTAAAATTTAAAATAATAAAATTATCAACTGACAACAAAATAAGTTCCCTTTGCTGTCTATGAACACTAATTTCTGAATTTTTACTCAGAACCTATGACAGGTTGATTTAACATAACGGACATGTTTCCCATATTTTTTATTTCAAAATAAAATCCATAAGGTGCCATGGGAAGCTTGCTTATAAATCTCATTAACAATCATGGAATGATGGAATACAAACAGACAAACCTTAGAGTTCTGCAGTTTAACTCAACTCTGTAGGTTACATTTTTAAATGAACTAAATGCTCCTGAAGGAAAAAAATCACCCAAACTTAATTGTTTTTAGGATTAAGGCCAGGGAGATTAATTTATCTTAATATGTGAGAAACAGCCTCTATTTGAGAGGCAAGTGGGCTTGGCAGACTATTCAATGATCTCACCAAGAGCCTGTGCTGTGTAATGACTTTAGACTACATGTTTGTGGTAGATGATACCACTGATGGATAGCGTACAGCATCCTGACATGGTTCAGTTTGGAAAACCAAAATGCACTCATTAGTCCCATAAAATAGTGATGAATAATGTGACATTTTTGAATATTGTGAAATAGGAACGAAGACATTCATGTGTTCTTTTCCATTTAATATATTTATTGAGAATTTCTACCATGCTTAATTAAACATGGTTCCCAAAAGAAGCTTCCGGAAAACGATGGCATTATAGCTGTTCTGATCAGAAGTGTAGATATGATTTCAACTGACACAGAATGGAGGGATTCAAAAAGTGGAAGTGAGATGTTACAAGTTGGTTTGGGGAATACCAAATAGGTCAGTTTAACCAGAGCATAGACCACATCTCAGGGGCTAAAGCCTTAAAAAGTAAAGCCGACAGGGGTGAGGGTGGCTAAACAGTGCTTTGCAGGTCAGTTCAGCAGGGTGAAAGAGCCACTGAGGCTTACTTCAGGGAACTTAACAATCCATCTATAAGGCCTAAGAAGGACAGGCTGAAAGGAAGAGAGACTGAAGGCTGGATTTCCACTTAGGGGGGTCGCTTTTAGTAGGCAAGGCTTTGTGTATGAAAGTGGGGTAGAGAGAAAGAAATAAACATTTATTAAGAACTCAGGATACCACCTCTCCCAGCGCAGAGGAGGAGGCTTCCAGGCCACCATACCACTGCTCCCAACACAGAGGAGGCTTCTGGGCTGCCATACCACTGCTCCCAGCTCAGACGAGGTGAGCCACATGGGCACCAGCAGCAGCCCCCGCACCGTGAAAATGAGTCATGAACAAGCCTTAAAACCAGACTTCCAGATCACCTACAGCAACCCCAAAGGGAAACGAGATGGAACACTCAGATACACAACCACCTGGACTCCCTGAACGGGCAACAAAAGAGGATCAAGAAAAAATGAAATCAGAAATAATTTCTCAGAAAACAGCAGAGATTTTCCCCATAGTGCAAGACATGATTAATAAATCTAGAGAGGACACAGATAAAAAAATAGAGGAGCTGAGGAACATGATGGAATCCCAACATAGGAAACAAATGGAATCCATAAAACAGATGCAAACAGATTTCCAGGAGATTAAAAACTCCACTGAAAGTCTACACAACAGAATGAGCCAATGTGAGGACAGAATGTCAGATACAGAAGATAAGACTGCAATTAGTGACCAGGAAAAGAAAAATTGCTTTAAAATTGTACGGGACCACGAGAAATCAATCTAGCAGCTGCTAGACAATGCAAAGAAAAATAACATAGGACTGATCAGAGTCAATGAAGAAAGAGGAGAGAGTGCAGACGACATGAAAAAACGGTTCACAGAAGTGATGGCAGAAAACTTTCCAAGGAGGGGAAAAGACGTTGACATAGAGATAAGTGAGGCATATAGGACTCCAACTAGCCTTGATCAAAAAAAAAATCTACACATAGGCAAATAATTGTTCAGATTCCAGAAACTCAAAAGAAGAACAAAATTCTAGAAGCAGAGAAAAGAAACAAATCACATACAAAGGAAAGCCCATCAGAATCACAGCAGACTTCTCAACCCAAGCCCTCAAGGCATGAAGAGCTTCGGGTGATGTATTCCAAGCCCTAAAGAAAAGCTGCCTCCAACCCAGATTGATGTAACCTGCAAAACTATCTTTCAAAATTGATAGAGAAATAAGATACTTTTATGACAAAGAGCACCTTAGGAAATTCAGGAATATCAAACCAGCACTCCAAAAAGTTTTAGACATTATCCTAGGAAAAGACAACGAGGATCACAACCCCAGGAAGCAAAGCAGAATGAATCCATAGGGCATGACAAGAAATTAAACACAAAGAGGGAGAAATCCAACAAAAAGAAAAAGTCATGACAATGATAAGTCAATACATATCAGTCAGTTATAACAATCAATGTTAATGGTCTCAATTCACCAATCAAAAGAAATAGACTGGCAGAATGGGTCAAGAAGCAAGATGCAACAATATGCTGCATACAAGAAACACACTTAATTCAAAAAGAAACTCACAGACTGAAAGTTAAAGGGTGGAAAACAATACTCCACATAACAGGAACCCGAAAAAAAGCACGAGTAGCTATCCTCTTTGCAAATCAAGTGGATTTCAAACCTACAATGATTAAGAGAGACAAAGAAGGACACTACATCCTTGTAAAGGGAAGAATCCAAGAGGAAGAGATGACAATCATAAATATCTATGCACCAAACATTAGTGCGCCCAACTATATAAAACAAATACTAATAGATATGAAAAATCAAATAAGTACTAATATAATAGTAGTGGGGGGCCTTAATACCCCACTGTCACAAACAGATAGATCAACTAGACAAAAAATTAGCAACGAAACCGGAGAACTCAATCAAACTCTTGAACAAACGAACTGAACAGATGTTTACAGAGTGTTCCAACCCACAAAATCAGAATACACATTCTTTTCAGCTGCACACGGGTCGTTCTCCAAAATAGACCACATACTCGCTCATAGAACATGTTTAAGTAAGTGCAAAGGAACTGAAGTTATCCCCTGCACATTATCAGACCACAGTGCGATGAAATTGGAGATCAATAGCAAAAGAAACTGGAAAAATTACATAAACACATGGAAATTGAACAACACACTTCTGAATAACCAATGGGTCACAGAGGAAATTAAAGAAGAAATCAGACAGTTCCTTCAATTAAATGACAATGACAATACAAAATATTGGAATCTATGGGACACAATGAAAGCAGTCTTACGAGGGAAATTCACAGCAGTGAATACTCATATTAGAAAAACAGAGCAAGCACAATTAAACAACCTGATGCTGAACCTCAAGCTTCTAGAAAAAGAAGAGCAGGACAAACCAAAAGCTCATACAAGGGAGGAAATTATAAAGATCAGAGGACAAATCAATGAAATGGAGACTAAGAGAATGATACAAAAAAATCAATGAAGCCAAAAGTTGGTTCTTTGAAAGAATAAATAAAATTGACAAACCTTTAGCCAACCTTGTCAGAAAAAGGAAAGAAAAGGCCCAAATCCATGTAATTAGGAATGAAAAGGATAAAATTACAATGGATCCAGCAGAAATCCAGAGGACCATCAATACCTACTTCAAGAACCTATATGCCAATAAGATGGAAAATACAGAAGAAATGGACAGATTCCTAGATACATATGAATTACCAAAGTTGAACGAAGAAGACCTAAAAATTGTAAATAACCCAATATCAATCAATGAAATTGAAAACGTAATTAAAAACTTACCAACTAAGAAAAAGGTGGGTCCTGATGGCTTCACTGCTGAATTCTACAAGACATTTAGAGAGGAACTATTGCCACTACTGTTTAAACTCTTCAATGAAATTGAAAGGGAAGCAATGCTCCCAAATTCATTCCTGGAAGCAAGCATCACCTTGATCCCCAAAGCAGAGAAAGATTCAACCGAAAAAGAGAACTATAGGCCAGTCTCGCTCATGAACATAGATGCAAAAATCCTTAATAAGATACTGGCAAATAGAATGCAGAAGATTATCAAGGAGATCATACACCCTGCCCAATTGGGATTCATCCCAGGGATGCAGGCGTGGTTCAGCATATACAAATCAATCAATGTAATACACTATATCAGTAGAGCCAAGGACAAAAACCATATGATCATCTCAATAGATGCAGACAAAGCATTTGACAAAATCCAACTTGCATTTATGATTAAAAACTCGACAAAAAATTGGAATAGATGGTCTCTACCTCAATCTGATAAAAGCTATCTATGAAAAACCAACAGCCAATATCATATTAAATGGTCAAAATCTAAAATCCTTCACACTAAAATCAGGAACAAGACAAGGAGGTCCAATGTCAGTACTCCTGCTCAATATAGTTTTGGAAACTATAGTTCAATATAGTTTTGAAAACATTAGCCATGGCAATTAGACAAGAGAAAGAAATAAAAGGAATAAAGATAGGAAAGGAAGTAGTCAAATTGTCATTATTGGCAGATGACATGATACTCTATATAGAAGACCCCACGAACTCCGTCAAAAGTCTTCTAGATTTAATAACCAAATTCAGTAAAGTTGCTGGATACAAGGTCAACACACAAAAATCAATAGCTTTCCCCTACACGAACAACCGATTCAATGAAAGAGAAACAGGGCAAACAATTCCTTTCATAATAGCCTTTAAAAAACAGAAATACCTAGGAATCAACCTAACAAAAGAAATCAAAGACCTACTCTCTGAAAGCTATAGCACGCTGAAAAGAGAGATTGAACAGAGAGATGATATCAGAAAATGGAAAGACATCCCCTGCTCCTGGGTAGGAAGGATTAACATAGTGAAAATGGCCATACTTCCAAAACTGCTATATAGACTCAATGCAATCCCAATTGAAATCCCAGCAGCATACTTCATGGACCTTGAGAAAACAATCCAAAAATTCATTTGGAACAAGAAGAGACTCAGAATAGCAAAAGCAATTCTACGTAACAGAGACATGGCAGGGGGTATAACAATCTCCAACCTGCAACTATACTACAAAGCTACTGTGATAAAAACACCATGGTACTGGCAAAGAAACAGACCTGAGGACCAGTGGAACAGATTAGAAATGCTGAAACAACTCTAGACATTCAGTCACCTCATCTTTGACAAAGGAGCCAAGCACCCTCACTGGAGGAAAGACAGCCTCTTTAATAAATTGGTGCTAGAAAAATTGGGTTTCAACTTGCCAAAGATTAAAACTAGACCTACATCTCTCACCATGCACTAAACTAAAATTGAAATGGATTAAAGATCTAAACATTAAAGTAGAAACGCTGACCCGGCTGGAACAGAGGTTAGGTAGAACTCTTGAAGACACTGGTGTAGGAAAAGACTTTATGAACAAAACCTCAGTTGCCTGTCAATTAGCACAAACAATCAACATCTCTTCTTACTAAAAACCTTCTGCACAGCAAGAGATACCACCAACAGTGTGAAAAGACAACCTACAATGTGGGCAAAAATTTTCACCTGCTCTTCCTCAGACAAAGGTCTACTATCTCGAATCTATAAAGAACTTAAAAAAATCAGATCTCCCAAATTCAAAGACCCGATCTGAAAATGGGCATCTGAAATGAACAGACATTTCTCAGAAGAAAAAGTAGAAAGAGCAAATAAACATATGAAAAAATGTTCAACATCAGTGATCATTCAAGAGATGCAAATGAAAACAACGCTGAGATTCCACCTCACTCCAGAAAGAATGGCTGCTATCATGAAATCAACCAATAACAAAGGCTGGCGGGCCTATGGGGAAAATGGAACTCTTCTCCACTGCTGGTTGGAGTGTAGACTGGTGCAACCCCTGTGGAAATCAGTATGGAGATACCTCAAAGAACTAGGACTGGAAGTCGCATTTGACCCCGCTATTCCACTGCTGGGGATCTTCCCCAAAGAATTAAAAGAATCATATCACAGTGATATATGTGCACCCATGTTCATAGCAACACAGTTTGTAATAGCTAAAATTTGGAAACAGTCCAAATGCCCATCATCTGGAGACTGGATAAAGAAAATGTGGGGTTTTTAAAAAATAAAATGGAGTACTACTCAGCCATAAAAAATGAGAAATTAGAGATATTTATAGCTAAATGGATGCACATTGAAGTGATACTCTTAAGTGAAATAAATAGGACACACATGTAAATACCAATAGTTTCTCTAGTATAAGAAACTGACAGTGTAAATAAGAACTAAAAAGTATAATAGATAGTGTGAAATAGGAAGAAAAGGGGCAAAGGGGAAGGGGAATTGGGAGGGGTAGGGGAAAGGAAAGAAGGGAATGGAATTAATATGAGAAAATTAAAAAATGGAAACAAAGTCCTTGTAAATAGGGAGGGATGGAGGGGCTGAAGGGAGGGCAGGGGAATGGGGAAAAAAATAAGAACCAAGAGAGATAATGTAAATGTGCAAATTTCCAATGATGAATGTCATTATATTGTATACCTAAAACGTACCAATAAAATTACATTAAAAAAAAGAAAAAAAATTAGTTAGATAAAACAATGGAAAAAAAAAACCGAACTCAGTATGGGGCTGGGGATTTAGCTCAGTGGTTCCACTGCCTGCCTTGCAAGTGCAAGGACCTGAGTTTGATCCCTGGTACCAAATAAATGTATAAGGCATCTATTTAACTGTATTATTTATGATATCCCAAAACAATTGTGAAAGGTAGAAGACATTAAATCCAATGTTCAGTTGAAAAAATTGAAGCTCAAAGAGATTATGTTTGTCTTAGGTTAGCATCAGTAAAAAGAGGGGCAAGAACATGAGACTCTAAACGCCATATCATTCCACTATACCAATTTGATAAAGGGCATTCCTTTCATGAGCTCCGTGAAATTCAGAATTAGTTATTCACTATTATATCTGTTCCTCTAGTATAAACATAGAGGTAGGGCCGGGAATTTAGCTCAGTGGTTCCACTGCCTGCCTTGCAAGTGCAAGGTCCCGAGTTCGATCCCCGTTACCAAAAGCAAAACAAAGCAATAACAACAAAAAACAAATAAACTTAGAGGTAAACATATGTAGTAGAGGAATGATTCTGACAATAGGCAGAGCATCTTTGAAAAAGAAAATAGGGAGCTACTTCTACACTAAACCATCACCGAAACTTCCTTGCTAGACACAGCTTCCAGCATCTGGACAACATCTCATTTGTCTCTCGATCTCCAAGAGCAAAAGCTGCTGAGTTGAATCAAACCTGTGGCTTATGCTACATATTTTCTGTTCTCAACAGAAGCTCCAAGGAAACAAAATAGTTTACTTGGTTCTAAGATTGTAATTCAGAGTTGTTTCTACTAATGAGGCCCATCCCAAACCCTGGGGCAAATTCTGTGCACAGTGAGAATACAAGGATTATAACAGGAGCTCAGAAGGATGGCATCAAGTATCCCTGCTGCCAGTTCTGTTCATTCATCCAGGTGTCGATTCTGGATCAAGCTCTCTCTTTCAACTTCCAGTAGATGCAACCCTATTTTCTTCCTAGGCAAGCATCGTGTCTTGGAACTTTGTCCACATTTCAGTTTTTTATTTCTTCAATGAATTATGATACATGGCCAAGACCTTTCTGACACCTGCTCTCTGTCTGCTGAGGCCTGCCTGGTTTCCTTCATGAAGTGGTTTGCTTAGATGCCAAATCCATAATCTGGGCCCCAGGGACTGTCCTAGATCTGGACTGTTCTAGCTACTCTACAAAGTCAACCACCAGACTCTAGTACAGTGATGGCAAACCTTTTAGAGCTTTCAAGGATACAAACATCCCACTGGGGCACGCACGCCATAGGTTCACCAACACTGCTCTCATTCTTCCTGGTCTAATTTAGGCTTCTGCTTGATGTATAGTCTGACAAAAGTCATCAAAGTAGTGGTAACTGTCACACTTAAACAACACTTGCTATGTGTTAGGCACAGTTTTACCAGTATTCTTATAATCATATTACTATTAACCCACTTTGTTGTTAAAAAAACAAAAACCCAATGCTGAAAAGTTAAGTTACTCATCTAATGGGACACTATTTGCAAGTGGTAGAGCCAGGATTGGAACTCTAACATTCTGGCTATAGTTCACATCCTCTTCACTACTATGCCCCTGTCACTCTAATGGCAGTAAGAAGATAGAGAAGATGGCACTATTGAATGTACTTACTACTCAAGTGCCTCATTAAACACAAGTGACACAATAATGACACTAATAATTATTAGTGTAATCATTAACACTTAGCTATAACTCTGAATCTAAAATCAGTTGGAAAGAGGCCCTTACATGAAGCTGTAATTTTATTTATTTTTTTGGTACCAGGGATTGAACTCGGGTCCTTGTGTTTGCGCAGCAGGTGGCGAAACCACTGAGCTAAATCCCCGGCCCATGAAGCTGTAATTTTAATACATGAGTATTTACATGCTGAATGAAAATCTATAGACATTCCGCATGTTGAGAAGTCTAAAAAGACAGTAGAATTCACATACATTGCTATTATATCTAGTAAAAATAATCTAAGAATACTGGCAGAGGTCATAATCATGAATATGATTTTGATAGAAGGGAATGAAATTTGAGTACTTGGTTTCTCTTAGAGGAGAAACCTAAAATATAAATAAAGAGTAAAATAAAGGAGAGATGGTAAGAAACAGAGAGGCAGACTTTTGGAGATGGGGAAAGTGATCAGGGGAAAGAAAGAGAGGAGCAGGGTAGAGGGGTGACAGATTAAAAACAATCAAAAAATGATATACATATGTATGAATTTCCCAAAATGAATGTAAGCATTATATACTGCAAAAATATACCAATAAAAAAAACACAAATAGTTTATTTTCTAACAGTAGAAAGAGAATGAACATAAACAAGTAAACAATAAATGCATAATTTTGGACAGCAATATAAGAGCTATGAAGAAAGTGAAGCAAGGTAATACAACACAGAATGAAGTAGTGGTAGTAGGCTAGCCAGGCTATGACATTTGAGCTGGTGCCTGACTGGCAAAAATGGGGGATAGTGATAATGTTCAAAGATGAGGGGTGACCAAGAGAAGTGACTGAGGTGGCATACTGTCTGAGTTCTAGTCAGAGGTGGACAGAGCAAGTGACTAGAATATATTATAGGAAGACATGAGAGAGTTTTAAATTGGGAGAGTGATGTGATATTACCCACCTTTAAAAATGATCACTTTAGCTGCTATTTAGAGAATGCATTAGAAGTAGTCAAGAATGGAGGCATGAAGACCTATCAGGAAACTACTACAGTAGGGAAGAGATGATGGCAGCTTAGCCTCAAGTTTTACTAGTAGGAACAGAGGTAAGAATGTGGAATAGGGACATATTTTAGAGGCAGCAATGACAAGACTTGTTGATGGGATGGATGTGAAGAGTTAGGGAAAGTGAGCAATCAGGAACGACTCCTAGGTTTAGAGTGGATGGTTGTAAGATCAGAAATAGGTGAAAGACTAAGGGAGAAACAAATTTCAAGAGAAATTCAGATAAGTAGAATATTAATGAGAATGATAATATAATGATATCCACAATGACATTTGCATTAAATTCTGGTACTTCACAAAATTGTAGGGAATATGATTACTGGTTAGATAATTTTTCTTGTTTTAAAAATCAGCTTGTAGTGTGTGTGTGGGAGAGGGTACTGAGGGAAAAGATCAAAGTATGTTATGTGCATATACAAATCTGCCAGAATGAAACCCATTAATGTGTATAACTGATGTGCACTAAGAAAAAAAAAATCAGCCTGTCTCAGGCCTGAGACCATTTTCATTTTATTTATACTGTTCCAAAAATGTTTCTAAAAATGAAAACTAAAGTAATCAAATTCTGGCCTTACATGTGCATATATTATTTTACAGAGCAGTTCTAGCAACTTCGAAGAGTATGAACACAAAGTAAGCACATTCAAATGTGTGGTGAGCTGAATTACATCTGCTTGTCCAACTATAGTTAGAGATCATGGTAACCTAACCACAGCAGGATGACGAGTAGGACTGAGAACACCTGAAATTGTTATGCATCTTAAATTTATATCACACTATTTTCCTTTAAAATTTCTATTGTACATACATGTGTATATAGTACAGCTGTATTTCTCTTTGATACTACTCTTGTGTGTATTTCTCTTTGTTATTACTGACAAAAGAAATAAGTATGCTCTAAACATTGTTCTTAGTCAATGATCAGCACTTTTTCATGTTTTTATTTTAAACTGAATAATCATTACGTACCTGCAGCATATCACCTAGGTCTGCTGTGCTGATATCCGGGTCTTCTGTGGTGTTGAAAGGCACAGGAGTTATTCGTACAAGAGTGAGCACTCTAGGTTCTGGATACCTCCATAACATCATTCCTGGGCTATCTTCAGTTTCATTATGAAAAAAGACTTCAAAGGCACCAGGCATTTTCAAAGGTTCTGTCAAATGACAATATAATAATACACTTTTAAGGGAACATGTAACATGTTAGCTGGGAATGGGGGTGCACACTCTTGAATATGATCCCCATACTCTGAGAGGCTGCGGCAGGAGGATCACAAGTTTAGGGCCAGCGGGGCAACTTAGCAAGACCCTGTCTGAAAATAAAAGAAGAAAGGGCTGGATGTAGCTCTGTGCGAAAGCCCTCAGTTCAATCCTTTGTACCATGAAAAACAAAAACCAACAAAAAAATCCCCAAAACACACATAGACATAAATACACATGTTGGTTTCTTAAGAGTAGGAAAAAATATGGGAAGAAAAGAAAACAATACAAAGAAACTACACATATAAAGTTGATCATTTTTTATGGTTTGAGACAGAAAGAAATCAAGCATTTTCCTTAAGAGACTGAATTTGATAATGCACTATTTTGTACTACAAGTATCAATGTACTTTACAAATGACCTTGATGTATCATTTAGTGAACATTCATTTAAACATGCACGCACACACATACTTTCATACCAAAGCTGTAGTTACTCACCAGCATCTTGTATATATTGAAAAAGACCTGTCCGTAGATCATCTGAGCTTTGTTCACTTTTAAAGGCTTGGTTCTTTTCCCAAGATGGCATCTGAGACACTGGTTCTGAAACTTGTGCTTCAAAATTTCTTTCCTCATTAAGATATCCACTGAGTAACTCATGTAGAAGAACTAAACAATTCAAATGTTCTTGACCCCAGAAGACCTTTAAAATTACATGAAAAATTCTACTGGTCTTTAAATACAAACATTTCTTGAGCATAATTAAGTACAATCATATTTGAACTGATGTAAGTCTATAATTATCTTCAATTTAATTACTGATAATAAACTACAATTGCTAAATAATTAACTTATAAAAGAATGAAATTCTATTATTTGAATAAATATATAACAAGAAAATTACTGTTTTCATCTATTGTGTAAATAGCATACATTCATTTATTTATTTTTGAGGATTGAAGCCAAGGCCTGTGCATGCTGGGTAAATGCCCTACCACTGAGCACCAGGCCTCCAGCCTGCAAACTATAAATTTAAAATGCTAGACTAATGATGAAATTACATTCATCTGAAGTAATATTTATAAATTTATTTAGCTAAGATAACAAAGAACACCTATTATGGTGCAAGAGAAGGTAATGGAGATCCTCTAGGCCAGTAATAGCAAAACTTTGAGAGCTTTCAATGATAACAAACAGCGGGCTGCAGCAAATACGCCATAGGTTAGCTATCACTGCTTTAAGCCAAAATGTCAATAAAATAGTAATAACCTTGTGGAATAGCTTTGTACATTTTGTCATGAGATTAAATAAATAATCCTCACTATGAGATTCCTGTGTACTTTTACACTTCAGAGAAAAAGAGGAGAACTTGTTCAATACACTTAAAATTTAGAAGGCTCAGGGCCAGGGATTTAGCTCAGCGGCACCGCGCCTGCCTCACAAGTGCAAGGTCCTGAATTCGATCCCTGGTACCACAAAAGAAACAAAACAAAAAACAAAAAAACTTAGGTCCAGGGATTTAGTTCAGTGGTACCACCGCCTGCCTGGCAAGTGCAAGGGGCTTTGTTTGATCCTCAGTACTAAAACAAACAACAACAACAACAAAAAACTTAGAAGGCTCCCAGCTTCTGTGTTTAGTGAGAACACGCCAACACATGAGATTGCACAGTCTCTCCCCAAGAATCAACTGCCTGGGAGCTCAGGAGAGTTGCAGAGCAAAAGCATATGGAATTTTCTCTACTGGAGCAGACTTGTTCTTTTTCTGGTTTTGAATAATATTATTCTGTAACAGACATATGGCCAATAGGTCACAGTGATTAATTGCAGAAAATTAAAAAATGTCAATAATGATAAATTTCTTTGAATATACTGGGTAAAGACAATATAACTATTAATTCTAAAAGAACCAATTAATATAGAGAAAAGAACATACAGAGGTAGAAAAAAGTAGCCCTATACTTTATTTTTATTTATTTATTTATTTAGGTACCGGGGATCAAACTTGGGTCCTTGTGCTTGCGCAGCAAGCGGCAAAACCACTGAGCTAAATCCCCAGCCTGATATACTTTATAGATAAGTATAAAATCTTAGGCTTAGATTCTCCGAAATAAGAGATAGAACACTAACTCTACTTTTTTGCTCTCATCAATATTATTTTTACTGTGTGCTGAGAAATAAAGAAAAGTAAAAAGTCAAGCTGGAGAGGAAAATACCACATTTCAGCCTTTAAATTGTCAAGAGATAGTAAATGACTAGAATGTAGAGAAGATATACTTGTTTTTACTCTTATTTCTGGTTTAAATGTGTGGTTACTTTGCTGCACTGGAAGCAAAACAAAACCATGTTTATTACTAAATTAAGACTGATGATGATACTGAAAATCTCAGAAACAATACAGAACATAAGTTATCAGGATCTCCCAAAATCTTGATCTGTGTCAGTAAGACTGGTGAAAAGTTGGGGCAATACAACTTTAAGATAAAAACATGAAATTCAAGTTTAATATGCCTCCTTTACTGACAAATTAATAATTTCAATTTTCTATCATTGTGAATCTTGCAAAACTTTTGCTTTTATGACAAGTCTGAATGATATTAAATCACATAAACATTATATTAAAAATCTATCCATATCTCATCAAGAAATAAGGTGGATATTCTCACATATTAGTAACATAGCTTTCAGGCAAATACATAAGACAGTAATGTGACATATACTTTAGTCATCAGACATCAACCTAACAAAATTGCTATTATGAAATGGTTCTTATATATTGCTAGTGATACAGTGTTTGAAACACATTGACTAGTTTATAACTAGAAAAAGTCTACACATTAAAAAAAGCTTGACCCAGCAATTCTCTTAGTTATATACCCAAGAGAAATGAAAGTATATGTCCACAAAAAAATGTGTATGCAGATGTTCATGCCAGTATTACTTGTAAAAGTCCAAAGTGGAAAGACCCAAAATGTCTCTCAAGTGATGAATAAGTGGTAAGGAAAATGTTCTGAAACTGTGGTAATGGCCACACAACTCTGTAAATGTACTAAAAAACTCTTAAATAGATAAATTTTTTTTGTATTAAATTCTTTTATCGGTACATTGTAGGTATACAACACAATTACATTTCTCATTGGGAATTGTACCTTTATATAATGCATCTTGGTTCTTATTTTTTCCCCATTCCTAGCCCTCCCTTCACGCTTTCCACCCTTCCCTACTTACAAAGACTTTATTTCCATTAAATAGATAAATTATATCTCAATAAAGCTTTAAAACATTTACAAAAGTAGCAATCTGACAATATTTTTTTTAGCACAGACTTAAAATGTAGTGAAACAGTTAAAAAAGAAAAGCTACTCAAAAGCTTATAGGAAAATAGGGATAATCCCCACAGACCTGTAGTAGACCGCCTCTTAGATCAATGGATATTTTTGGTAGAGACTGTTTGGGGCTTAGATTGCCACTGTGTTTACACCATTTAGCTTCCAGATTGGCAGTAGCACAAAATGGTCCTATCAAAACCCGACTTCTTTCTTTGAGACTTGTTTTAAGGAGAAAATCATTTACGCTGAGTAGAAATGATGATCCAAGAATTATGCCTAAAAATAAATAGGAATATATATTATAATTATTCTTGAGAAAACATTTGGGGAAGGGCTATCTGTGTTTTTAAAGTCTCTTAACTCTTTCTCAGAGTCTTCTTTTTCAGTTAGCTTTGTACCACAGTTTCATGCCATTTATATACAATTCTAGTTATGAGGCAGGTATACCTCATTCACATTTCTAACAAGGCAGTATTTACCAAAACATTATGACATTTTCCATGTGTGAGCATTTTATGTTTTACGAGTAGAGACATTTTCATTAAATTGTGCAAGTTTTTCAAAAACTACATTAAGAATAAGAACAGCTGCTTCATTTGTCTGTAGTTAATATAATGGGAAAGGGCAGTTTTCTGTGATTTCTGTGAGTTCTGTGATTCAGCAACAGAATACACTATGCTAGACAGCCTTTTGACTGGCCCATGTTAAAATCCAAAACAATCAAAATACACAACATGTGTTTTCTAAAAAAATTAGTTTAATCCAAACTTCACACATCATAACTACTTGAAGTTTACAAAGTCTTAAAAACAGATAGTGGCAGGTTAGATTTATGAGAAAAACTATGTGTTGTAGTTCAAAGTAAATATACTCAAAAAAGGAATATACTTTAAAATGTAGGTTTTCTTTTGAACTTAAAGTAGGAGTGAGGATCAAAACCTTTTCATAAAACCAACAGCACACTTTAAGATATTTAGATGCAAAGTTAGAGTGATGAGTTCACTTTCCTCTCAAGGAGCTCATATTCTAAATTGCCATTGTGAATATTGAATTTCACCAGACCATGTTTGTAATGCTCAAGGCTTATTTTTCTAATGCTATTTGATCCTTTAAAAAGATGAAAGATTAAAAAACACCTTAGGCCCACAGTATACACATGTTTCAAAGTACAGTACCCACACAGACTTTTCAATTCTGTGGAGATTTGAAAACTTCATACATGTTGCATGTTTCTACTGAAGTAATAATGTACATAACTTCTAATTCTCCACAGAAGGCATCATACTTATAAATACATTACCACTAAGGCTTTGGTTAAAAAATTATCATGGTGGAAATAAATTTCTTAAACTTACTTCATTAAATGTGCCACTGAATTTTTATTTCATTTATACAATTCTCTTGATTCAAATCTACATTTCACTTTTAAAAAAACCCAGAAAATAAAAAAAGAGATAGATTCAAAAATACTTAAGAATCAAAACCCAACTTTACTAATGGGGTTTACAATTTAAGTCATAACTTCCTGACAACTGTATTACATTTCTTGACTTCTCAACAGTAAATATCTGCTAAATGAAATGCATCAATTCATCATGCAGAAATTATCATAATGGGATTATTAAAGTAGGTTTAATTCAGTACAACCATCTAGAAAATGTGCATCAAGGGACTGTCAGAATTACAACTCCCTTTATCCTCAAATGCATGCATCTTCCTATTACTCTACACTGACATACTCAGTTATTTAATAGTAATCTTAACATAAATGTCTAACTAATCCTGAAACACAATGTGTTTAAACCCAAAGGCTCTGAAATTGGTTAGCAGATTTAATGGTTACCATTATTTCTTCAAGAATCCAGACTGATAACACTTGGGGTTTTTAAAGGGCTCTTCTTTGAATAAATTCCCAAGATCTCCCTCCCTTCCTCCCTCCCTCCCTCCTACTCTCCCTCTTTTCTTGTGGTACTGAGGAGTGAACCCAGGGCCTTAACTTTGAACTATATCCCCAGCTTTTTATAATTTTTATTTTGGGACAGGGTCTTGCTAAGTTTCCTAGGCTGGGCTTGAATTTGCAACCCTCCTACCTAAGCCTTCCTTGGTATTGAGATTGCAGGTGTGAGCTACCATGGATGGCTTATTTTTATTTCATTCTGTCCAATTCCATTTTTTTTCCTAGCTTCATTATTTTAAATCATCATGGAAGAGAGACTTTACTAATTTAAGTGACTGACAGGGATGGCTACATTATCTTCAAGCTCCAATAGACTCAGCATCCTAGAGTCAAGGACCACCTTGTTCCAGGAAGTTCTGGGTACTGTTCTATAGCTCTTCAGAATCTGCTCCACTGATCTGAACTGACAATTTAGAATATGATCCCGTTTTCAGCTGCCTCAACATATTTAATTGGTAAACAGGAATTAAAAGTGCTGAAATCTTTGACATTCTTCAATTTGCATTACTATAAGACAGAATAATAGGACCAGATGGAAGAGACTTTAAAAGCCATCCACTCCAAGTCTCCATCTTTTTAAAAGAAACATTTTCTTCTATTTTGTAATAATTTTAGATCTACATAAATGTTGCAGAAATATAGAATTCCCATATATCCTAATCCAACTATGTAGAGTACAAATATTGAAATCAGCCAATTCATACTGATATAATAAAACTATTTAGTAAAAATTGCCAGTTTCCCCGTGATGTCCTTTCTTTGGTCCAGCACCCAACCTAGGATTCCCATTTAATTTAGGTGTCACATCTCTTTACTTTTTAATATGCAACAGATCTCCAGCTTTCTTTGTCTTCATGACTTTAGGACTTTTGTATAGTCCAAACCAACTATTTTGCAGAGCATTTGTCAATTTGGGTTTAAGTGAAGTTTTCTTATGAGCAGAATGTTATGGACTATTGGCAAGAATCCTACAGAAATGATGCTTAGTGCATCTTATTGGGGTATGTGGCAGTGCTATTTTATTACTGGTAATATTGATTTTGGTCACATGGCTAAAGCAGATTTTGCCACTTTATAGTTACCGTTTTCTCTTTCGTAAATAAATATGGGGGGGGCGTGATTCTTGGAGATTCAGCAGACAACTTTTTCCACTAATGTTAGCTTCCTTCAATGAGACTCACCTGTAATGATTTTTTTAAATTACTGTGGTGTGTGAACTGCTAGTTTCCCATTTCCTTTATTCAGAACTGTGTCTTCTACTTCATTTACTAGTTCGCTTATTTACATTAGTATGGAACCCTGAATATTCATTTTATAAGTTATAATCCAATATTGCCATTACTTATTTTGATGTTTAAATTGAACCAGGTTTGGCTGCTGGGGGCTCATTTAAGTTGGTTCTTGTGTCCTTTGGATATACCCTCATCATTATTTAAGGCCCTCTTTAGTTCCTGGCCACAAGGTATTTCAGGCTCAATTTGTATTTTCCCCATCCTACTTAGGCATTAGCCACTTCTCAGTGAAGCTTTGGCTTTTTTGTTGCAAATGATATCTAGAAACCAAAATCTGGCTGATAGGTATGTTCACTGCTACTAGGGCATTGCTGCTTCTAGGCCTTCCCTGCAAAGAGCACTAAGAAGTGTATGTATACTAATCCATGTATACACACACTGTATCTACTCATCTGTAAATATATTAAAAACCTGGAGTTCATCCTGATACCTCTGGTTCTAATTCAATACCACAGGGAAGTTTCTAGCCTTCTCCCTTTATTTTTCAGTCTGTGACTGTGAAAAACCCGCTGAGAACCCCCTTCTGATATGTTGCTTCTCATCTACTCTAAAACATCATTTGGAGTGAGTGGTCAAATTAAAGCAAAAGAACTAAGATAGACATAAAGGACAACTTCAGGGAAACAAAGGTAATTAATTATCTAAAAGACTATTAACAGAAAGAGTTAATAATATTTTCTGAAAGTCTCTTTAAGAATGGATTTGACGCCGGGGATTTAGCTCAGTGGTTTCTCCGCCTGCTGCGCAAGTGCAAGGACCTGAGTTCGATCCCCGGTATTAAAAAAAAAAAAAAAAAAAGGATGGATTTGACAAAAATTTGTCTGAAGCACACCAAAGAATGAGATTACCTTTGTCATGCTATAGCAGCTTTCTTTCATTTGCACAAGAATATCTGCAAGCATAAGATAAAATCTCAGCTTTGTAGAAATAAAATACTGATGTTGCACTGTCTAAATTAGTATCTGAGGTTTTGTCAAAAAAATCTAGTATTGGAATAAAATCAGTATGACTTATAGATACTCAGGAAGTTGCACGCCTCCTCTCACAGAACTTAAGTAGAGTTGATGGAAGGTTCTTTTTAACTCCTAAAGGTTTATAACTATTTATTGACTGTGATAGGAAAGGATGAAAAAAAAGTCTAGATTTGAATTACTACAAAAATAAATATAGAAATGTTCACAGATTTTGTGTCACTACATGCACGACTAAATCCATGAACATTCCCTTCCTATCATACAAATTCTATTGTTCTTTGCTGGAGTAATGGGATAGCTGGATTTCTCAAGAAAGAAATATAAAGGTAGTGTGTTACCTTTGCATTACTAAAATGAAATGTCTGAGGTAATTAAATTATAAAGAGAAAAGGTCTGCTTCAGCTCCCAGTTTTGGAGGTGCCACTCCATGAATGATTGACCCTATTGTTTTGGGCCTGTGGGGAGTCAGCACATCATAGTGGGAACATGTGGCAGAACAACTGCTTATGGCAGAGCAGCACTGTTCACCTCAAGACGAAGAAGGAAAAAAAAAAATAGAAAGACAGACACTTGGCTCCTGCAATCCTCTCTGAGGCCATGTCCATGATGACTTAAGGACTTCTCTAGTAAGGCCCCACCTATTAATGCTCCACAGTACCTTTGTTCCTTTTTATTCTCTTCCCCAATACCCCCCCCCCCCCCCCCGCTCTATTCTTCCTTTTCTACTCATGTGCAGTTTGTACTGTCCTCTGTCTTCAAGTTTACCAGCACCAACCTTGGGCACTGACCTTGTTTAAACTTGACACTGAGAATTTAATATGCTAATGGGGGCAGTGAGGACACAGAAACAGGCATTGCCTTAAGGCATCAAGAAAAATACATGACCTACAGATAATAAATGTGCCCTGGTGGTCCCTTCTGCCCCCTTTCTTTTCTTTCTCGCCATATAACTATGAGGAAATTAGGCATGGCTCACTTACAAGACTTACATGACTAACTCAGCTCATCCCCGTGTTTTTCTTGCTCACTACATGCCACGATCTTGTGACTGTGCTTCTCAATGAGGGGACCTGGTTATTTGTGGCATCACAGTTAACCTTTCAAGAATAACCTTTCGAGTTTAAAACAGTCAGCTCTTCTGAACATTTCCTGCTACATTTTTAAAAAGCTACATCATAACAGAAACACATGTTAGTTCAATTTTGGTGTAAGTGACCAATAATAAGATGTGGTGACCCGTAATAACAGAATAGTGATGAATTTCAAAAAGAACAATCTCAGGGTTTGTGACAGGGTTATTAATTCTTTTTTCCCTCTGAGAAGCTTGCCTATGGGACATCATCTCTTCCTTTTTTCTTTTGTTCTTTTTTTCTTTTTCATGAGGAGACATACTAAATATCTTTCTTGGGATAAAATGAATCTTACTTCAAATATAAACATACATATAAGTCCAGGGTAACAGAGCATACTCAAGAATTCATGTACACTGGATACCTACACATTTGAAATCTTGTGTAAATAGCAAGAGAAAGTAAGTTAAAGTATGTGTTGCTCTTCTTCCTAGTGGTGATGTACTGTTGGACAAAATGCCCACAAGTAAAATTATAAAGTTATCTCCTTAGCAATGAAACACTAGAAAAGGCTAAATAATTTTGTACAGTTCTCTCTCTTGTGTTTACAGCAAATACGACAAAGTGTTTACATTTGTTTTTACTGATAAGTACGCAGGCATCTGATATGCTATCCTTTACATCTTTTGTACTTTAACTTTTCTAAAAGTCTAAAAATTTGCAGAAAGAAAAAAATTTAAATAAATGCTGTTAAAGTTTAAGATTGGAAATAGGGAGATAGATCTTTGGTAAATGGGAAGGAGTCTAAGTGATGTGCAGGGAGAGGAAGGGGATGTAAAGAAAAATAGCATGTGTCATGCATATACCAACTACTCATAACAAATGTATTCATGATGTACTGCAAATATGTATCAATAAAAAACTAAAATAAGGTTTTTCATAGATTTATGGATAAAGTTGCTTTAAATTAAAAAATAAAATTATCACTTTGTAAGCATGAACATCATTAGTTACCCAATTATTAGTTACCCTTGCACTTGCGAGGAAGGCGGCGGCACCAGTGAGCTAAATCCCCAGCCCCTCGAGTCATCTTCTTAAAAAATTCAAATTCTGAAATAAATTTTAGGCTTTCAGCAAAGTTGATATCCTTCACTCATCTTCCTTCAATGTTAATAACTGATATAAAACTAGAGTATAATTCTCAAAAATGAGTAAATTAATAGTGGTATGATACTACTAATTAATAGAACTTTTTTGAGTCTCATAAGTTTCTCCTCTAATATCTTTTATTCTCTTCCAGGACCCCTTGCTATATTTAGCATGTGTGTGATCAGGTCATTTTGACCGGGAATATAACCTCTTCTCTCCACCTTTTTTCAGTCAACAGAAAGCTTTTCTGCTGGACCTCTTACAAAAGTCTGTGTATATATTTTCAATTTCAGTTTTAGCAAACTAATGGAAGATATTTAATTAAACTAAATGAGGTGTAGCAACACTGAGAAGTAAGTTCAAAAACAACTGGCATGATAAACGAACCTTGCTTTGTGTACTGCCATACTTTTCATTAAGTATAAAATTTTAGTTCATTCAAGGAACAAATAGTTTCATGACCTTTAAAATACTTCATAAGACTAATAAATGCAAGTCATTTGTTTTGGAAAAAATTTACAAAATGCTGCCAGCTGTACATCAACAGTATCTACTAGACTCTATGCTGACTGAACAAAATACAATGTAAATCAAGCTTCTGCATATCATTAGAAAGAGTACTCAGTGATGACATATGCTAGGGAAGCATATCCAGGTATTTTTTTTTTATGCAGCTGGAACTAATCTTAATCTACTAGAAAATCAGAAAGCATGTGTTGGAAACATACAGAAGCTGATTTGCATAACAAGGAAGCATGGAGAGCCTCCAAAACTGAGGTGAAGACAAATTTTACAAGTATGATATATAAAGACATGACCAGTCCCTCAAAGAATACATTTTTCCCTACTCCTAGTTCCTTCAATTAATTATTTTATAGCACATAAAAGTGACACTTAGGTGCTCTAACCATGAAAACACATCAATTAAAATGCATAAACTCATCTGATCCTACTTAAATACATTCAATTTTGTAATAAGCCTATATATGTATAAATATATAGTACCTATTAATACAGTAAATTAAAAGATAAAATTGACATATGGAACAAAATAAAACAAAACAGAAAACCTCTTGGACATTGACATTTAAGTGGTAAGGGATGTCAGCGCTTCCTAACAAAGTAATTTAAACATCTGGTCATAAAATATGAGCTTAACTGGATGGCCCACCTACTAGCATGTATCCCTTCTCTAAAGCACAGAACACCTTCTCATTGGTAGGACTTCCAGTGCCCTCCTAAATGCTGACCTGGTCCTCACTGGTGAGTAAAAGTGGGAATCCCTAGTCTAATGCAAAGCTTATCTCTGGAAATAGGGTAATGGAAAAATAACAAGAAGCCAGAAAATCTTTTTTTCTTTAACATAAAGAAAGGAGAAATTCAGGTTGAAGGGAGGACAGGGGAATGGGGAAAAAATAAGAACCAAGATATATCATATAAAGATACAAATTCCCAATGATGAATGTCACCACATTGTATACCAAAAATGTACCAATAAACTTAGCAAAAAAAAAAAAAAAAAGAGAAATTCTCATAAAAGAAGAAATGACTACTAAGTTGACTACTTATTCTTGGCTCTTTTCTAAAAGGTATTTTGAGTGAAATGTCTTAAAACTCTAATATCCTGGAAAACATTTAATTTGGCCAAAATACCAAAGGGGGATGGAGGATGTGCTTTGCCTCCTTCTTCCTCTCCAATCTGCAACCATGCTCACTGTTTTTACAGTTGTTTCAGTTTATTGGAAAAACAAAACTGATCTGATCATGGGGAAAACAGACTGGTACTTTTGAGAGCATACTGGAGAATGTAGGACAATTTTCTTGTGAAGAATAGCAAACGCATGCTTGAGAGTTTCTGAGATGGATTCAGTGGCTGGTCAATTTACAGGTGGAAACTGCTGTTATTGAATCATTTTTTTTTTTAGTCAGTCATGGATAGAAGAATTGGTTTAAACTTAAACAATGTTGAAAGTAACATGATTTGGTAAGCAATTCACTACAACAGCTTAGAAAACTGGTCTTGAGCTATGAAACCCAGGCTTTTAGACTGATATAGCAGAAAGACCAGAAGCCAAGAGAAGTGCATTCTACCTCAGAATGTTGCTGGGCAAATTGCTCAACCTCTCCACTCTTTATTCAATGCAGTAGCTAATCACTTAACAGTATACCCTGAGTGTTACCTGGGCAGTGCATTTGTTTACGTTCTATCCCAAGCATTGCCCAGGGAGATGTCATTTCAATCAGTGGATTCTTATTTGCATGAGATACACTTGTACATCTGTTTATTCATTTAATATCTACTATTTCAGTGTTCTTTTAAATTCAGAACATTGTATTCGGCTTTGATATTTGCTTCTAGTGAAATCTAATAATAGTTCTGGTTATTTTCTTTTACTAATTCAGGTTTATTTGTGCAAAAATAACCTATAATTTTGTGCTACAATCTACAAAACTTCTTATTGTAAGAGTACATTAGATATAATTTTTATAGTTCTCCAGAACTCAGTGATATTCTTTTACAATACAAAAGGATACATGTAGGACATTGAGGGTGAATTAGGAAGGAAGTGCCAAAAGATCTGCAAAGAAAAAAGCGAAAAATGGAGAAATTTTAGCATATCAGAGAGGAAAAGTCTGTTTTATGAAATGGAAAGACAAAAAAGACACCTCCTCATTGTCAAGTATTCATGATACAGAAATGACAGCTTAAAAGAAGAAGCAAAAATTAAAAAATTCCAATAGTGGTCAATGATTATAATTCTATGGGTGGTGTTGACAGAGTTGACGAACATCCAACAAGCTATCCTGTAATAAAAAAGTGAAGAAAAAATATTATTATAAAATATTTATGCACCACCTTCTGGACCAAACAATATGGAACTCATCTGTTATTTATTCAAAACAAGGGGGTTCAAAAAGTCATTTACAATTTGGATTAGGTCTAATAGACAAAATAATTGAAAAATACAGGATAACGAAACACCAACCAGGACATTCATCATCAACATCTTCACCATTTCGTTCGGTGGGTAGACATTTAATTGAAATTATCTCTCCCACAGAAAAAAAAGGCCGACATGACAGTATAAAGTGTGTTGTTCAAAGAAAGACAATAATGTGAAAAGAATTCAGAAAGAGACTAGATGTCCAGGTTATAATATTGCGTTATGTACTGAATGTTTTGAGATACATCATACACAGAAAAATTAGTAAATAAATTTGATTAAATTGTTGTTTTTATATTTCTGTTATATTATCTTTTTTTTGGTACCAGGGATAGAACTTGGGACCTTGCGCTTGTGAGGGAGGCGCCTGAACCAGCTGGCCCCTTTGTTTTATTATGTTATAAAAATTAACCAAAAAAACCTCATGCAATTTTTGGTCATCCTGTATTTAAAAAATTGGACTGGTTAGTGGTTAAAACTAGCTCAATGGCCTTCAGCCCTGGCTTCCACTTAGGGTGTCCTACATACAAATGGAGGTCCATGAGGTAATTTTGTAATTTTAGTATCTCAAAGAGCTCAGATATCATTAGTCTGTCTGAGACAAAGTTGTGGAGTTTTTATTTCTTGTTATAATTATATCTAGTTGGTATAGTTAGCTATCTAATCCTAAATGCAGTATGTTAGGATCATAAGGTCTATAGGAGGAAAGGATAAACAGAGTTCTTGATAAAGAAAAATATGACCTTTAAGATAATTTTTAGTTCAAAATTTAATGATCTATCTGAGCATGGTGGTGCATGCCTATAATCTCAGCACACAGGAAGCTGAGGCAGGACGATCACTTTGAGTTGGAGGCCAGTCTGGGCTATACAATAAGTTCAAGACCAGCCTGAACTACATAGGGAGACCTTGCTTCAAAAAACCAAAGCTACAAACAAACAAAAATTTAATGATCCTTGACTTTAGCAGTCAAGTGGTGTGATTTTGTTGAGAAAGAGGGAAGGAAGACACACAAAGACAAATATTTTCTGAGCATTAGCTGGTGCCCAGCATTATGTAGGTACTCTCCTCACACTGTTGCCCAATCCTCTTAACAGCCCTGTGAATTACTCATGCTTTCCTTTGGGATATAAGCTGTGTGACAGTTTTTACCACAATTAATGTTCTAGTAAGTAGCAGGGTGGGATGCAGATTCTGTCAGCCTCTGTTAAGCATTATATTGCTATATAAAAATTACTCTTAGCTCTTAGTAATTTCATTTCCCATGTGGTAAAAGAGTTTTAAATAAATGCCTTTTCCTGTCCCCAGTCCTCTTGTATAGCCTCAGCATGTTATGTTAAAACAGTCAACAAGTCCAGGGGACCGGCAAGGATGTAAAAGAACACCTCCAATGTGTTTTCAGTCACTTGTTATTGCCAGGGCTTATGTGGACAAGTGAGTAAATTTGCTGTGACCACAGGCAAAACTAAACGCCATTATAAATTCAGCAGAGCAGGCAATAGAGATTTCTTCTAACCTTTGCTTTTTTCTGTAGTTCTAGGGCTAGGGCTATGATATTAGGGTCCTGTCAGCAAGATGCAAGAGTCAACCAAGAAAAAAATACCTCTAGTACTTGATTACTAGGACTGGGATGTTGTTTCTCCATTAACATTCTGCACAGTGAGCTATCTTCATGTTACCTGATAACATTTTTGTTGTCTCAAAAGCCTCTTTTTTGACCTGTCCAAGAAACAGCCCACTTTAATATGGGTATATGTGATTTTGTATCACTGACTTCTTTTAACCAAATGCATCTAAATCTAGAAGAATTTTCTTTACCATAGCTTTGTTAAAACTAGAAGAAACACAAAGCATTAAGTTGTTTTCCTCCTAGCATACACACGACACACAGAGCCAAGTGTAATGGGACAAAATTCTAAAAATATATAATGTGAAGCCAAGCTCTATATTGTTTGAAATTTGGTAACTAAAACCAATGGCAAGAAATAGACTAATTTAGGTAGAGACAAGATTTGGAGGTGGATTTACATGGAACATTATTATAACTGCATTGGACTTCTCATTAGAAGGGAGCAGAGTCTTATGAAGACTTCATACTCCCCAGGAGAACCATATTTATACAATTAACAATCCTTTTGTTAAGAAAAAAAAAGCTTTTCATTATTGCATGTGGACACATGTGGGCTGTGTAAAAACACAAGAGATGTGTAACACACGGTAAACAGAAAGTAATGATCTTAAACAGGCCAAATCCTTGAACTTGTCATTAATAAATGTCTCTTCTACATTCAGTTACCCAGGCTGCTGGGAGCCTGTTTTCTTCAAGTACTTCAAACACTGAAATCCAGGAACATTTTTTATTTTAATCCATTACAGGCAGTGCTTGATTTAACTTTATTAGTTGTGGTGGTGGTAGTGGTTATAAGTGGGGGTACAGCAATGTTCTTTTACACATCATTTCAAAAGGGCTTAATTATATTTTATAGTTTGGGCCAGGAATTCTGCTTGTTTTTTGTCTAGCAAGGTTCAAATGGAGTTCAGGTCAGTGATGAATCAGAAGAAAAAGTCAGAGATGGTTATCTCTTTGTAGTGAGCTCATCTCCCTCTAGAAAGACTGGGCAGGTACACCATGTTCACTACACCACAGCAGAGGAGATCATTGCTCTGATAGCTAAGATTATTGCTTATTAGAAAGTTTTCATTTTTCATGCAGCATTGAAATCAATACATCAGAGATTTAAGCCCATGGTTACCTTCTGTATCTATAAAGGTAAATATATACTATCCTATGTATTTAAAAGGGTTCCTAAAAAAAAAAAAAAAAAAAAGGTTCCTCTTAGAATCCAAAACAGTAATAATAACCATAAGCACTAACACAAAATGTACCTGAAGAACAATAACTACATAATAGACATTTCAAGATATACATGAGCTCTTTACAATGGAAAAATGAACATATGTCACAAAATGTAAGATGTACAAGGCTGCTGGACATAATTTGCTTAAACAAAAGAATAACTGCATAAACATTCCTGAAAAGCAAAAATCTAAGAGTTTTTAAAAAATGTCAAATATATATAATTTTTCTCTTTTTCTGAAGAAAAAAACTTTTTCTAAGGTAGTGGTATTAATGTTGCTTATTACTGTCCAAAAGTCTATCTACTCATATTTCAGTCACAGGAAGGAGAATTGGTACACTGAGATTTCTTCTCCACTGAAAATTATTTCTAAGAAGACAGGAGGATTACAGTAGCTGATATATTTATATTTTCATCTTCCCTTATATTAGAAATAACATAGGAAATTATTCTGTGGAAAAAGTTACAATAATTTTTCTAGTTCTATTTCTTTCCCATTCAATTTTTAGAACTTTGTATTACACTTTTATGCTTTTTTTTTTCAGATGCCTCAATAGTTCACCAGAATTTACAGGAAAATATCACCATTGGAAAAAAAGCCAGTAACCTAAAGGTAATTTAAAGGTAAAAAAGAGGTACATGCCAGTTCATCAGTAGCAATTTTGAACCTTGTTATAAAGTAATAGGTCAGAATCTGACCAGGATTAATAGTGGCACTCAGCCCTGGGATGAGGGAGTGTCATGTTTCACGGACTCTAAGCCATCTGTTCTACCTGCCTACATTTTACTTCTGCAAAACCATAAACGTATCTCTCTACCTCAGGGACTATAGAAAGGAATTAGAACTCTTCTGCTTTTCATTATCACAAGATTCAGTAACTCATTTCATTGTCAAGATAATCCCCTTTTACTCTTTCTTTTGCGCTTGCAGGGTATGCCAAAATGACAAATAAAATCCCAGATGTTACAGACCCATTGAGGTCTCCACCTTTCCTTGAGTGTTGGGTTTAAGCTACTTGGGACACAGTGTCAACAATGACAGAACCCTTATGCCCACACCCAATATTCATTAAGGTTTGCTAGTGATTTGTATAGCTGTCTACAAGCTGTACTTCCACTTCAATCCTCAGTGGCTGCTTAAAGTTAAGTTTGTCCTCTGGCTTTTACTGTCAAAGAATTCATTTCCTATTGTTCAGGCACTCGAAAGAGATGCTATTTCTTTCTAAAAGTAACAAGGCTCTTTGGGGTGTTGTAAAAGGCTTATTACTGCAACATATTATTTTAGGTAGTCATATCTAATTTAATGTTTTATTTCCCCTTAGGCTAACTTGAATCTCTGCAGCATCCAAAGGCTATGACCATGTCTTATGAGATTTTCCTCAGGAGATCCAGTTTACTATGGAATGAAAAATTTTGTATCAATTAATAACCTGGTTTCACTTTTCAGTACATGAAAAAGAACTTTAGGTTCTTTGTATTTTATCGGTCCTGAACTTTGTGACCATGACAAGAAGCACTTTGTGTACATGAAAATAATGTGGCTATGTTTTCTTTCTCTTGTTTAGCCACAAAGATAAGTACATCTGGATGACAGCAGTGGAGGTAGTGAGTTACTGAAACCACAGTTCTTTGAGTAGAAGGAGCTCAATTCACTGGTTTCTGCCTGGGTGACAAGTCCTCAGTACCTATTCACAAGAGTCCTTACAACTTTTTCCCAATTCTGACTGAAATTGTACCAAAATAGTACGTCTTAGGCTCTTTCCCTTTGTGGTGCCTAAATTGTTTTTATTCTATTTTCTCCTCTTCCTTGGCAATATGGAGGTTGCTTATATCAGTGCTCCTTAGTAAGTGCAAGTCAGCCCCAAGTACAGCAATTTCACAGTTCTCAACTGCATACTCGTTTGTCAAAATCTAGGGCATCCTGCCCTAATAGAGCCATGATATCCTCTGACAATTGGAGCTACAGTGTGCAGCTCACTCCCTACCCTGCCTGTGGAAACTGCTGCATAGCTACTTCAGAATTTATAACTACAGATTATGGCTCCTGCAAAATGACATATTTCCCATAGCAATAAAGTTTTTGTTGATGGGAAACTGGGACTGAGAAATGATCTAGCTGGCTCTTGTTGAAGACTGAAGTACACCCCAACATTTTTTCATCTTTGTATGCAGTGCTATTTCTCATAGTTTCTTGCTACTTTCTTAACTGTTTCTGCATCTACTTATTTCTGCTTAAGTATGAATAATGGTGTGTCTGAGACGGGGGTCTCTGGCAGGATCTATACACCCACGGCAGTACCAGGATTCCTGTGGGAGTGTACAAAGGTTAATCCTACTAGTAGCAGAGGCTCAATGGGCAGGGTTTAGCCCTGCCCAATTCTCTGGCCCTAAGAAGATCAACCTGAATCTAAGCCTGAATCTGGCCCTAAGAAGATTCACTTTTGAATTGCATGGCCAGGCAGGTCACTTTGAAGGCAGTGGACATGGCAGCTGGGGAAAAAGAAACAAGTAGGGACATAAGCCTTTTAATAAGGAACTCTTTCTATAGGCCAACTGCCAATTTGTGGTGTCAGAAGACCAAGACCACACAGTTCATTTTGCTGATCCTGGTAACTTAGTCAACTGGGACTTTGTGGAACAAGTGCATATCTGTGGCCATGAAGTGCCATCTTGCCCATTATGCCTCTATCCATCTACTGCAGCCAAGATAACCCGTTGTGGACACATCTTCTGCTGGGCATGCATCCTGCATTATCTTTCAGTGAGTGAGAAGACCTGGAGTAAAGGTACCTTCTGTTACAGTTCTGTGCATAAGAAGGATCTCGAGAGTGTTGTTGCCACAGAGTCACACCATTATGTTCCTGGTGATACCATTACGATGCAGCTGATGAAAAGGGAGAAAGGAGTACTGGTGGCCTTGCCCAAGTCCAAGTGGATGAATGTAGACCATCCCATTCATTTAGGAGATGAACAGCACAGCTAGTACTCCAAGTTTCTGCTGGCCTCTAAGGAGCAGGTGCTGCATAGAGTTGTTCTGGAAGAGAAAGTAGCCCTGGAGCGGCAATTGGCAGAGGAGAAGCACACTCCTGAGTCCTGCTTTGTTGAGGCAGCTATCCAGGAGCTCAAGACTCCAGAAGAGGCTCTGTCAGGATTGGCTGAAAGCAGAGGGGAGGTCCCTGGTGTTGTTACTGCTCTGGAACAACTAGTGTTGATGGCTCCATTGGTGAAAATGTCTGTTTTTCAACCCAGGAAGGGTGTGCTAGAATATCTGTCTGCCTTTGATGAAGAAACCACAGAAGTTTCTCCTCTGGACTCTCCTTGCCCTCTTGCTCTCCCTCTGGTCAAAGAGGAGGAGGAAGCAGTGTCTGAAACAGAGCCTGAGGGTTTGTCAGAGGCCTGTGATGACTCGGAGTTAGCAGATGACAATCTTGGGGAGGAAACCGTTTGTATTGAGTCCAGCCAGCAGGAGCCTGTTATTAAACCTGGCTTCACACACCTGAGCAGCTCACCTCGTTACTACTTTTACCAAGTGGAGGGTGGGCAGCACATGTTCCTGCACCCCATCAATGTGCGCTGCCTTGTGTGAGAGTATGGCAGCCTGGAGCAGAGCCTGGAGATCTCAGTGACTATGGTGGAAATCACTGAGTACTCCATGTCTGAGGATGTTCATCAGCATCATAAATATCTCTCACTTGGCGCTCACCTGTGAGTTCAGCATCTGTAAACTGGCTCTGCAGCCTCCTGTGGCCTCTAAGGAAACCCTAGAGATGTTCTCAGATGATATTGAGAAGAGGAAGTGTCAGCGCCAGAAGAAGGTTCAGGAGGAATGTCGCTGAGAACATAGGATTGAGATGGAGAACAAGAAACAGGGAAGGTATCTGGAGGTCCATATTCCCCTGGAGAATCTACAGCAGTTTTCTGCCTTTAATTCATATACATGCTCTTCTGATTCTGCTTCGGGTCCTACCAGGACTGAGGGTCATGGGACCCTCTCTCTTTCTCCTCTTAGCAGAAGTCCAGGTTCTCATGCAGACTTTCTGAGCAGTCCCTCATTCTGGATTGGAAGTCTGGAAGAAGACTCTCCCTTCCCTTCCTTTGCCCAGATGCTGTGGGTTGGAAAAGAAAAAGCACATGTGTGGCCCAAAACTGCTCCAAAGAAAGATGAGAATAGCGTAGTTCCTCCTGCCCCTGTGGACAGTGATGGGCAGAGTGATAACTCTGACAGTGTTCCTGTACCGTTTCCAGAATTCTTTCAGCCAAGCTACTGAAGCAGTGGCCATGAAACTGGACACACCAGCTACTTCAGATCCCCTCTCTGAAGAAAAAGGAGGAAAGAAATGGAAAAAAGAGAAACAGAAGCTCCTGTTCAGCACCTCAGTCATTCATAACAAGTGATACTCCTGGCCCAGGCTACCTTCTCATCTGGTATTCTTTTTGCTACGCTTTTGTTTTGCTGCCATAATTTTTAAGTATTTGAGTTTGAACAGATTAGCTTGGGTGGGGGGAGGGAGTTTCCACACGGGAGGGGGAACCAAATTTTAATTTTATCTATTTACTTATAAAATACAGTTACATTCATCATTGGGATTTGTAACATTACATGAGTATCTTGGTTCTTATTTTTTCCCCTTCCCCTGCCCTCCTTTCACCCCCTCCACCCTTCCCTACTTGCAAAGACTTTGTTTCCATTTTTTTCTTTTCTCGTATTTTTTCCTTTCCCTTCTTTCCTTTCCCCTACCTCTCCCACTTCCCCTGCTCCTTTAGACCTTTACTTCCTATTACATGATCTCAATTATACATTTTAAAAATTACATTATCAAGATCTAGGAGACATTACCACAGATTTTACAGAATTTAAAAGGATAGAGAAAGCATATTACAAAAATCTTTTCTGAAATAAATCTGACAACTTCCAAGAAGTACCTTGGAAGACAGATTAATGAAACTGACTCTGGAGGAAATATAAAATTTGAATAGCACCTATTAAAGAAAGTATATTCCTAGCTTGAAAACCTACCTATATGACAGCAACAGGCTCATATACTTTTTAACTGATAAATTATACCAAACATTTAAAGCAGAAAAAAGAAGGAACATTTCTCCCCTCATTTTAGGAAATCAACATTGTGCTAATCCTAAAACTGGATAAAGATAATAGAAGAAAAAAGTATGAACATAGATAGAAATTTGTTTAACAAAACAAACTATTAGAAGTCAGATCTGGCAGTATGTAGAAAGTGGTTTTATTATAGGGATGGCAGTGTTGGTTCAGCATTGGAAGATCCACCCCCAAAAGTCATCATTTTATCAGAGGAAAGGAAAAAGCCATATGATCCTGTCAGTAGTTGCAGCAAAAGTATTGGACTAAATTCTACAGCTCTTCATGGTAAAAGCTATCAGGAGACTAGAAGTAGAACAGAAACTTTTCAACAGATTAAAAGACATGTACTCCATACTTCCAGCAAGAACGCCTTATATGAATGGAGAAGATACAATGCTTTCTCCTTAAGGTGGGGAACAAGGGCAGATATGCCTACTCTTCACCTATCCATTAAACTTTGAAACATAGTCCCAAACCAAAATAGTCTGGCAATTAAATGACACAATTAGGATAGAATTGGCAAGGTAGAAGTAAAATCTTTATATGTAGATGAAATGATCATTTACAGAGAAAATACTAAGAAATCTCTAGGAGGCCCTAGAACTTGTACTTGAATTTAGCAGGATTAGAAAACACAAGGTATATATAAAAATTCAGGTCAATGTATACTTACTATAAATGAAGAATTGGATATTGAAATTTAAAAGTTATGTAGGGGTACAAAGGACCTAGAAAAGTAAAAAGAAAAAGAGAAAAAAAAAAACAGTGTTGGAAGACATTTAGTACCTAATTTTAAGACTTCCTCTAAAGCTACAGTAATCAAAGCAGTGTTGGTGTAAGGAAAGACATATAGATCATTGGAATAAAACAGAGACTCTACAAATAGAACCACACATATATGGTCCACTGAGTTTTGAAAGGTTATTTAACATTAACATTTTATAGAACATAAACTCAATTCAAGAGCAGGGGAAAAGAGTATTTTCAGCAAATGGCACTAGAACACCTGATATCCGTATATAAAAAATTAACCTCATCCCTTTATTTCCATACATAAAAATATCTTGAAGGGATCTATGAACCTAAATATGAAAGCCTAAAAGTATAAAACTTTAAGAAGAAATTATAAAAAAAAATGTTCATGAATTTAGGGTAGGCAAGAATTTCGCAGAATATAAAAAACATTATGTATAAAAGAAAAAAATTGATAAATGAGATTCCATCAAAATTTAGAACTTTAAATGACATCGTTAATGAAAATGAAAAATAAACAGACCATATTTATAATGCATACAACCTATGACCAGAATATATAAAGAACTCTTACAGCTCATTAATAGACAACCCAATTAAAAAGTAGACACAAGAAGATGATAAATAGCCAGTACAGCACAAGGAAAGGTGCGCAACACTAAAATCAGAAAAATACTAATCAGTACAATAACAAGATTGAATTATGCACTCATTAGGGAGATGAAGTTAAAAGTTTTAAAAGAACAAATGTCAGCTTAGGTGTGAACCAGTTACAACTTTCTAATACTGCTAATGTGAATGTAAAATGATAAAACTATTTTGGAAAACAATATAGAAATTTCTTGTATTATTGTTAAGAACCAACAGTCCTGTTCTTTTTACTTCAGAGGAATGAAAACACATGTTCACAATAATTTGTACATACAAGTTGAGTATCCCTTATCTGAAATTTTTGGGACCAGAGTGTTTCAGATTTTCGTTTGAAATCCACTTGATCAGCAAAGAGGATAGCTACTTCTGCTTTTTTGGGGGGTTCTTGTCACATGGAGTGTTGTTTTCCACCCTTTAACTTTCAGACTATGAGTTTCTTTTTGAATTAAGTGTATTTCTTGTATGCAGCATATTGTTGGATTTTGCTTCTTGACCCATTCTGCCAGTCTATTTCTTTTGATTATTAAATTGAGACCATTAACATTGATAGTTATAGGTCATACATACTGACTTATCATTGTCGTGACTTTTTCTTTTTGTTGGATTCTCCCCCTTCGCGTTTAATTTGTCACACCCCACGGATTCATTCTGCTGGGCTTCCTGGGGTTGTGATCCTCATTGTCTTTTCCTAGGATATTGTCTAAAATTTTTTGGAGTGCTGGTTTGGTATTCATGAAGTTCCTAAGGTGCTCTTTGTCATGAAAGTATCTTATTTTTCCATCAATTTTGAAAGATAGTTTTGCAGGGTACATCACTCTGGGTTGGAGGCTGTTTTTTTGGGGCCTTGAAATACATCACTCCAAGCTCTTCGTGCCTTGAGGGTTTGGATTGAGAAGACTGCTGTGATTCTGATGGGCTTTCCTTTGTATGTGATTTGTTTCTTTTCTCTGTTTCTAGAACTTTGTTCTTTTGGGTTTCTGGAATCTTAACAATTATATGCTTATGTGTAGAGTTTTTTTGATCAAGGCTAGTTGGAGTCCTATATGCCTGACTTATCTGTATGTATGTATCTGTATGTCAAGTTCTTTTCCTCTGCTTGGGAAGTTTTCTGCCATCACTTCTGTGAACAGTTTTTTTTTTATGTCATCTCCACTCTCTCCTCTTTCTTCATTGACTGTGATCAGTCTTATATTATTCTTCTTTGCATTGTCTAGGAGCTGCTGGATTGATTTCTCATATTCCCTTACAATTTTGAAGCAATTTTTCTTTTCCTGGTCATTAATTGCAATCTTATCTTCTATATCTGAAATTCTGTCCTCACATTGGCTCATTCTGCTGTGTAGACTTTCAATGGAGTTTTTAATCTCCTGGAAATCTGTTTGCATCTGTTTTATAGATTCCATTTGTTTCCTATGTTGGAATTCCATCATGTTCCTGAGCTCCTCTCTAGATTTATTGATCATGTCTTGCACTATGAGCACAATCTCTGCTGTTATCTGAGAAATTATTTCTAATTTCATTTTTTCCAGATCCTCTTTTGTTGCCAGTTCAGGGAGTCCAGCTGGTTGAATATCAGATTGTTCCATCTCGTTTCCCTTTGGGGTTGCTGTAGGTGATCTGGAAGTCTGGTTTTGAGACTTGCTTACCTACCTTCTCATTTCGACCAGGGGGTGGTGGTGGTGGTGGTAGTGGTGGTGGTGTGTGCTGCTGGCACCCGTGTGGCTCACCTCCCATGTGCTGGCAGGGGTGGTATGGTGGCTGGGAAGCCTCCTCTTGTGCGCTCCCAAGGAAATTTTAAATACAGTGTATTTTCTAGCCTCCCATCTTTACACCAAAATAAAGTGTTGACACTCAGAAAAAAATAAAATAAAGTTTGTTTGTGTATATATGTGGGGGAAAGATTTTAAGTTTTTTATTTTTTTAAGAACATACTATAGAATAGGATGGGTTTAATGGATTCAAAGAAATATTATCTGCCTTAAAATCTTTCACTATATAAGACATAATTTCTAAATGAGATTCATTTTGTTACTGACAATAAAATCATCATATTTTCTGAAATATACACCACTTTTAAAAAGTATAAGTATTATGTCTATTAGAAATCAGAATGTTAGAGCCATTTTAGTAAAGACACTTGGGAAAATGTAAATATTCTAGCAGAAACAGAGTTAGGTTATTATAAGTCACTGCTACACAAGCATGTGCAGAGTAAAAATTAGATACAAGTTCCTTGAAACTCTCGTACTTTAGTACTGGAGGCTTAGAATTGTTGATTTTTTTTTTTTTTTGGTAAAGTGGAGAATATTTAACCATTTCATTTTGTTTTAATCAGTTCAGTGAATAATTTGTAAATATTTGGTTTTAAAAATGAGTAAATGAATATGAAAGCAATTTAGATTATTTAAATGTACTGACAATGTTTGGGCCAAAACATTAAAACTTTCTTCTTTCATGCTTTTATTATTCCCTTTTTGCACATACTTCCTATAAGATTATGACAGTTTGATGATAAAAAAATGTAATCATTAAGTGAACTGAAATATTTTTTGTATCTTTGACAAGTGAAGGAACATGCCTATAACACATTCCAGGGGCATTTCTCTAAATATTATTTAGCATATAAGAGTCCTTTAGCATTACAAATTTATTTCAGCTCCTAAATTAAAATTCATCTGGCAAAGACCATTTTCTCCTGTTTATATAACATTGTCACATAAAGAGTGTTAAAAAAATATTTCACTAAAAATAGCTTGTGTAAGTTAGGGATTAGAGTACTTTCTGCTGCTATAATTGTTCCTTTGTAGTTTTTTCCATGATGTTTTGCACAGTGTTTTTGACTGTGTTTATTAAAGTCAGCACATCAAAAAGGATCAAAGAGAAAGTGAGTGAGAACCAAAGAAACCCCAAGTGTGTTGTCTCATTGGGGAGCTATGCAGATTTGAATAAACAAGTGCAAACTGTTGAGGTTTTAATGAAAGTTTCTACAATTATTTTATCTTAAGTCATTCTATACAGTAACATCTGTACAACAGATGGCTATACTGTACCAAGGCAATGCTCCTTTTTCTTTCTCTGTTTAATAGTACATCTGAGATGACTACTTTTGTCACTGTGCTCAATTTGGTTCAGCAAATAATTTGAAAAGTGCAGCTGCTGCAGATGGTCACAATAATTATATAAACTGGAAAATCAAAGACACAGTTAAGTATTTCTGTATTAGAGTCAAACTATAAAAAGCTGACATTAACCCTTTGAGTTCAAAGATATAAATACAAAAGTCTGAATGCAGAACGACATCACTTGAAAATTACAAAAGGAGTAAGATTATGTGTATGCACGTGCACATGTACTTGTGATGAATGGTATTTACCATTTATCAAAACTCTGCATTGAAAAATATATATTTGCATACATTTAATATAAACTACAAAGAATGACATTTCAAGATATTTAACATGATAAAATTCAAAGCTTATTTATTTAAAAAATATAATTAAAATTAATTTTCTAAAAATATGAAGTAATCTGAATTAAAATTTTCCTAGAAGTCACCTTTTAGCTTTAACTAGAACTTGATACAATCTTATTTTACCTAATTAAAATGAATTATTTTGCTGACTTTGTTATCTTTTTGTTTTTGTATGCTATCACAAAGTTGAAATGTGGAAAATAGATTTTGATGTTTTTTACGGTCTCAAAATAAAATTTTTCCTATGAAATGTCCAACTTTAATTTGACACAAATAACTATTTTAGAATGTTTGCTGGACACTACCAGTAGATTTATAAAGTATGTCTTCAAAAAAGGTATAATTTCTATTTCTAGGTATAACTAGATTTAAGAACTAATTGTAAATAGAAAAGAGGTATGTAGTTTTTCTAATAGAAAGGGGAAGACAAGTTCAAAATAGACTGAGTCTATTAATTTATATGGCTCAGTAAGAACATTTTAATTTTATTTTAGAAACAAGTGTTATACTAAGGATAGACACCATTAAAATGGATAAAATACGAGTAGCAAATGAATTTAAAAGCAATAAGGATGGAAAAAAAAGGACTTAGAATTGAATACAGTATGTTTAAATTCTTCCGCAGTCCTAACCTTTCCCTGCTATGATTAAGGTACAACTATAAAGCTGTGGGAACCAGTCCAGTGTTCTCTAGGCTGCAGTTTATTTCTGGATAAATCTGACATTGTAGCTTCCAGTGTTTCATAGTCTTTCATGTCCAGTGAACCTTACATTTTTCATTTCTAACTTTAAAGACAATAAAAAAATACAGAGCTTTTAGCTGGTTTGGTCACAAATATTTCTAGTGGGAAAGAAATAAATCATCTATGTTTTGGCTTAAAATTCATACATTTTAACAGTAAAACTTTCTTTATCTCTTAAAGTACTGTGCCCAAAGTAGAGCTGTGGAACTAAGTTACAGTTAAGTCTCCAGCTGCCACTTCATTACTTTTTGTAAGCAACTATGCTGCACATAGCTTAAGGGCTTATTTTACCACTGGACTATCCCATTGCCCCGACTTTTCCCCCTACAAATTAAAAAGGAAAAAAAAAGATAGTTCCCTTTAGCTATTTTTACTTTCAGAGTAAATTTTCTGGCATTGTGCCCTAAACTTTTACAGTAGCAATTTCTGTGATTGAAGACTGTGATTTCCCACCTGGGTGTTGCCTTTTCTCTTTCCCTCCTTGAATTCCTTCTGTCCATCCTTTTTGATTCAGCATGAAAAGCACATAACAACTTAGTCATGGTATCAGAAGAGAAAAATGTAGATGTCACTGCCAGTTAACCTCTCCCCTCTCCACCCATCAATGACATTCAGTTTGCAGGGTCCAACCCTCTGCTGGGCTGGGCACAGATGCACGGCCTTTCCTTGCCAGGTGCTGCTACCTGATATAATGCCTTAAAGGCTTTCTTACAAAGTTGAACCTTGGCTTCTATTACACTTTGTGTAGTATATTTGCAAGCACAGTAATTTCTTTTTTAAGTAAATTGTTACCAGTGAATTACTGCAGTGCATCAGAATCACCTGTGGTGCTTACTGAAGTAGAGCACTAGGCTTCAGGTTCAGGATGGGGTGTGAGAATCTGCATTCCTAACGAGGGTCCAGGTGATGCTGACGTTGCTGGCCCCGAGGTCACACTGTAAGAACCATTATTCTAACAGTTCACAAAACTTGACACTTTTGTCCCATCACAGCTATTTTAGGTGAAAAAACATTAGGAATTAACAATTTTAAAGATGTCTGTAGGAATACGCCTCAAGAAGTGGATAGAAACAGTTTAGGGCATTGAAACACCTAGGCTCAAAAGAATTGTTATAAAACGATTTCTACAACAAGGTCATAAACCAGAAATGTTCCCATCTCTAACAGCCTTTAAAACTTTTAACTTCTACATAATATAAATCTTCAAAATGATACATTTTTCAGATGTTTGCAAATCATATTGCTTGCTCTCTCTCTCTCCCCTTTTCTCACTTCCAAATGTCCTTCTGTTTTTGTGACTTACCAGGTACTTTTTGTGCTGCTTTGACACTACAGTTTCCATTGAGGTTTGATAGTGATGCTAAGAGGCATGGTTTGTTAGGATGAGGGACAGGTTCCATGGAGACCACAATCTGAGTAGTATGGACAGAAATTTTTTGAAAGTAGGAAATGGCTCGCCATGTGTTTTCTTGAAATGAAATCTTCTGCACTCCATCACCATGAACTTTTGGTTTGGACAACTTCCCATGGAAGCTGGAGACCGGAGGCTCATCTTTATTCAGCATCATTTCTGACAGGGCTGAAGTTTCTTTGTGATGTGCAAAGCTGTGTGCATTTTTAATCTTTTTAAAAAAGTGGTTTATCTGATCCAGTTTGGTAAAACTCAGGTTCATTTTCAAAGGCTTTGATATGTCCAAGCTGATGTCCGCTACAGAAGTGAAAAAAGATAAGGAAATTAGTGAAGCTCTCATTAAATACTCATATGGATGCCAGAACGTTATATTTCACTGTTAACTTAATTATTCTTCCCATGTAGTTACTTTAAAGAATATTATCCTTGGACTAATGGACTGCCTATATTCCTGGCCAATTATTGTGATTTCCTGATACAGCAAGGGCCACACATGGACATCAAGGCCATTTATTTCCATTTTTGCCTCCCTACCCCAAGGCAAAATGAAACAGGTTTTTCAGTTTATTACTTGCCCGAAACCAACATTTTTTTCCCAAGGAAAAAAGAACTTCCCTTATTACCCAGAACAATGTTTGATATAAATACTGGTCACAATCAACACTGATCCAAGTAACTTACTGAAGCGGCTCCCCTTACCATTCTCTAATTGAGTTTTGAGGAAAATACTAGTTTCTCCTTTTGACCAGCTGCAAACCAGAAACGTTCCTGTACCGTCTCCTACAGTCTGTGTTGATAGAAGTTGAAATATTTCACTCAATTTAACATGGTAAATGGAGATTTTTAAAATATGGACTCATTTACATATCTCACATACCAGATGTTGTCCTTGTCACTTAGTTGCCTGATATCAAAACAAACTCACCGTATTTCTATTTCATCTTATTTCACCTTCGATTATCTTTTGCTCTGTTTTTATCAATAACACTTTAGACTGTAAGGATCATGAAGGCAGAGAATGCCATACATCTTTATATCCCAGTGTTCAGCACACTGTGTCTCAAAATGTATCTAACAGTGAATGTCAGGGCTTAACTGAATATAACACGTGTTCATTTCATGGGAGCTTGAAGATGTAACAAGATATAATCCCAATGCACACAGGAATAGCAATTGTTAAGTGAGTCAAGTTAAGGTTCTATGTTTACTTTCCTAAGGAGGCCTTTCCTCATCTTCCTTGGATTTTGGCACCTCTGGGTTTCCTCCTGTAAAGCCAGGCTCACTTTGGCACCATCCCTTTCAAATGTGCCCCCTTCCTGCTCATTCACTTATCCTATAAGGTCTACAAAAACTCTGAGAGTATTGGCTCTAGCAAGTAGTCCACTGGAAAAGATCAGGTACCTGACTTGCCCTTACACAATAATAAAATGTCATCTCCTCATATTTTTTGAACAGAAAAAACGCCCTAATTTAAAGGAATTTTTATTTTTGCATATTAGTTACATAGAATAGTGGGTGTTATTTTGGCATATTCAAACATGCATGTAGAACACTCTGATCATTTTCACCCCTCCATCATCTCCCTTCTCTTTCCTTCCACCCACTCTCTTCCTCTTCTCTAATAGTCTGTCTTCTACTTTTATGTCATCTCCATTTTAAAAATTTATGATTTTTTTGTGAATTCCACATATAATAAAAAAGTGACATCTGACATCTTGAGCCTTATTTTTCTTAGCATGATCTTCAATTTCATCCATTTTCCTGCAAATGACATAATTTTATTCTTCTTTAAGGCTGAATAATATTCAACTCCTCAATACATTTCTGAAAGAATGAAAGTCAGTATACAATACAGATACTTGTCTACCCATGTTTACTGGAGCACAATTCACAACAGCGAAGCTATGAAAACAAACTAGGTGCCTGTCAACAGGTGAGTGGATAAAGAAAATATGGAATATATGCACAGTGGCTTGAAGGCTAGAGAGAAGGGGAGTGGATTCAGCGCAGTGTTTTGGAAGTAAAATTGATAAACTGAATCAGTGGATTGGGACTAGAGAAAGAGGTAATAATATGAGAAGTAAAAAAGTCAGATTTCTGACTTGAGCCACATGGTGGATTATACAGGTATTTAATGGATACAGGGAAAATAGAACATTTCTACTAACCCCGTTGAGAGGAATTAATGGATTGTTTTGGATGGATTGACTTGTTGAGTCTGTGGGAGCTCAGTAGAAAAGGACAACCAGCTTTTTTATTTGCTAATTTATTTGTTACATTATTAAACATTAATTTAGCTACAATAGGCCAAATAGTAGTTTAGGCACTAAGAATACTAAGACACAGGAAAGTCTACTATTTAGGAGCTCACAGTTCAGTGAACTATGACAAATCTGTAAGCAGATAACTATTAAAAAAAATCCCATAGATTCCTGGTGATAACAAAATGCACAGGACATTCTGAAAGCGATGATGAGAGGCAGCTCACTCACCAACAGTGGTCAAGAAAGATTTCCAGAAGTGACCCAAGGACTGAGTCTCAGAAGATAAATTAGGAAAGTAGCTAGAGTTATAAAGTTTTCATCTGTGTTCCTAAGTCCACAATAGTACCTAAGAGATGAGGGTCCACATCAAGATAGGAGCTGGCAATTCTCACATATACCATCCTATGAGTGCCGTGCCAATTTGTAGTCAGGAAAAAATGGATATCTTAGGTTCATCAGTTTCTTTAGGTGAGTATTGGGTCAACTTCCTATCCTAATTATAAGGGCCCTCTAAAAGGGAAATAAAGAAGACAATGGGGTAAGTCAGAGAGGTTTGAAGAATAGGAAGGGCTTTATGATAGTTTACTGCTGCTTTGAGCATGGTGGGGGTCAAGTGAGAAGGAATGGATGGTCCCTACAGCTAAGGGCAACCAGTGGATAACAAGTGATGAGGAACTGGGAACCTTAGTCCTACAAATCATAAGGAACTAGACTATGCAAACAACTGGAATGAGTTTAGAAGTACTGTAGATTCTTTCTAGGTGCCTCCACATTAGGGTCTCACCCAAATGGCATACTGACTTTGGCCTTATGAGAGCCCCTGAGCAGAGAATCTAGCTGAACCCACCAGGACTTTTAAATTACAGCACTGTGAGAAAATAAATCTATGTCGCTATAACCTGTATTTGTTATGTATTAACAGAAAATAAACATAAATTCCAAATGCACATTTGTTCATTCAACATTTCCAGGTTCTGATGTGAATACCAAAGAAGTTATAAGGCCTAGGAATATTTGCCTCAATTTTTTTGTCCTTCTTTTCAAAAGCAAACACATCTAATATACCTTGAAAATGCTAATATGTTCTTCCATTTATTAGCTGCCTATTCTTTTCCTTTAAAAAAAATTTCAGAGTTCCAAGAAAGAAGAAACCTTGTCTCTCACTGGAGAGAATACAGCCATACAGTCTATACAGAATAGCTATTTGAGGATTTTCAAAAGTCAAGGAAGAAGAACAGAATTCAAAACACCACCTAAATAGGAAGGAGTTTCTCATTTACCCTCTCCTTTTCCCCTAGAAAAATGGTTGTCATGTGCAGATAAAAAAGAAAAGCCTTTATTTCTGAATTCAAAGAATGTGAAGGGCAATTCCTAATGCTTAGACTGTGGTCTGCTTTTTAATTTTTCCTTCTTTTCCTTATTATCCTGTGCTCTAGAAGAAAAAAGGAAAGAACTTTTCTCAGTTCTTTTTCTTTTCTTTCTTTCTTTTTTTATTTGGTACCAGGGATCGAACTTGGGACCTTGCGCTTGCAAGGCACGCGGCAGCACCACTGAGCTAAATCCCCGGCCCTCTCAGTTCTTTCAGTGAGACCATTACTACTGATATCAAAAGCCAAGACAAAATAAGAAAACAACACACCCATATCCCTCAAGAATAGTGGTAGCTGGGCAAGGGGGGTGAAAACCCATAATCCCAGGACTTAAGGAAGTTGCAGCAGGAGAATTCCAAGTTAGAGTTTTGCCTAGGCAACTTAGTGAGACCTTGTCTCAAATAAATAAATAAATAAATAAATAAATAAATAAATAAATAAATAAATAGATAAATTGAAAAAGAGGAGACTGGGGATGAAGCTCAATTGTAGAACACTCCTATATTTGATGCCCCAAACCATAAACAAAACATGGAGACATAAAAATCCTATTTAAAAAATAAGGAAATCTAGCAATACCATGATGAAGCAAGGTTTATCTTGGGATTGCAAGGGTTAGATCAACCAGTGGAACAAATTAACAGTTTGAATGAAAAAAGGTATCAATTTTTAAAATTCAATATCCAGTACCTATTACAAGAACTCTTGGCAAACTATGAATAGTGGAAGAATCCCTTAATCTCATAAATTTCAAACCTAAAGCTAACATCAAAATTATGAAAGACTGAATGCTTTGCTAAGATCAGGAACAAAGCAAGGATGTCCATTCTCATTACCTGTATTCAGCATAACAATGGAGACTCCAGCCAATGAAATAAGGCAAGAAAAAAAAATATACAAAGCATACAGTTTGGAAAGAGAAATAAAACAATGCCTGTTTGCAGATAACATGATTGTTCATATAGAAAACACAGTAGGAATCTCAAGAAAACTTCCTAGAATTTCATAAGACACTTTGACAAAATCTTAGAATACAAGGCTACCACACAAAAATCAATGGTATTCCTGAAAACTAACAGTGTAGGGTCAGGGATGCAGCTCAGTGGTTCCGACACCTGCCTTGCAAGTGCAAGGTCCCGAGTTTGATCCCTGGTACCAAAAAACAAACAAACAAACAAACAAACAAACACTAACAGTATAAAGGTAGAATAAAAAATTTAAAATAGAGAATAGCATTTAAATACCACTAAGTTAAAGAAATATTTAAATGTAAATCTAATAAAAATATATAGAATCTGTATGCTGAAAACTACAAAATACTGATATAAAGTTAGGAGCTGAAGTTGCAGCTAAGTGGTAGAGCTCATGTTTAGCAAGCATACTCCACTGGGTTCAATCTCCAGTGCTAAACAAATAACAAACTTAATATAATTAACAGAGACACTATACACATAGAATATACATGAACTAGAAAATTCAACATAACAATTCTTCCTAATTAATCTATAGTTTTAACACAATTCCAATAAAAATTCCAGCAGTATTTATTTTAGATATATATAAGCTGATTCTAAAATTTACATAGCAAAGGAAAAGAACTAAAGTAACCAGAAGACTTGAAAAAGATATCATTGGAGGTCTCAAAGTACCTGATTTTAGGACTTACTATAAAACTGCCATGATCAAGGCAGTGTAGTCTTAGAGAAGGGATATATATGAATGGAATCAGAGGGTCAGAACAGGGAATCCAGAAATAAGAGTCCAAATAAATGTTGTCAAATGATACTTGAAAAAAGTGGAGCGGCAATTAAATGGAGAAAATAAGTTTTATCAACAAATGATGTTGGATATGTATGCAAAAAAAAATAGTACCTTGAACCCAGCTTTACACCTTATATAAAAATTAACTCAAATGGTAGTGGATTTAAATATTAAAATACATAATTATAAAGCACTTTTAGGAGAAAATACAGGAAAAATTTTCAAGTTCTGGAGATAGGTTGCTCTTACGATACCAAAAAAGCAAGATACATTTAAAAATTATAAGTTGGACATCTTCAAAATTAAAAACACTCTCTAAAAAGTGGTGTAAAGTGATGGTAGTGTAAAGATAATGCTAGGAGAGTTACAGGAATCTAGATGTGTTAAAAATTCATAAAACTATACACAAATTTCAAATTTACTGTATGTTAATTTAAAAAAGAATTAATTCAATGGGTGTCATGTGGGTGACAGTATAGGTTTTCCGACTCCAACTCATAGGACCTGAGTTTGATCCCCAGTACCAAAAAAGAGAAAACAAAAAATCTTACAAAAAGGGCCCACAGCTCTTGCACAAAGGAGAAGACTACTTTAGGCCCAAATTGTAATGAACTTTGCACTGAATCTGTCTCCCGTCTCATAGTTTGTCTCAAAAGTCTCACTGTGGTTTTCATGTTACATTCCACTCACCACAGACCCTCCAAGAAGGAAGTACAACATTTATACTCAGGTGTTTAATGGTGAGATCAGGGTGGGTCTTCTGTAGAATTTGAGAGGAAGTGTCATTCTTTAATGTTAGAAAAGCCACAGGAATATTGCTGATTTTATTAATACCAAAGGTTATGGCTGATGAAAATTAGCGGCTTTAACACCTATACCACAGTCAGGTAAGCCAGTAGAACTCAAACACACAGGTAATTTGACACAATCCTAAGTATTTTATTTTATTTTATTTTTTGGTACCTGGGATAGAACTCAGGTCCTTGCATTTGCGAGGCAGGCAGCGGAACCACTGAGCTGAATCCCCAGGCCAATCCTATGTATTTTAATCATGAGAATGAATGCATTCTTTCATATAACTGTGCTCCTACTACAAAATAAATTTTAAAAGATATTTATCAGTAGAGTTCAAATTCTGATAATTCAGAGAAAGAAATACTAAAATCTAGACACACTGATGAATTTCAACTGTAAATGTATTTGCATAATATTGTTGATCTTATTGTATAAGATATAATTTTTGAATAGTCTGAAATCAGAAAGATCCATTTCCCAAAGCAACCTAAAGGGATGGCCTACAATTTCATACAAGTATATTAGCCCAAAATAAAGATGGCATATACGTAATTTAAATTAACAGTTGCCTTTCTTGTTGTATCTTGTAAGAGTAAGGAATCTCTTTTAGATCACTAGTACATATAAATGATTAACATGTTTTAATTATTTTTTTTCCCATTAAGTTTATTGGTACATTTTAGGTATAAAATACAGTTACATTCATCATTGGGATCTTGTACCATTACATGAGTATCTTGGTTCTTATTTTTTCCCCATTCCCCTGCCTCCCTTTACCCCCTCCACCCTTCCCTATTTGCAAAGACTTTCCATTTTTGTCCTTTTCTCATATTTTTTCTTTTCCCTTTTTTCCTTTCCCCTACCCCTCCCACTTCCCTTGCTCCTTTAGACCTTTCTTCCTATTACACAATATCAATTATACCTTTTAAAAATTACAATATCAATATCTAGGAGACATTATCACAGATTTTACAGAATTTAAAAGGATATAGAAAGCATGTTCCAAAAATCTGTTTTGAAATAAATTTGACAACTTCTAAGAAGTACCTTGGAAGACAAATTAATGAAACTAACTCTGGAGGAAATACAAAATTTGAATAGCACCTATTAAAGAAAGTATATTCCTAGCTTGGAAACCTACTTATATGACAACAACAGGCTCATGTACATTTTAACTGATAAATTATATCAAACATTTAAAGCAGGAAAAAAAAAGGAACACTTCTCCCCTCATTTTAGGAAATCAACATTGTGCTAATCCTAAAACTGGATAAAGATAATAGAAGAAAAAAGTATGAACAAAGATAGAAATTTTTTTAACAAAACAAATTATCAGAAGTCAGATCTGGCAGTATGTAGAAAGTGGTTTTGTTATAGGGATGGCAGTGTTGATTCAGCCTTGGAAGATCCACCCCCAAAAGTCATCATTTTATCAGAGGAAAGGAAAAAGCCAATATGATCCTGCCACTAGTTGGAGAAAAAGTATTGGACTAAATTCCACAGCTATTCATGGTAAAAGCTATCAGGAGACTAAAAGTAGAACAGAACCTTCTCAACAGATTAAAGACATGTACTCCATACTTCCAGCAAGAACGCCTTATATGAATGGAGAAGATACAATGCTTTCTCCTTAAGGTGGGGAACAAGGGCAGTTATGCTTACTCTTTATCTGTCCATTAAACTTTGAAACATAGGCCTAACCAAAATAGTCTGGCAATAAAATGACACAATTAGGATAGGATTGGCAAGGTTGAAGTAAAATCTTTATATGTAGATGAAATGATCATCTACAGAGAAAATACTAAGAAATCTCTAGGAGGCCCTAGAACTTGTATTTGAATTTAGCAGGATTAGAAAACACAAGGCATATATAAAAATTCAGGTCTGTGTGTACTTGCTATAAATGAAGAACTGGACACTGAAATTTAAGTTATGTAAGAGTACAAAGGACCTAGAAAAGTTAAAAACCAAAAACAGTGTTGGAAGACGTTTAGTACCTAATTTTAAGACTTCTTCTGAAGCTACAGTAACCAAGGCAGTGCTGGTGTAAGGAAAGACATATAGATCATTTGAATAAAACAGAGAATCTAGAAATAGAATTACACATATATGGTCCACTGAGTTTTGAAAGATTATTTAACATTAGCATTTTATAGAATATAAACTCAATTCAAGAGCCAAGGAAAATATAGTGTTTTCAGCAAATGGCACTAGAACACCTGGTATCCGTATATAAAAAAATTAACCTCAACCCTTTATTTCCATACATAAAAATATCTTGAAGGGGTCTATGAGCCTAAATATGAAAGCTTAAAAGTATAAAACTTTAAGAAGAAATTATAAGGGAAAATGTTTATGAATTTAGGATAGGCAAGAACTACCTAGGATACAAAAAACATGATGTATAAAAGAAAAAGATTGATAAATGAGATTCCATCAAAATTTAGAACTTTAAATGACATCATTAAAATGAAAAGTAGTCCTTCAACAGACCATATTTACAATGCATATAACCTATGACCAGAATATATAAAGAACTCTTACAGCTCATTAATAGACAACCCAATTAAAAAGTAGACATAAGAAGATGATAAATAGCCAGTACAGCACAAGGAAAGGTATGCAACTCTAGAATCAAGAAAAATACTAATCAGTACAATAACAAGACTGAATTATACACTCATTAGGGAGATGAAGTCAAAAGTTTTAAACGCTTTGCCATGACTTTTTCTTTTTGTTGGATTCTCCCCCTTTGCATTTAATTTGTCATGCCCAATGGATTTGTTCTGCTGGGCTTCCTGGGGTTGTGATCCTCATTGTCTTTTCCTAGGGTATTGTCTAAAATTTGTTGGAGTGCCGGTTTGGTATTCATGAAGTTCCTGAGGTGCTCTTTATCATCAAAGTATCTCTCCATCAATTTTGAAAGATAGTTTTGCAGGGTACATGAATCTGGGTTGGAGGCTGTTTTCCTTTAGGGCTTGAAATACATCACACCAAGCTCTTCCTGCCTTGAGGGTTTGCATTGAGAAGTCTGCTGTGATTCTGATGGGCTTTCCTTTGTATGTGATTTGTTTCTTTTCTCTCACTGCTTGTAGAATTTTATTCTTCTGTTGGATTTCTGGAATCCTAACTATTATATGCCTATGTGTAGATTTTTTTTTTTTGATCAAGTCTAGCTGGAGTCCTATATGCCTCACTTATCTGTATCTCAAGTTCTTTTCCCCTCCTTGGGAAGTTTTCTGCCATCACTTCTGTGAACAGTTTTTTTACGTCATCTGCACTCTCTCCTGCTTCCTCATTGACTCCAATCAGTCTTACGTTATTCTTCTTTGCATCATCTAGCAGCTGCTGGATTGATTTCTCATGGTCCCTTACAATTTTTAAGCAATTTTTCTTTTCCTCCTTACTAATTGCAATCTTATCTTCTATATGTGAAATTCTATCCTAACATTGGTTCATTCTGCTGTGCAGACTTTCGATGGAGTTTTTAATCTCTTGGAAATCTGTTTGTATCTGTTTTATGGATTCCATTTGTTTCCTATGTTGGGATTCCATCATGTTCCTCAGATCCTCTATTTTTTTATCTGTGTCCTCTCTAGATATATTAATCATGTCTTGCACCATGAGCACAATCTTTGCTGTTATCTGAGTAATTATTTCTAATTTCATTTTTCCCAGATCCTCTTTTGTTTCCAGTTCAGAGAGTCCAGGTGGTTGAGTATCAGAGTGTTCCATCTCGTTTCCCTTTGGGGTTGCTGTAGGTGATCCGGAAGTCTGTTTTTGAGGCTTGTTTATGTATCTTCTCATTTCCATGGTGGGGGGGTACTTTTGGCACCCACACGGCTCAACTTTTGTGCCCTAGGAGCTTGGGATGGCAGCAGGGGAGCTTCCTTCCAGGTGCTGGGACCAGCTGAGCTTCACTGCCCTAGGAGCCTGGGATGGAGGAGGGGAGCTTCCTTCTGGGTGCTGGGACCGGCTGAGCTTCACTGCCCTAGGAGCCTGGGATGGAGGTGGGGAGCTTCCTTCTGGGTGCTGGGACCGGCTCACCTTCTTGGCCCTAGGAACTTGGGATGGCAGCGGGGGAGCTTCCTTCCAGGTGCTGGGACTGGCTGAGCTTCACTGCCCTAGGAGCCTGGGATGGAGGCAGGGGAGCTTCCTTCCAGGTGCTGGGACCGGCTCACCTTCTTGGCCCTAGGAGTTTGGGATGGCAGCGGGGGAGCTTCCTTCCCGGTGCTGGGACCAGCTGAGGTTCACTGTCCTAGGAGCCTGGGATGGAGGTGGGGAGCTTCCTTCAATACCAGGTATTTCTTTCTAAAGTACCAGATCCACCAAGAAACAGGAATCACATACCAGAACGAGAAACATCATAAATTAAACAGCACCCTTTATTGCTGTGTAAGGTTCACCAACATGTGTAAATCCTTCACCTGAAATCATCACAAAGTCATTGTCACACCTGCTAATTCAACAGATTTGCACTATATTTTTATTACCCAATAATAGATTTTCACATCATGAATTAGCCAGGCACTTTTTGGTAGAAAACTGGTGCCTTCATTGCGAATATCTTCAGTCCTGTGCCAGGAAGATTATTTTTAGAAAAGGGAAAAATTGGGCCAGGGGTTTAGCTCAGTGGTTCTGCCTCCTGCCTTGCAAGTGTAAGGACCTGATTTTGATCCCCGGTACCAAAAAAAAATAATAAGAAAAGGGAAAAATTATGCAATAAAAATTTTTTAGCATTTGTAAACATAAAAAAAGAAGCAATCCACTTTTTAATGTCTTTTCCTCTTTTAAAACTAATGAATACAATAACCTCACCACTAAGATAAAAACATTAAAAACTAAAAAGCATTTGTTTTCAACAGAGATATAGTGGAACTTACGTAGAGTACCGTTTTACAATATCTGGAAACAAATGGATAAAGAGCCTGGCATACACTGTTAAGGTTGTTAATGTGGGTTTTATTGCAATTACTAGCAAAGTCTTATGTTTAAGAGTTTTGAATGCTTTTCATAACACTCATTGAACTTTAATTAATGGATTATTTTCTGAGTTTAGATTTTAGGAATATGCAGTAACAGAGAATTTCCCAGCTGGGTCATCCACTTTTCTGCCAGAACTAATTTCTCTCCATCCTTGGCACATATTCTATATCTTTAAGTGACCAAGTAAACCCATGTCGGTCAATTATAAGATTCTAATTACGCTTCAAAACTTTCTGAATAGCCATCAGGAAAAAGAATGATGGAATGACTATTGAGTTAAAAGGAGATTAGACAAATACAAATAAATTGCAGTTATTTTATGCTCCCATCACACTAAAAGGTGACTTAATAGTGAAAGGAAAAGAATCATGTTGCAACAATGAAATCAGACAGGGAATTCAAGCTCCAGAGGTGATTCCCCTAAGTTTATGTGAATGTACACATTGTGGGGGACCAACATCAGCGGGGAAAGTTTCCTGAAAACTTTTCCAGATATTTTCTCATTTAAAATGTTCAAACTTTACTTGACTCATTAGTCATCATATTACTTACATTTATGATGTATCATGAAATCTATTACCAAAAACCCAATGAGTTCAATATGGCTTGTGATTCTCAAATCATAATATTATGAAAGAAAACTTTTTTAAGTGATTCTTCCTTTGGAATTTTATTTGCAAAACATATATATAGTTTTAGAAAAGTAAGGCCTACTAGGAAAATATTCAGTTTATACATGGGTGGCTAGGTACAGACAGAGGAATGGTGTTTTTTATTCCTCATCTTAGAGTCAAATGTAAAACACAGATGTAACAAATCTACAATTGACAGAACACACTGAATCAGCTCGCTGCACACAGGAAGGTCTGTGCATGCCCTACCGAGGTCCTGAGTAACACAGAAGACACAGAATCACCCTGCTGCAGACAGGCAGCCACTTGGTCCCACACTACAAAGACCCAGAGGACACCAGACCACCAGACCAAGGTACTGAGTCTTGCTGTTCCTGGCCCGAGGTAGGGGCTTCTGGCCATCGTCCCAATGCTCCTGGTCCAGAAGAAGGGGCTTCCCGGTCACCATCCCTCCCACTGCTCCCAGCCCAGAGGAAAGGGCTTTTGGGCCACCTTCTGTCCCGCTGCTCCTGGCCCAGAGGAAGGGGCTTCCAGGCAACCATCCCTCCCACCACTCCCGGCCCAGAGGGAGGGGCTTCTGAGCCACCATCCCACTGCTCCTGGTCCAGAGGAAGGGGCTTCCTGGCCACCATCCCTTCCGCTGCTCCCAGCCCACAGGAAAGGGCTTTTGGGTCACCATCCCTACTGCTGCTCGCGGCCCCTGGCCCAGCTCACCCAGCTCAGAGGAGGTAATCCGTGCAGGCAATAACAGCCCCCTGGCCCAGTCAAAATGAGAAAACACGTAAATAAGTCTCAAAACCAGACTTCCAGATCACCTACAGCAACCCCAAAGGGAAATGAGATGGAACACTCTGATACTCAACCACCTGGACCCACTGAACTGGCAACAAAAGGGAATCTGGAAAAAATGAAATCAGAAATAATTTCTCAGATAACAGGAGAAATTGTGGCCCTAGTGCAAGACATGATTAATAAATCTAGAGAGGAGCTCAGGAATATGATGGAATCCCAACATAAGAAACAAATGGAATCCATAAAACAGGTGGAAATAGATTTCCAGGACATGAAAACCTCCACTGAAAGTCTATACAGCAGAATGAGCCAATGTGAGGACAGAATTTCAGATATAGAAGATAAGATTGCAATTAGTGACCAGGAAAAGAAAAACTGCTTCAAAATTATCAGGTAACATGAGAAATCAATCCAGCAGCTGCTAGATGATGCAAAGAAGAATAATATAAGACTGATTGGAGTCAATGAAGAAACAGGAGAGAGTGGAGATGACATAAAAAAATCTCTTCACAGAAATAATGGCAGAAAACTTTCCAAGCATGGGAAAAGAGTTTGACATACAGATAAGTGAGGCATATAGGACTCCAAATAGCCTTGATCAAAAAAAAATCTACACATAGGCATATAATTGTTAAGATTCCAGAAACACAACAGAAGAACAAAGTTCTCCAAGCAGTCAGAGAAAAGAAACAAATCACATACAAAGGAAAGCCCATCAGAATCACAGCAGACTTCTTAACACAAACCATCAAGGCAAGAAGAACTTGGAGTGATATATTCCAAGCCCTAAAAGAAAACAGCCTCCAACCCAGATTGATGTACACTGAAAAACTATCTTTCAAAATGGATGGAGAAATAAGATACTTTCATGACAAAGAGCACCTTAGGAACTTCGTGAATACCAAACCAGCACTCCCAAGAATTTTACACAATATCCTAGGAACAGACATGGAGGATCACAACCCCAGGAAGCAAAGCAGAATGAACCCATCTGGCATGACAAGAAATTAAGTGTAAAGGGGGAGAACCCAACAAAAAGAAAAAGTCATGGCAATGACAAGTCAATACGTTTCAGTTAGAACCATCAACGTTAATGGTCTCAATTCACCAATCAAAAGAAACAGACTGGCAGAATGGGTCAAGAAGCAAAATCCAACAATATGCTGCATACAAGAAACACACTTAATTCAAAAGGAAACTCATAGACTGAAAGTTAAAGGGTGGAAAACAATACTCCATGTGACAGGAACCGGAAAAAAAGCAGGAGTAGCTATCCTCTTTGCAGATCAAGTAGATTTCAAACCAACACTGATTAAGAGAGATGAAGAAGGACACTACATCCTTGTAAAGGGAACAATCCAAGAGGAAGAGATGACAATCATAAATATCTATGCACCAAACACTAGTGCACCCAACTATATAAAACAAATACTAACGGACATGAAAAGTCATATATGCACTAATACAATTGTAGTGGGGGACCTCAACACCCCACTGTCACAAATAGATAGATCAACTAGACTAAAAATAAGTAATGAAATACTAGATCTCAATCGAACTCTTGAACAAATGAACTTAACAGATGTTTACAGAGTCTTCCACCCCACAAAATAAGAATAAACATTCCTCTCAGATGCACATGAGTCATTCTCCCAAACAGACCACATACTCACACATAGAACGTGTTTAAGTAAGTGCAAAGGAACTGAAGTTATCCCCTGCATATTATCAGACCATAGTGCGATGAAATTGGAGATCCATACCAAAAGAAAATGGAAAAATTACATAAACATGTGGAAATTGAACAACACACTTCTGAATAACCAATGGGTCACAGAGGAAATTAAAGAAGAAATCAGACAGTTCCTTCAATTAAATGACAATGACAATACAACATATCGGAATCTATGGGACACAATGAAAGCAGTCTTACGAGGGAAATTCATAGCAGTGAATACGCACATTAGGAAAACAGAAGGAGCCCAATTAAACAACCTGATGCTGAACCTCAAGCGTCTAGAAAAAGAAGAGCAGGACAAACCAAAAGCTCATACAAGGGAGGAAATTATAAAGATCAGAGGAGAAATCAATGGAATGGAGACTAAGAGAACGATACCAAAAAATCAATGAAGCCAAGAGTTGTTTCTTTGAAAGAATCAACAAAATTAATAAACCTTTAGCCAACCTTGTCGGAAAAAAGGAAAGAAAAGGCCCAAATCCATGCAATTAGGAATGAAAAGGGTGAAATTACAACAGACCCAGCAGAAATCCAGAGGATCATCAATACCTACTTCCAGAACCTATACGCCAATAAGATGGACAACACAGAAAAAATGGACAAATTCCTAGATACATGTGAATTACCAAAGTTGAAAGAAGAAGACCTAAAAATTCTGAACAACCCAATATCAACCAATGAAATTCAAAATGTAATTAAAAACTTATCAACTAAGAAAATCCAGGGCCCTGATGGCTTCACTGCTGAATTCTACAAGACATTTAGAGAGGAACTGCTGCCACTACTGTTTAAACTCTTCAGTGAAATGGAAAGGGAAGCAATACTCCCAAATTCATTCCTGGAAGCAAGCATCACCTTGATCCCCAAAGCAGAGAAAGACCCAACTGAAAAGGAGAACTATAGGCCAATCTCACTCATGAACATAGATGCAAAAATCCTTAATAAGATACTGGCAAACAGAATGCAGAAGATCATCAAGAAGATCATACACCCTGATCCAGTGGGATTCATCCCAGGGATGCAGGGATGGTTCAATATACGCAAATCAATCAATGTAATACACTATATCAATAGAGCCAAGGACAAAAACCATATGATTATCTCCATAGACGCAGAAAAAGCATTTGACAAAATCCAACATGCATTTATGATAAAAACCCTACAAAAAATTGGAATAGATGGTCTCTACCTCAAACTGATAGAAGACATCTATGAAAAACCAACAGCCAATATCATGTTAAATGGTCAAAAACTGAAATCCTTCTCCCTAAAATCAGGAGCAAGAGAAGGATGTCCACTATCATCACTCTTGTTCAATATAGATCTGGAAACATTAGCCGTGGCAATTAGACAAGAGAAAGAAATAAAGGGAATAAAGATAGGTAATGAAGAAGTCAAATTGTCATTATTTGTAGATGACATGATAGTCTATATAGAAGACCCAAGAACTCCACCAAAAGTCTTCTAGACTTAATATCCAAATTCAGTCAAGTAGCTGGTTACAAGGTCAACACACAAAAATCAATAGCTTTCCTCTACACCAATGACAGACTCACTGAGAGAGAAACAGGGCAAATAACTCCTTTCACAATAGCATCCAAAAAACTGAAATACCTAGGAATCAACCTAATGAAAGAAATCAAAGACCTCTTCTCTGAAAACTATGGCACTCTGAAAAGAGAGATTGAAGATGATATCAGAAAATGGACAGACATCCCCTGCTCCTGGGTAGGAAGGATTAATAGAGTGAAAATGGCCATACTTCCAAAACTGTTATATAGATTTAATGCATTTCCAATTGAGATCCCAGCAGCATACTTCATAAACCTCGAGAAAACAATCCAAAAATTCATTTGGAGCAAGAAGAGACCCAGAATAGCAAAAGCAATTCTAGGTAACAGAGACATGGCAGAGGGTATCACAATCCCAACCTGCAACTATACTGCAAAGCTACTGTGATAAAAACAGCATGGTACTGGCAAAGAAACAGACTTGAGGACCAGTGGAACAGATTAGAAGATGCAGAAACAACGCGAGACACACTCAGCCATCTCATATTTGACAAAGGAGACACATCGGTGTAGGAAAAGATTTTATGAACAAAACCTCAGCTGCCCGTGAACTAGCACAATCAACATATGGGATCTCTTCTTATTAAAAGGCTTCAGCACAGCAAGAGAAACCACCAGCAGTGTGAAGAGACAATTCACAATGTGGGAAAAAATCTTCACCTGCTCTTCCGCAGACAAAGGTCTACTATCTCGAATCTATAAAGAGCTTAAAAAGATCAGACCTCCCAAATTTAAAGACCCAATCTGAAAATGGGCATCTGAAATGAACAGACACTTCTCAGATAAAGAAATAGAAATAGCAAATAAATACATGAAAAAATGTTCAACATCACTGGTCATTCGAGAGATGCAAATGAATACAACGCTGAGATTTCACTTCACTCCAGAAAGAATGGCTGCTATCATGAAATCAACCAATAACAAATGCTGGCGGGGCTGTGGGGAAAGAGGAACCCTGCTCCACTACTGGAGGGAGTGTAGACTGGTGCAAGCACTGTGGAAATCAGTGTGGAGATACCTCAAGGAACTAGGACTGGAAGTCTCATTTGACCTCGCTATTGCACTGCTGGGTATCTTCCCCAAAGAATTAAAAGAATCATACCACAGTGATATATGTGCACCCATGTTCATAGCAGCGCAGTTTGTAATAGCTAAAACTTGGAAACAGCCCAAATGCCCATCAACTGGAGACTGGATAAAGAAAATGTGGGTTTTTTAATAAAATGGAGTACTAGTCAGCCATAAAAAATGAGAAATTAGAGACATTTATAGCTAAGTGGATGCACATTGAGCCAATACTCTTAAGTGTAATAAATAGGACACACATGTATAAATACTGAATAGTTTCTCTGGTGTGAGAAACTGAAAGTGTAAATAAGGACTAAATGTATAATAGGTAATGTGAAATAGGAAGAAAAGGGGCAAAGGGGAAGGAAGTGGGAGGGCTAGGAGAAAGGATAGAAGGGAATGGGATTAATATGAGAAAATGGAAAAATAGGAACAAAATCTTTGTAAATAGGGAGAAATGGAGGGGTTGAAGGGAGGTCTGGGCAAGGGTGAAAAATAAGAACCAAGAGAGACTATGTAAAGGTGCAAATTTCCAATGATGAATGTCATTATATTGTATACCTAAAATGTACCAATGATTAGAATGAATAATCGATAATGTAAAATAGGAAGAAAAGGTCCAAAGGGGTAGGGGTAGTGGGAGGGGCAGGGGAAAGGAAAGAAGGGAAAGGAAAAACATGATGAGAAATGGAAAAAATGGAAATAAAGTCTTTGTAAATAGGGAAGGGTGGAGGGCGTGAAGGGAGGGATAGGAATGGGGAAAAAATAAGAACCAAGATGCATTATGTAAAGGTACAATTCCCAATGAGAAATCTAATTGTGTTGTATACCTACAATGTACCAATAAAAGAATTTTGTACAAAAAACCACCAAATCTACAATTGAGCTTGACTTTATAGATTATAGTAACTTTAATAAAAACATTTTATTACAAAATAATAGTATTTTTTTCTCTTAATCAGCAATTCAAATTCAGATTTTTGTTACAATGGGAAAGTAAAGGTGTTCATGATGACAGTGGACAGTGGAGGCTGAGTATTCAGAAGTGTGAGAGCTAGAAAACTGGAAAGCTGCTCAAGACAATGAGATCAGTGTGTTTTAGATGGTAAGACATATGAAGACTTCAGTGGCAGCAGACATGAGTGCTTTAATTAATGATGGCATGCCATGTGCAATTGGATCCTTTCCCAGGTGCTCTGAGGAGGGTCAGAGACATGGACTGACACAGGTCCTGACCTGTGTCACCCAGTAGCAGTTCATGGTGCTTATCAATTAGATCTGGGCAACATCACTACTAGCAAAATTATCCAGGCACATATTTTCATGATCAAGCACTGACTTTTTTACTTCATCAAAAAGTTAGGATTATAGAGTAACTGCACTTGTTTTCTAAAATGAATGCAATGAAGCAGAGTCGTCTAAATGAAATTGTCTCTTCTAAGTAGTAACAATATGAGAGTAAATAACTCCCATGCTCCAATAATTCCGGCAACTTTTTGGTGTCTTTGTTTTGCTATTCTCTATGGTGGCATACATTCATCCTTGAAGACAACAGATACAACTTTTGGAAAGAGGCAAATGCTGTTTTGAGTTACGTTCAGCAAAAATAGTATTATCAAGCTGCTTATGAAAAAAAAGGAGATCACACAAGAGATTAGAGTGGAAATGAAAGAAAAAAGAGCACTGAGGAAAGAGACTTAGGCTAAACCTAGTGGCAGCTCAGAACCAGGATGGGCAGAGAAAAAAGAAGTAAGGATTCCAGATTGAGGGAACAACAAGATTTAAAACATAGAGAAGCCAATTTACAGAGGCTCTGTTTTGTCACCAGTTCAGACTGGGGAGGTTCACTTGAGATTCAGGCAGCCTGAAGAGACACACAGTCATGTAAATGTCTGAACATGCCTTTATTCTCAAGCCCCTAGCCCACCTATCAGCCTTTGTGGCAGTCCAACTACATACTGTTTATGGATCTCCGCAATGGTGGATATGTGCCAATAACAACCTTGGTTATTTACACTGGCTGGCACTGATCTTGGTTATATCAGTTATTTATACTGAGACCTATGAGGGGCACCTACCCTGAAATCTTGCTGCCTTGAACTTAATGTTTACTGGAAATCACCCCCCCCCCACCTGAACCAAAGTGTAGCCATCTTAAGCTTCTTATTCCCTTATAGGCTCCCACTCCCAATAATGTGACAGTCTGAGCATCATTAAAAATAATGAACTTACAGTAACACCAACTAACATCAATTAATTGGCCATCATTGGGATATGCTAGAAAATCAATTTCTTTTTGAAAGTAGGTAAAGTAAAAGAATGAAACATTTATCCTGCCTTTGTAGATGACTAATACTACTCAGTAATCAAGTATTTGATGAGGAAATGTTTCTCTTTATAGAATGACAGCTAATATATGAAAAAAGGAATGTTAAAAATAGAATATTAGTGTTTACAATCTCCACTAAATTTAGGTATTACCATCAATGGCTTGCTAATATCACAAAAAGAGAAACCATCAGACATCATGTGCATTCTTATGGAACAACATAAAACCTCTTACAAAACAGTCTTGCTTTAAAAAACCAAACAAACCTGAATCAGATTAAACCAAGTACTAATTATACACACACACACACACACACACACACACACACACACACGTAGAAAATATAGAGGACAGGGGCCCTGAGGGTATGGGTTGCAGAAAGTTTGTCTTGAAGTAAGGAACGCAGGTAGCCAAGATTTATGAGATAGGCAGGAAAAGCCCATCTTGTGAGGAATTATTAGTTATTAAGTCAAAGAAGAATCTGAAGTTAAGGGTACGAGTAAGCAGAGTGTGGAGTAATCAGGGCATACTCCTACACCAAGTAGGTAGTGCATATGATGGAGGATCATTTCAAAGAAAATAAAAGACTAAAAGTACCTGGCACAGAAAGCAGAAAGACTGAAAATGACAGTGCTATTGTGAAAGTACCTGGCTGGAATAATGCTGCTATCATTTATTGTTTTAAAGACATTTGAACACTATAATAAGGAAGGGTAAAAACGGCAAGAGAAGAGAAAATACTGTGTTTAGAGTGAAACATATCTACTAGGTATATGGAGAAATAGTCTTGGAGTTAGATATAAGTCAAAACTAGGGCTAGGCATTTGGAATTTGTTAACATAAAGAGATGGTTGAGTATATTATTCAGAGATAAGAAAAGAAAGCTCAGCATTGCATCCTTGGGAAAGCACAGTGCTAGAATGTTAAGGGAAAAAAGGCCAGATAACGTTTTTTTTCTCTTCTATCTTAGCCTACTCCATGTTGCTACCACAGCAGGATATACCTCAACCCCCTTCATTCTCTTCTGTAGAGGAAGAATTATAACAGAATTAGGCTCCATGAAAAACATTTTTAAAAAATTAAATAACTGCCACTCCACCAACTCACTGAGTGAGAACTGGTGCTGGCCCCTGATTGGCTTACCATCTGGGGATTAGCATCTGTGACTCTTCGGGTTAAATTAATTATCTAAGCAGCAAAGAGGTGCAGCCTCTCGGAAAGTATCACTGTTAGCTAGACCTTCAAAGAAGACTTAAGTCCCTTCATTCTACAGTGCAGGAAAGTAAATAATATGCCTTACTGATGCTTTGGTGGGAAATTTGTTACTAAAATCAGATTGTTTTCTTAATGAAATAAAGTTTATTTAAAAAATCAGTTTGTTAAAAATCATCCACTTTTCTCCATTCTTCTTAAAATAGAAGTTATAGTTGAAAAACTAAGATTGAAATATGAAAGGCTTTCTTGCATTTCAAAATCTTGGTCCTTTCCCTATTTGACATCCTGATATCAAGTTTACAGTTTTATTTGAAAAATCAAGGAGATAATAAACTGATAATATTAATGCTTACACTGGAAAATGGAACCAGTAAAACCCAGGAAATATAAAAGTCAAAGTTTTTATGGTTTTATTAATTAATTTATATTTCTTAAATGTAGAATATAGTTACAGTATGGGTGTAAAATTTAATTAAACTAGTGGCAGGGCTCTAGTGGTTATAGAATGGGCTTTAATCTAATTTCTACAAAGAGAAAGGGGCAAAAGGTAAAATACCAGAGCAACATTAACAGAAATTAATTAATTAAAATTAGTTTCTGAAGATCTTTTCTTTCACCTTGAATCTTCTTGCCTTTAAAAATAATATTATTATCCAGACATAGTGGCAGATCCTTGTAACTTCAGTTACTTGGGAGTCTAAGGCAGGAGGATGGCAACCCATGCTGGGCAATTTAGCAAGACCCTGTCTCAAATTAAAAAGAGAAAAAGTTGGGAACATAGCTTAATGCTCTCTGGCTCCAATCCCCAGTTATAAGTGGGAAAATAATCATTTTATTTATCCTTCATTTTCTTTGAGTAACCTTTTTCAGATACCTTAATCTACCTGAATCAGTCATCTTTAAGATACATCTGAATTAATTCTCATTGAGTAATGAATTTAATAAGAACAGAACAAAAAAGAGTTCACCAAGAAAAGTAAAGACATTTAAAAAACACAAATATTTAGGGGAAAGTAACTTACAATTTTTGCTTTATATTTATGTTAAGTAAAGCTATTGGTGTGTAACTATACCTGAGAAGTCTTTTTTTTTTTTTTTGGTGCCAGGGATCGAACTTGGGACCTTGCGCTTGCGAGGCCGGTGGTGGAACCAATGAGCTAAATCCCTGGCCTGAGAAGTCTTTTTATTTTACAGTACTTAAGTACACATTTTCATTCAAATCAAAGAAGTTTGTGGAGATACAATAGTTTAGGATGTTTATGACCCTTCCCCCCCTCACTGGGGATAGAACTCAGGACCTTGTGCTTGCCAGGCAGGTGCAGCACCACTAAGCTAAATCCCTGGCCCTTTCTACGAAAGTTTTTTTTTTTTTTTTTTTTTGGTACTGGGGATCGAACTCGGGTCCTTGCACTTGCACAGCAGGCGGCGAAACCACTGAGCTAAATCTCCGGCCCTTTTACGAAATTTTTAAAAGTACAAATTAAAATCATTGTAACAAAAAACAATAAATTAACACAAAAAAGTTAAGAAAACAGTATTCAGAATAGATTATCACCAATTAGAAGTCACAGTGATTTTTAAAACAAAACTCAAATGGAACCAGAGATGAAACCAATCCAAAGCTAAAATGAAATTAGAAAAATTGAAAACTACATGGGTAAATAATGAACAAGTTCAACAGGATGAGATTTGGAGAAAAACACATCAGTGGCTATATGTTCCAATTATAGATATGTAGATATTAAACCAAAGGTAATGTGAAATTGCATTCATAACGTGTTTGATACAACCATGTTATTTAAATTATATTATGAATAGGTGCATGCTAATCATTAATTTATAATAAAACAGAAATGACTTGAGAATTTATCTTGATTTGACACTTTTATTCGCTGTAGCTATTTAAATGTCATTTCATGGCTACAGTGAGGTGTGGTTAAAAGATTTCTGCAAACGAACAATGAAAAAAAAATACCAGGGAGCTCAAATGTTTTTGTAAATGACCCTGAGTTAATTAGAAAAATCTGCACCCTTTCCACTTCTTCTCACATGTCAGCTCTCATTAAATTAAAAAAAAAAAAACTTTCAAAGTTAAGAAATCCTACAGTTAACAAAAATTTTAAACTAGGATCAAGTGGGCACATTCTTCCATTTCTGTGTGATGTCATACCAAACACTTTTTAGCTGAATTTGAATTTGCAAGACTATGAATGATTTTTCAATGTAAGAAGTATCTGATCTAACACTAATTTCTTCTCTGCAGGCTAACTGTGCTGGGAACAGGTGGCTCTGCTTTCAATTACAGAGGGCTAGCATGCCAGTGTGAGGCCTGGATTAGTTCACCTTCTCACAGGGAATTTCCTCTGCTGGGAATGGATTTATTATGGCTTCACACATGGAATAGAGCTCATGTCAGCTGAGGGCAGTGACACATCATATGATTCAAATTAACCTGCAGTGGACTGTTCCGCAGGGCTTAGATTGTGTATTAAAATGACGACATTTTAAAAACAGCTTGAAAGAAACCAGGATTGCTGAACTGCAATGGTTCCAATTTGTTCCAACTAATCTATCACCTGCTTGAGATATTATTTTAGTGGGTTTTTGGTAGCTGCTGTTTTCCAGGTTTCTCCAAGCCACTGACCTTGCTAATGGGTACAATTGTTGCCTCTGAAGAAAGGAGGTGGGGGCTGGGAGAGCTTTGAAGGAGTTTTTGGTGCAAAAGTTAGGACTGGCCATTTGCCTAAGGTAATATTAAGTGAAGAGAGGAAATAAAGGAATACTTAAGAACTCCGAATTGGTTTTCCAAAAAACAAATGCAGCATTTATATCACCTTGTTCACAGAAAATAAGCCATAAAAAATGAATCTGGAAGGCTGGATTTAAGATCTTTTAAATTCACACCTTTTTAAAGAAAATTTAAGGTTAGGTAGTTATAATCACTATTTCCTTACATTTCAGCATCATAACTATTGTCATTGTTACCTAAATTCAACAGTATAAAAAGTTTACTGCTTTGGAGATGTAGCAATAAGACATTCTCTGGGAATAAGTGAATAGATGCATATACAGATTAAAAAACTAATGGAAGAAAAGATTCTTAATGATAACACTGCTGAGAACATTGCATAAAAAACAAGTATTATTTGTAATGCTTTTCTTATTGTTTGTAATGATTCTTATTTTTTAAGGGAAGGGAACAGTATTGGGGAATATTATAAAGTTGAACTTTGTTTTCCTCCTCAGCATAAATAATACTCCTCTTAAGTATCCTATTATATTAAATTTTAAAACAATTTCATGAATGTCAGAAATCTATAAAGTAGATAATATATTCATATGTCAAAAACATTTTAATGTGTCTTGTTATTTCCATTTAAATAATGTTACTATTTGCTATAGCTTTTTAATTTCCAAATTAACATAGAGTAGTAATCTGACAACATAATGACAGAAGGTAATTATCTGTGGAATATCTACTTACCTATTCTAAATGACAAACTGTTCACAGTAAGGAAAATTTTATCTAAGGTAGTAAATTTAGAAGCAGTTCAAGATTGTTAAGATGATGTTTTAGAGGAAATCTCACAGAGCTGACATAACATTCGAACTAACCTTCCCTTAATTTTAAAGAAAAAAAAAGTACTTTTAGTTATAATGTACACTACGTTTGATTTCCCACAATAAAAGGACCACTCTGAAAACACCTCTCCTGTGCTTCCAGATTTCTGAGTTGGGCCCTCAAAAACTATGATTGATGCTCTTGGAAAAGTCAGGTTTGATAAGTAATCATACATGCATAGCATAGTCTTCAAATAGCACTCACTTCATCTGAGAACTTGTTGAAATGCAGATTTGTAAGCCCTACTTTCAAGAACTATTAAATCACAATTTGTGTTTTAACACATTTTCCAGAGATGCTTCAAATGCAGCCTCACGTTTGAGCAGCACTATCACAAAATAACTATTTCAATTCAATTACTTAAAAGTTTGAATCTCCAAATACATTATCACTATTATTGAACAGACATGAAATCAGAAATGGTATATATCTAATTCCCAATTTGGAAAAGTACCTTAAGAAACACAAAAGTATAATTACTTTAAAAATCATATTTCTATTACATAGTCTTATCAAATGCTGGAATAATAAATATATAGTTTTTCATATATTCAATGATGTTTCTCTTATAATTCAATTTATTTGGCTGCTTTGAAAATATGGTTCTGAATCTAATATCAACTTGCAGATCCCCTTCTCTTTTACAAACAAATCAAACAGAAACCGCAAGACAACTTCTCAGCCAAACTCAGCGAAAGACTAAAACCAAAAGAAAGCTGAGACTCAAAATGAGAAATAAGAGTAAACTGAAGTTTCTCTGTCACTCTTCTATGAAGTAATCCTATTTCATCTGTTCTAACATGTTAAGTCTTTCACATATGATAACTCTAAAATCAGGAAATGTCTTACATCTGATATAATAAAAGAAAGCACTCTATCATAGTTGCAGTGGCAGAAGTTTTTTCTTAGTGGTACATAAAATGTCTTTTTCTACAATTTAGGGTTGGTTGAATTCAGTGAAAGCTGACACTTCATACTTAATAATGAGGTACTAGGACTTATTCTCTTCCAAGCTATCTACTACCTTACCCAAAGGTTTCTTCTAACCCTTCAATGCCTCCCTTATCCTTCATCATCAGTTTCTAACTTTCTTGCCATTCTTTAAAACCATGTCCAAGTATTTATCATGAATAGAAAGAGTTCTTCACACTAACACTGGAGGTACAAGCGTACAAAGAACCAGGCCCCAGGGTAGGGGCAAATGTAGGTAGTTTCAGGCTCTGTTCAATCCAGACATTGTGACTGGCCCTCTCCATCTGCAGTCATCATCACAGGCGCACTGATCCCCCACAACACATACACTCCACAGGGTCCACACACGGACATTTCCCTCACCAAAATTCATGCTTTGCAGAGTTGACAATGTAACATCATTGTTGAACACTCTTAAAGAAAAAAAATTCCTTTGATGATGAACACATTCTAAAAATACTGTTAAATATGAGAAGGAAAACTAAAATAGAGTAATTTTTATTAAATATATACCTAAAACCAAATTGAAGAGAATAAAAGAAGAAAAGGAACAAAAACCAAAAGAATAAGAAAAAGAACAGGAAAAAGAAGAGGAGAAAGAGAAGAAAAATATTTATACTAGAAGTAGTGTAGTAAAGATATTAAGATCTCGTCTCTAGAAATAGACAGATTTTTCAACCACTTAGATTCTTCTACCACTTATGAGTGTTCACGATTTGCTTCACTTTTCTAAGCTTTAGCTTCTTTATTTATAAAATGGTGATAATTGTAGTATCTATTTCTTGGCTATTTATGAATATGTAAAGCACATTTGATACCTGTAGCTATGTATCTCAAACTAATTACTGTGTCAAGAGCACTTTCTCAAGCATTTTAAATAAGTGTATTTAACTGTCTAATCTACCTATATACACTATCTTATGTATGAACATCACATGTTCCATCCATCCTTCCATCCATTTTATTTTCTTCATATACAGGTAAGAAAACTGAGGCACAGAGGGTAAGATCAATTCCTGAAGACCAAACAATTAAGAGAAAAGGTAGAAAATACATTGGATCTTTATCTTTAAGTCAGCTATTCTTTAGTTAACTATTTTTCTATCAGACTAGAGATAATCTTAAAGCATATTTATATTTGTCTTTTGATGTCTAGAATGGGCAGCCTAAAGAGTACATTTCAGGAAAGCAAATGAACTATTCATTTTTGGCAAGGAATGTCAAAATTTCCAACAGATCTTATATGTACGTCATTATAATCACCTGGTCCATTAAGAAAGTCTTTAATTTGTAGTGTGATAAGGGAAGGTGGGATACCACTTTTACTGTCCGTTTCTCCAGGCACTGTCTGAAGCCACACAGTGCTGTAATCAAGGCCTTCAGGAAGCATCTTCCCAAGATCTGAAGTGACAAAATTAAAATTAAAAATATCAGTTACATTACTAACATCTCATTTTAGTGTATGAATTTTTTTGCAGTAAATAATTCCATTCATTGTGGAGAATTGGTACATGTACGTAACACATCTCAATTTTTTTTTTCCCCCTTTCCCTTCGTCCCTTTTTTTGCCAGCATCAGATTCATTTATTTGTAAGTCCTTACAAAGTTTAGTGTATGAATTTGAGTTGATAAACAAAAAAAATTAAATAGCTTCCTACAACCTTCACTGTTTCATTTATTTGTGCACATACAGTATCCAAGTACTCATATGGAAAAAGATAAAACTTTTTATCACAAAACCATGGAATGAGTCCACAAAACCATGTTTTCCAGTACTAGGCCAAAGAGAAAAAGACATTTTAAATCTTAACTCATATCATCTTTGAATAAAGGTAAAGTTTCTGCACTCTGAGCTACTGACTATAAATGTTTAATAGTTGGATTAAAAAAAATGTTGGAAACAAAGAAAAACCAGCAACCTGTCAGCTTGAAAAAGACACATACATGTTCAAAGACGCAGTGCATTAGGACTACTTAAGGGTTATTTGATCTGTTTCAGAGTTTTACCAACATTACAATCACTTTTTACTATTAAGCTTTTGAAGTTACCTTCAGTAGCTTTCCCATAACCTTTTTTTTTTTTTTGGTACTGGGGATCGGTCTCAGGTCCTTGTGCTTGCACAGCAGGGAGAGAAGCCACTGAGCTAAATCGCCGGACCATAACCTTTTTTAATGATAAAACTCAGCCAATCTAGTTCCAATCTTCACTGAAACATGAATTTTTCAATTTTGACACTTTTCTGTTTAATATTATATATTTTTTACTATTTCTGGTTAATGTGTGTTTTAAAAAAAAGTATACTTTTGGCTATTGGTAATAGCAAACTGAATTTGCTTTTTAATATTTGGAAATGCAGTTCTTTATTGAAATAGCTCTTTAAATAAAAATGACTGCTATATCTTGGCCTACAGTATAGTAAGCTTTTAAAAAACTTCTAAATATTCATTTTCTTTTTTTTTTTTGTTTCATGATTGTTTTACACTCGGTGTTTTAATGGCCTGTGAATGTCAATTTTATAGAGATGTTCTTGCCATAGAGCCCATCCATTCCATTTTCAGACTATTTGAAATGTGTTATTAAAGGCTTATTTATTTTAGGTTTTATTGATTGGACTGCTTTCAAGAACAGCATTTACATACAGTGTATTATATTCAACATATGGTTTTATACTATTACTGTCATATGTGAACTGGGCATATAAATTCTGCCTTGGAATTTGTATTTCTTGACCTTATCATGTGATCCTTATGAAATGTGGCACATATGAACCTTTATATGATTTCAAAGAAAATACTAAAAGCAATTGTTCGTGACGTTAGATCTATGTGGTAAAGATCAAACACTAAGCTAGTGCAGTCTTCATTTTTTATACGATCATTGAATTTAAAGCCGTGAAAATATGCATAGTAGAACTGCTACACTAGTTTCTTTTTTAAATAAAATGGTTAGGTCTGGAGAAAGGATTATAGCAATCTGTTGCTGGTATATGCTATACTCTGTGGAAGCTATTTAAATCAACTAAGACCTGAGCATTTCTAGGATCTCACCTATCTAAATATCATCAAAATGGTTTTATAATTTTTTACATTGACGAAAACTAAAAGCAAAACACTATATAACAGAAAACAACAACAATTAATGAACAGAAATGAACTAAAAATGAGAGAAGCTGAGCTGGTCCCAGCACCCAGAAGGAAGCTCCCCTGCCGCCATTCCATGCTCCTAGGGCAGAGAAGCTCAGTTGGTCCCAGCACCTGGAAAGAAGCTCCCCCCCTGCCATTCCATGGTCCTAAGGCAGAGAAAGTGAGCCGGTCCCAGCACCTGGAAGGAAGCTCCCCCGCTGCCATTCCATGCTCCTAGGGCAGAGAAGCTGAGCTAGTCCCAGCACCTAAAAGGAAGGTCCCCTGCTGCCATTCCACACTCGTAGGGCAGAGAAGGTGAGCCGTGAGGGGCATCAGAAGCAACCCCCCACCCCCCGTGGGAATGAGAAGACACATAAACAAGCCTCAAAAACAGACTTCCAGATCACCTACAGCAACCCCAAAGGGAAACAAGATGGAACACTCTGATACTCAACCACCTGGACTCTCTGAACTGGCAACAAAAGAGGATCTGGGAAAAATGAAATCAGAAATAATTACCCAGATAACAGCAAAGATTGTGCTCATGGTGCAAGACATGATTAATAAATCTAGAGAGGACACAGATAAAAAAATAGAGGATCTGAGGAACATGATGGAATCCCAACATAGGAAACAAACAGAATCCATAAAACAGATACAAACAGATTTCCAGGAGATTAAAAGCTCCATCAAAAGTCTGTGTGGCAGAATAAACCAATGTGAGGATAGAATTTCAGATATAGAAGATAAGATTGCAATTAGTGAGGAGGAAAACAAAAATTGCTTTAAAACTGTAAGGGAACATGAGAAATCAATCCAGCAGCTGCTAGACAATGCAAAGAAGAATAATATAAGACTGACTGGAGTCAATGAAGAAAGAGGAGAGAGTGCAGATGACATAAAAAAACTGTTCACAGAAGTGATGGCAGAAAACTTCCCAAGGAGGGGAAAAAACTTGACATACAGATAAGTGAGGTATATTGGACTCCAGCTAGCCTTGATCAAAAAAAATCTACACATAGGCATATAATAGTTAGGATTCCATAAATCCAACAGAAGAATAAAATTCTACAAGCAGTGAGAGAAAAGAAACAAATCACATACAAAGGAAAGCCCATCAGAATCACAGCAGACTTCTCAATGCAAACCCTCAAGGCAGGAAGAGCTTGGTGTGATGTATTTCAAGCCCTAAAGGAAAACAGCCTCCAACCCAGATTCATGTACCCTGCAAAACTATCTTTCAAAATGGATGGAGAAATAAGATACTTTGATGATAAAGAGCACCTCAGGAACTTCATGAATACCAAACCGGCACTCCAACAAATTTTAGACAATACCCTAGGAAAAGACAATGAGGATCACAACCCCAGGAAGCCCAGCAGAACAAATCCATTGGGCATGACAAATTAAACGCAAAGGGGGAGAATCCAACAAAAAGAAAAAGTCCTGACAAGGCTTTTAAAACTTTTAACTTCATCTCCCTAATGAGTGTATAATTCAATCTTGTTATTGTACTGATTAGTATTTTTGTGATTCTAGAGTTGCACACCTTTCCTTGTGCTGTACTGGCTATTTATCATCTTCTTATGTCTACTTTTTAATTGGGTTGCCTATTAATGAGCTGTAAGAGTTCTTTGTATATTCTGGTCATAGGTTATATGCATTGTAAATATGGTCTGTTGAAGGACTACTTTTCATTTTAATGATGTCATTTAAAGTTCTAAATTTTGATGGAATCTCATTTATCAATCTTTTTCTTTTATACATCATGTTTTTTGTATCCTAGGTAGTTCTTGACTATCCTAAATTCATAAACATTTTCTCTTATAATTTCTTCTTAAAGTTTTATACTTTTAGGCTTTCATATTTAGGTTCATAGATCCCTTCAAGATATTTTTATGTATGGAAATAAAGGGTTGAGGTTATTTTTTTATATATGGATACCAGGTGTTCTAGTGCCATTTGCTGAAAACACTGTTTTCCTTGGCTCTTGAATTGAGTTTATATTCTATAAAATGCTAATGTTAAATAATCTTTCAAAACTCAGTGGACCATATATGTGTGATTCTATTTCTAGATTCTCTCTTTTATTCAAATGATCTATATGTCTTTCCTTACACCAACACTGCCTTGATTACTGTAGCTTCAGAAGAAGTCTTAAAATTAGGTACTAAACGTCTTCCAACACTGTTTTTGGTTTTTAACTTTTCTAGGTCCTTTGTACTCCTACATAACTTTTAAATTTCAATATCCAATCTTCACTTATAGCAAGTATACAGTGACCTGCATTTTTATATATACCTTGTGTTTTCTAATCCTGCTAAATTCAAATACAAGTTCTAGGGCCTCCTAGAGATTTCTTAGTATTTTCTCTGTAGATGATCATTTCATCTACATACAAAGATTTTGCTTGTCAATCCTATCCTAATTGTGTCATTTTATTGCCAGACTATTTTGGTTGGGCCTAGGTTTTAAAGTTTAATGGACAGATAAAGAGTAAGCATATCTGCTCTTGTTCCCCACCTTAAGGAGAAAGCATTGTATCTTCTCCATTCATATAAGGCGTTCTTGCTGGAAGTATGGAGTACATGTCTTTAATCTGTTGAGAAGGTTCTGTTCTACTTCTAGTCTCCTACAGCTTTTACCATGAACAGCTGTGGAATTTAGTCCAATAATTTTTCTCCAACTAGTGGCAGGATCATATGGCTTTTTCCTCTGCTGAAATCATGACTTTTGGGGGTGGATCTTCCAATGCTGAACCAACACTGCCATCCCTATAATAAAACCACTTTCTACATCCTGCCAGATCTGACTTCTAATAATTTGTTTTGTTAAACAAATTTCTATCTTTGTTCATACTTTTTTCTTCTATTATCTTTATCTAATTTTAGGATTAGCACAATGTTGATTTCCTAAAATGAGGGGAGAAGTGCTCCTTTCTTTTTCTGCTTTAAATGTTTGATATAATTTATCAGTTAAAATGTATATGAGCCTGTTGTTGTCATATAGGTAGGTTTCCAAGCTAGGAATATACTTTCTTTAATAGGTGCTATTCAACTTTTATATTTCCTCCAGAGTTAGTTTCATTAATTTGTCTTCCAAGGTACTTCTTAGAAGTTGTCAAATTTATTTCAAAACACATTTTTGTAATATCCTTTCTATATCCTTTTAAATTCTGTAAAATCTGTGGTAATGTCTCCTAGATCTTGATATTTTAATTTAAAAAATGTATAATTGATATTGTGTAATAGGAAGTAAAGGTCTAAAGGAGCAGGGAAGTGGGAGAGGTAGGGGAAAGGAAAGAAGGGAAAAAAATATGAGAAAAGGAAAAAAATGGAAACAAAATCTCTGCAAATAGGGAAGGGTGGAGGGGGTAAAGGGAGGGCAGCGGAAGGGGAAAAAAAAAAAGAACCAAGATACTCATGTAATGGTACAAGATCCCAATGATGTATGTAACTGTATTTTATACCTAAAATGTACCAAAAACCTTAATGGGGGAAAAAAATAAAGAAATGAACTAAACATAATGAACACAGTATTTTTTTCAGAGTAGGTCTTGCAGTTTATTATGGGCTGGCCTTGAACTCAGTATGTAGCCCAGACTGGCCTTGAACTTGTGGTGATTCTCCTGCTTTAGCCTCCTGAGTGCTGGGATTATAGGAATGAGCCATCACACCTGGGTCAAATGAATTATAATGATGCAGGAATATTAATATGATGTATAAAAATGACAAGTAAAATAGGATAAGAAAAGTAACAAGAATTGCATATCTCACTTGTATGGAGTATGAAAAAATTGTTATGTTTGTGGCATTTAAAAAATAAAATCCATTTATTATACTTTTCTAAAGATAAGGATTCTCAGTAGTAGGGGAATGTGTACCATGGATAAGTATGTTATCTATCATATGAAACATCAACAACACTAAGACTCCAAAAATAGAAAACATACGACTGACATTGTATATGATTATATAAAACGTTTGTAAAGGTTATCATCAATAAAAAGTCAAATAAAAAGTGACAAATTGCAACATATGTGACAGTGACAGAAAAGATATCAACATAAAAAATTCACATAGTCAAACAGATACCAATAATAAAACCAGTGGACACTACAATAAGAAATTAATTAAAAAAATTAATGAACAATAGATGAAGAAAAGCAAATGATATAAACATTTAGAAGAAATTAAGTTAGCTAAAATAAACATTTTAAGATAGAGATTTTCACTTGTTAGCCTCAGACTGAGTTGGGGGTTTGTGATTGGATGTTTACTCTTATTCAATAGTGGTAGGCCTTTAGGAAGCATAATTTTATAATACACAACACATTTTGAATATATATATCATTTGATCCAACAAATTAACTTGTAGGTATTCCAAAGTAAAAAATCAGGTAAGTATATACATGCATGTATATACATACACACTTACTCATTGTAGAATTATTTACCACTTTTCTTCTGGGTTCTTCACTGATTTATACAAGTAAATATTTCTTCTTTGTATGCCAGTTGTTTTTCAAATATATTCTGGTGCTTTTTTGCAGGGACACTTTTTTTAATCAATGTGGTAAAAATATAGTAACTTTTATTTTCTCAATTTATCTCTAGGTAATTATAGATATTCTTATTTAGTTTCTTGAAGCATTTTAAAGTTTTCATTTTTACTTTTAGCTGTTTAATCTTTATGGAGAGTGCTGCTTTATGAAAAATGGAAACAATATGTTCAGATTCACTGTTCAGAATATAAAAACTAAAATGAGAGCAATGGGATAGGGATTTAGCTCAGTGGTTCTGCTGCCTGCCTCCCAAGTGCAAGGTCCCAAGTTCGATCTCCGGTACCAAAAAAAAAAAAAATAAATAAATAAAATAAAATAAAATGAGAAAGACAAGTTTCATCATTGGATTAGATATAAAAGATTGTAAATATCTTGTGGGGAGGTGAAGAAGACAAATGGATCCTCCTATGCATGGTGGATAAGAGTGTACATGCAGTACAGTATTTTTGGAGAGTTGAGAATGACTGTCAAAATTCTACATGTTCATGCCCTTTGGATCAGAAAAGTCATCTGCAAAACTCTACCTTAAAGAACTACTAAAGAATACATAGATAAATGTTCAGAGAAGTGTACTATACTATCATTTAAAATATTAAAAATCTGGGAAATATAAAACTGAATATCCATCTATACAGAAATGGTAAAATGATGGCTAAACTTGAATACTGCATAGAATGCTATGCTGCTTTATTCTAAAAAGAATAGAGTGAGTCTCGTGTACTAATATAGAAGAGCTTTAGAGTGTAGTTCAGTGAATAAAACAGCAAAACAGGACACTAGTAAATCCAAGTCTGAGAATCTTCCTTTATACCTACATATACATATATATACATATTCACTTTATGTTCAAGTACCAGAGGACAACCGCCTTTGGGATGGTCCTAAACATAAGTTGATATATGGACCCAAAAGTTAATCAGGAGTGAAAACAAAATAGGACTCTTTATCAAGCATTTACAAAAATTTAAAAAAAGGGGGAAAGGAAACAGTGTTTCAATAGATATTCAATGTCTTTCCCTCATCAAGGTAAAAAGTGGGTGAACAACAAATTCTGATAATGTGTCAGTGAGGGGCCTTTGTGCCTTTCTTATGGTAGAAGTCAGAGGGCCTGGCCTTCTGGGGCAGTGACAGGGGTAAATGAGTTAGTAGGAGACAAAAAGAACCAACTGGCAATGTTAGGTAGCAGAATCGGATCTAAGAACAAAAGCAACTGTAAGAGTCTAGGAAATCTCCCTGAAGAAATAAAAATTTTGATGACTATTTCCCAACAAAATATGAGGACAAATGGCTTTAAATGTATATCTGACTTATATAGGTTTATGATTGATGACTTCTGAACATATGATAAAACTACTATCTCCCATGTAAATAGAGAGGGGTGGAGGGGTTGAAGGGAGGGCAGGAGAATGGGGAAAAAATAAGAACCAAGATGGATTAGGTAAAGGTGCAAATTTCCAATGATGAATGTCATTATATTGTATACCTTAAATGTACCAATAAAATTAATTTTTTAAAAATGAGTCATAACTCACTTAAAAAAGATACTGTTATGGACAAAGTTGTAATATTTGTTTTCCTTTTGGGCTGACGTGGCCTCCAAAAGAAAGTACTATTTCATCATACCATGTCACAAAGAATATCTAAAGAAAAAATTTACCAAAGGCTTGAGTTCCTATATTAATCAAGGTACTAGCTTTCAAAAAAATTTGATTCAGACTGTGTTGTTACCAATATTTTGCTCTTCAGAAAAATCTTACTTTTAAACTTCTTGGAAGAGTTTTCACTGAATATGATATATAAGAGGTCTCTTGAAGTGTTATTCACTATTATTTTGTGTATTTTCTTTCTTTTTTGTTTTGTTTTTGATTTTTTGGCACCAGGGATCAAACTTGGGACCTTACACTTGCGAGGCAGGCAGCAGAGCTAAATCCCCAGCCTATTTTGTGTATTTTCTATGTGAAATGATCATTCACAGAATTAAGTATATCTTTACGTATCATTTGGATTGTACAAAACATAATTCAGTGCAGTCAACTCAAATGAAAAAATAGATTTCACAAAAAAGTTGCGTTTTTTACTAAGGCATTAAAGAAAATATTTTTTGCTTTCCCTATAGATTTCAATGATAATTTTCTCATTTTAAGACTGATGTAACACTAAATATACAATGAAGTCCAGTTACTTTCACACTTGATACTTCTAAGTGTGCAACATGTTACAGAAATCAAAATTTTAACACGTTTTATACTACGAATAAAGAACTTAAAATTTTAAAAAACCAAGTGCCGCAAAAGTCTGCTCATTTCAAAGCTAAGTATCTGGAGTGAGACTCTAAATTGACATCATTTTCCTCTTCACTTTCCCCTCTCTTCTCTACTGTTTACTTTCATTAATCACAGGCGTGTAGTAGACTCTACAATAGGTGTCTCCTTCTGCTTTCTCTTGATGTAGGAGTGCTTGGCAGAGGAAATGGTTAAGGAATGGTAAAAAGAAAAATCCATCCAGTAGTCATTTTCCCCTTAGCTACAGGCAAAGGTTTTTGTTGTGGGAGATGCTAGTAACTGTAGTTACAACAATGTTGTTTTTCCTTAAATTAATTTCTTTATAATACCTTTGTTTTTTATACTTCTGTGGACATGAGTGCTAACTTACATATGAAGCACTACCAAAGAAACTAAACTTCCGTATGGAGGAAAGTTTTCATAAACTCGTGTTATTGAAAAAAGTCTAATTATTTCAAATTTAGGGAATAAGTCCTGAAATATAAGCCTTTGATTAATTAGGCCTTAGAGTACCCATTTTTAATCTTTGTTTTTCTTTTATGGTACTGGATATTGAACCCAAAGCCTTTGAAATGAAATACATCCCCAGCCCTTTCAAAAATTTTTAAATTTTGAGAGAGTCTCACCAAGTCAGTAAATTGCCTTGGTTGGGCTCACACTTGCAATCTTCCTGCCTCAGTTTCCCAGAATATGTTAGGATTAAAGGATTAAATACCTAGCATTTTTTGTGTGTGAAATTAGGTCTTGTACATTGCCCAGGCTGGCCTCAAATTCCTAGGCTTAAATGATTCCCCCAGCTCAGCCTCCTCTATAGCTAGAACCACAGGTGCAAGCCACTGTCTCCAGATTAATCATGTTTCTTCAGCAAGCAAATAGTCTATCTACTCTTGGCATTAGCCTCTTGCTATATTAATCTTATCTTGTTGATACCTGCAATCCTTAGCATCAACTTTTGAAATGGCATTTGCTTAAATTCCCAATCATATTGATGCTAATGTTAGCATTACAGATGATATGATTAAAATCAATGTTTTTCCTAAACTATTATTACTGTAGATTCAAATTTCAGTGATATTTTTGTTCTGATGTCATATTGCATTGACTAGACTTTCTTTTTTGATAGTAGCATATGATAAAAACATCACAAACTGTCCAGAAATTAATAAAATGAGCATGTGTGTTATGCAGGACTAGGAATAACCTCAAAATTTACTTCCTTCTTCATTCATCAGTTCTAGAAAGTCCGCAAGATCTGTGATTTTAAAAAATGAAATAACAGATGGTACATTTTTATTCATTTATTCAGGAAATCTTTAGTGAACAGTTATACAAGTTATAGGTATACTCTAGTCCACCATAACTAGTGGAGCCAGGCCTGTCTCATTCTGCCACAGAACCAAGGAGGTGTCTACAGCTGCCTTTGGTCTGAGGTAAACTGGGCTTCATACTCATGAAAGGGCATTTAAGTGACTTTTGGTGAATTCTTGAGGGTGGAACTGGAAGATGATATAGTGTCCTATAAGAGGTTTGAGAAATAGCTTGTTACTGACCTAGGGCTTTACTGAGAAGTTTTAATGTCATGAAATTTTCACACATTTTGTTCTATATGAGAGTTTATAAAATGGGACAAAGTGTGGAGTGATGAAAAAAACTCTGGAGGTAGTCACATCTTGGTATAAATCCTGATGATCCCTTTAGGTAAATTTGTTTCCAAAATAAAAGTTGTGAAATATTATATAAGATAACGTATGTAAACTTGTTTCAATGGGACTTCTCATGGTAGGAATTAGTCATCATTTTAGCAAAAATATAAACAAAATGAGTATGCATAGCTATTTTGTTCAGTGTATACTCCTCCTGTTTTAAAAAATGTTTTAAAATCTCCCATCTTAAATAAGAGGAATATAGGGACCCGAGACCCGAGTTCAATCCCCGGTACAAAAAAAAAAAAAAAAAATTAAAAGCTTTGTTTACTCGTAGAAATTATAGCCAGTTTTAGTCTTAAAAATGGTAGGCCTTTTTATATTAATTATTGAGGCTTCAAATAATACTCAACATTATTTTACTTCTCTAATAGTACTTCTAGCCACAGACCTAACAATTTCCCTCTACTTTGGTTCTAAAGATTATCAAAATTACCTTCCTTTTTTACCTTTTCTTTCCTTCCCTCCCCCACCCTCTTATTTTTTCTTTTTCCTTTTCCCTTGGTGTGTGTAGTACTGGGGACTGAACCCAGAGCCTCCAAAATGAGCTTCATCCCTAACTCCTTTGCTATTTTTTATTTTAGGACAGGGTCTTGCTAAGTTGCTAGGTTGCACAAGCTGAGCTGGACCTTATGATCCTCCTGACTTAGCCTCCCAGAATGCAGGAATTTCAGGTGTGTGCCTCCTCTCTCTGCTCCAAATCACATTCTTACTTTCTTTCCTATCCCTTAGAGGATTGTTACCTATATATGAATCAAGGAATCGATAATGTGCAAGCCAAGAGCAGTCTAGGTACATAAATCTTTTTATAAATAGCCTGAATGAAATGAGATTTTACAATACTTTACAAGTAAACATGGGAAATATATCAGGATTTCAGTTTCACAGACTTTGTAAAGGAAGATCAAGCAGAAGTCACAGCTAGAGTAGGGTGGGAGAAAATACATATACATAAACAGGAATCAGAGCAATAGGGGAGTACTTATGAGATTCTTTGCTCTCCTACCCTTTCAATTCTTTTGTTTGTGGAGATGTGTTTTAATATTCCTTTTATCTTCAGCCAAAACCCAAGGATGTTACTTAATAGAACTTGTAGAAATTTTAAAGGAAAACATTTTGGAGGACCTATCACACTAAATCTGTTTGCCTCTATGAAATTAATGTTCAAACTTCCAAGGGAACTCAGAATCACAACTGACCTTGTTTTGACTATATCAATGGCTCAAAGTACAATTCCTACCATGAGAGGTTACCATCAGGACAACTACCTCCTGGCCACTGGACATGTAAAAGGCAAGGCTATAAGCCTTTACATTTTCATTTTAAATTTTATTTACTTTTATTATTAGTGTCTGTTTGCAATTTACTTACATTCATTTTTATCATTTAGTGTATTTTTATCATTAATATATGTTGTACTATAATAGTTACATTCATTTTGAGGAATTGGTACATGTATATAGGATATCTTGATCATTCTTATTTTTATATATTTCTATGACTCATAGTTTAAATGGCTATTTTCCTTTTCTTTTTAAAAATGTGGCCACAGAAGCAAATGTACTTGATGAGGCCTCTGTAACACCTGAAAATTAAATTGTGAAGGAACACAGATCTATGAAATACTACATTAATTCAATGTCAGGGCAGCAAAATCAATGAAGAAACCAACTCAACTGCTCTGGATGCAAGGTAAGTGGCAACATCTCCTTGTGGACCAATCTAACTAGCTCCACAAGCATTTTTTTCCCTATGCTTTTGCCATTCTGCATCTACTCTGCACCTCATAAGATGTGATGGAAAGGGCAAGTGGAGATTTTCTGTCTTGAAATCTCAGGTCTGCAGCCTACAGGAACAGGAAAAGGAAGAGATTAAAGTGCTGCTGGGATGTTTGGCTGTCACTGTCCACTAGTCTAACTTTTAGAATCAAGTCTACATCTTGTTCCAAGGATATGTGTTTTTTCTACTTAACAGTGCTAACCAGTGGTTAATGCATGAAATATCAATACAACGAATTCCTTTTGATTTTCTGTCCTGTTTTACAATTTTCTTGATCTTTCCATTTGGTTGTTTTCATTGTTAAATCTAACCATGGGCTTCAAATATTTTATAGGATAACATTTGATTAAAACTCAGTGCAAGTTAAAATAGTAACTGTTAAAAAAATATAGTGACATATCCAAAGATGAACTTAATCCCAACTGTAAACCTTTTCTCTGCTCTATGCAAAGTCTGAATCTCTGTAACATTAAAGTCAATTTAGTGTCTTTAAATGATTTTCCCCATTCTTCATTTTAAGTAGATGCTGATGAAAAACACAGGTGTCACAATACCCACGATATAAATCATGTCCAAAAATGACAGTTTATTAAGTTCTCCTTTTTACTGCTAATAATAGCAGAAGTTTAAACTTACAGTTGAATAATGCTATATATTTCCAAAGGATTCATAAATATTTCATCTGGAGCTCAGATTAAACCATTAAAGTACACAAACCAAATATTATTTTATCCTTTTTAGAGGTAAGGAAACTAAAGCACCAAGAAATGCAAGAAATGAAGTTATCTGTATCAAAGAGCTTTGGTATGAGAATCAAGACTATAAGTCAAGTTTTCTGACTTCCTTTCTTTAATATAACATTATTTCATAAATGACTGGGTCATTTCTTATTTAACCTTCTCATCACCTTTCTCCCTGAGTGATATACTACGGTGCCTCTCATTTAAGAGACCTACTTACTTGCTGATGCCTGTCAAGTAAGAATTTCATTTCACATTATTGGACAGCAAGAAATGTTCCCAGCAGCTAAATTTTCAGATGAATGTTCAAGTTGTGATCATTGTGACATGCAAGTCACAGGTTAATTCTAAGCCTTTCCAGGGACATTAACAAAACCTTTAATTCTAAAGAGACATGTAACTCAATCATCTCTTTAAAGTCAATAATAACTAAATGATATGATTTATGAGGTGTAAGAAGCTAGTTTATGATTTTTCAACTGTTGGTTTACTCAAATGTCTTAGGCACATTTTTGTAGACCTATTCATAAAAGGATAAAACAGTCAATTACCATAACTAAAATTTTTCAAACTACATAAGTTATAATTATACTTAAATGATGTGATCTTTTCCCTTGACCAATTACATCCACTATCTTAAAATAGATTTAAAGGTAGTGACAAAAGCAATAACAATAATATTGTCATTCACTGAGTCTTATGCCGTACACTTAACTAAGAATTTCTTCCCTAGGAGGCTGCTACCAGTACTATCCCTATATTGCAGATAAGGAATCTGAGGCTTACTGAGATTAAATTAACTTGTCCAAGGTCAACCAGCTATGAAAAGCAGAGCAGGGATGAGAACTCAGGACTGATTTCCAAATCTAGGGGTCTCTTTCGACTCTTTTCCACACTGTCTCTTAAGTGGACCTCTTAGGTCCTATCTGTAGCATTTAAAAAGTTTAAAATGCAGAAAATAAACTATACTAAAGATATTATATCTTGACTGTTATTGTCTGAAAAAGTGTGTTATTACCTGATTTTTCAGTATGAGACATTCTAATAATCTTTAGCTTCTGTATTTTAGTCTAGCTGATGTTTAAAAGTTACAATCAGGTAAAGAAGTTGTAAAAGAGTTAAGCAATTATTCTCAATTGGTTTGTTAGATCCTAGCACACATTAATGAGTAATAAGATATTAGGCTGACTATATGCTAAGGAAGTATGGTGGTTAGTTAAGTTCCTCCAGGGTGGCTGGACTCCTTCAGAACTGAATAGATGGCACAGTCATTTCTTTAAAAACATTCAAAAAAGCCCCAAACAAATAAGAAGAAAAATGACATTTTGAGGCTGCCTTTAGCTGCATAGTCAAGTCATGAGGCAATTTCAAATCTGGACTGCATCACCTTACACAAAACAAATACCAATTTTTAAATATTTATAAACACAGCTAATACAATTATGTTAAAAACAACTACATACATCTTTATTTAAATGAGAACTGCCAATAATACAGCTGCTATATATAAAAGTGCTGGCAGAAGACCTTATTTCTCTTAGAGGTTTCTGCAGGTTGGCAAGGGCAGGGAAAAAACCATTGTCATATTACTGTATTTTACTATTTTAATAACTTGTTAACTTACAGATATATTATTTATTTGGGTGAGACAGAAAATCATTTGAGGTAGAGCATTATTTTTATTTATTTATTTTTGGTACCGGTGATCGAACTTGGGTCCTTGCGCTTGCGCAGCAGGCAGCCAAGACCACTGAGATAAATCCCCGGCCCATAGGTAGAGCATTATTAATAATCAAAGCGGAATTCAGGATGATAATTTAGTCTTTAAATAATTTGGCAGTTTTAAATTAAGGAAATAATACATAGTGCTGTATGTACTTATAGTTAGCATATTTGTGGATCATTAAATTATTCAGACTGAGATTACATTTTAATAATAATGCTTTCAAAACAATAAATGTTATTTTATTACATTTTAGCTTCCTAAATACATACAGTTATATATTCCATTTGTCATCTGTGCTAGGTAGAAGCTCACAGAATTTAAGAGATATATACCTACATATACATCTACAGCTACATCTCTATCTCTATATAATTCACATGTGCTGGGGAAGGCATACGGAAAAGAAGGACAATTTAACAGTATTTCCTCTTTTTAACTGATTTTATAACGCATGAAAGGAAAGCCCTGAGGAATACAGACAGAAAACACTGCTGCTGCCCTTGGAGTATTTGGGCATGTTCTCTGCTTCACAGTGACATGGCCAGAATCAAGTTAATGCTGACAACTCCTGGGGAGTAGTAATTATTCATTATAATATATCTAAGTGACCTGTGCTCACAGATGTAAACATATAAAAGTATCGCTTCTGGCAGAAATCTTGTATTAAGTTTCTCAGAAAACAAGGTCATGGCAAATGAATTAGAAGACATTATTTTAAATTTGTAGAATGTCTGGTGCCAGCCATAATAGAAAAAGCTCACTGCAGCCTAATTCTCATGCTCCTTACAATAAAATACCCTGCACATATTCCCAAAAATAAGTAAATTCCAGTGTACTCTGAAAAGTAAATACGAATACAAATTCCGAAGAGGAGTCACACTTGATGATACGACCCATATGGCGGTGAGTATCCTAGTTTGTTTTGGTGTTTTCTCTTATCCCTTGCAACTTTGACTTGAGAGTCAGGCTTAAGCTGGAAAGAGCCAAAACAGCAACAGAAACCCCCTCTGAGAATTAACCCTGTGGCTTCAAGACTGTGGAGGAAACCCTGTTGTTTTCTCTTTTTCTTCTCTTTTTTGGCTCCCCTCACCCTTTTTTGCTTTTGCCCTCAGAGTAGGGTGTGGTTATATCTGTGTAGACTCTGATGGGTATTTTGTGGTGGTAGTGACACTCGCACTGAAGACTTTAAGTAGCTATTACAGCTGTATTTCATGAGGTAAATATAAATGCACTTGAAGCAAATAGAAATAGGGAAATTTTCAGCAAACTACAAAAAAAAGAGTAGATTTAGAGCTGAAAAATTCAATAGCTATTATCCAATCTGAAGAATAGGGGTAAGAGGAGAAAAAATGAGAAAGTCTCAGAGATCTGTAGGACGGCATAACAACCAGCAATGGAATTCCAGAAAGAAAAGAGAAAGAGAGTAGTGTAAAAAAAAAAAAAAATCTGATGAAGGGGCCAGGAATTTAGCTCAGTGGCACTGTGGTTGCCTGGCAAGCACAAGGTCCTGAGTTTGATCCCCAGTACAAAAAAAAAAAAAAAATCTGATGAAATAATGGTCAAAAAGTACCCAAATTTAGTAAAAACAAAACTATAAATTTACAGAATCAAGAAGTTCAGGGAACCCTGAACAGGATAAATTCAAAGAAACTAAGCCCAGACATATAAATATCAACCTACATAAAATCAATGATAAAAAATTTTGAGTAACTAGAGATAAGCAAAAGCATATATATATAGCTATAGATATATGATTAGAATGAACATGTATTTCTCATCAGAATCTACAAAGAACAGAAGACAATGGAATAATACCTCTAAAGTTCTGAAAGAAATTTTATATGCAGCAAAAATATCCTTTAGGAATGAGACAGAGAAAAATGATATTCTTAGATCAAGAAAATCTAAAGCACTGCTAGTGGTTAGTAGCCTTGCTCTAAAAGAAATGTAAAAGTAACTTCTTTTTTTTTGGTACCAGGGATCAAACTTGGGTTCTTGTGCTTGTGCAGCAGGCGGCGAAACCACTGAGCTAAATCCCTGGCCCCTAAAAGTAACTTCTTAATGCTAAAGGAAAATGTACCCGTGCGACTTCAGCAATGAAGGAAGAGTAGTGGACATGGCAAATATCTGGGAATATCATAGACTAATTTTTGCTCTTCACTTTTAAAAAATAGGATTACTAAAGCAGTTTAAAACCTTATCTGATAGAGTTTTTAATATAATACATGTAACATACAAGACAAAACATAAATCGGTCACAGTAAAAGAAACCATAACACTGAAAGGCAGAATTGTACATTTTCTTTGAAGTGATAAAATATTATCTCTAAGTAAGACTGTGAAAGATTTGGCAATATATACTAGAAACCCCAGACCAAGCACTAAAATATATTATAAAACACATATAACCAAAAGGCAAATAAATTATACAGACTATTAAAAATAATCTGACTTGTGGTTAGATCTAATCTACTACTAATAAAAATTACTAATTTAAGAGAGCAGTCCTCTATACCCAAGCACTTTTCTTAAACCATTCCTTGTAAGTGATACTAGCTTTCCTAAATTGCCTCCCTGGAAACAGAAGTTGCACTGTTACTTAACTAATTTAAGTGTTTGACAGTGGTCCATTTCATGAAGATTTATATTCTGTTAAATCATCAACTACAATAAGTATGGTTATTAAATAAAGTGAAATGCCAGAAGGGAGAAACTGTATCTTATTTATTACTGGTTCCTCAGCATCTTGTATGTAATGTATATTTAGTAAACAGAATGGTGTTCAAACAGAATGAATGAATGAATGATTATTCCCAAAGATTATCAGAGTGTAGAAATGAAAGTGCAATAGGGATAAAAGATTCATTCTAAGGTAATAAGTCAAGGTGATCATGTAAGATAGGAGGGGAACTGATTTTGGATTTTGAAAACCACGTTAATTTAATGGAATTACCTTGCAATATTACACCATATTCTGACAATGCTCAAAGGAATTTTAGTATTTGTTTGCAGAGTCTTCATTATGGTCTCCTAATATGTGATGTGAAATAAAATATTCATAATTTAATGCCAAAATATTGTCATTTTTCTAGCATCACCCAGAGCCATGCTTTAGCAATGAGTAACACCGATGGATCAAGAGACTCCTCATTGTTTGGATCCTGATGAATTCTAGAACCAAAATTTCTGAGATGACCAGGTCTCCTGCGTATGGATTTTTTTTGGGAAAATTCTGACAAAATGAATAAAATGTATTAATTATTCATTCATTGTTCATTCATTCATTAATTATTCATACAATCTTTGGACCTATGCTCATTTTATATTAATATAAGAACTATGATATTAACATTTTTTTGGGAAATTTATCCTGTGAACATGGTAAGCTTTTTGAAGAATGAAATAAACTCCTTTGTTTACTTTTTATTTTATATGACTTTCATATAAAGAAACACAAGCACATGTAATAATGGCTGATGACTTGCATAGAAATCAATAAACACAAGCCAGATTGTATTAGAACATTTTGGAACCAAATATTTTTGTGTTAAAAATTTATCAAAACAAAAACCAAAACCCAAGAAATGAAACCTATTTCCTATCAACCTCAGGCAAGTTTGAAATGTCGAAATGAAATGATCACTGAGATGTGGGTATGTGCTAAAATTGCTACTGCCTAGTGTTATGGTTTGAGTCTAGATGTCCCTGTAAAGCCTCATGGGGTCATAGGTGGATGAATCTAGAGTGTGTGATGCTAGGATTAAGAGCATGTGACTACTAAACCACTACACGTGAGTGACTGGTTTGACACTGCTCTAATCCTGGTAGTCTGAATAAGATAAAAGGGGCAGAAATACTATTAAAGTCCCTTGTTGCTTTTGCTACTTTGTGCCCCCCATGTTTCTCCTCTGCAATACCTCTCTGCAACATGGCACCCTGCCTTTGAGTCAGCCAATTACGGACCGAAACCTCTACAAACTTTAAGCCAAATAAACCTTTCCTCTTTAACTTTGGGTGCTGGGTATTTTGTCTCAGCCACAAGAGAAAAGTAACTAAGACACCAAGCTGTCACCTGGTACCTTATAGAAAATGAGTAATTCTGATAACTAAAGAGAAAGTATGAACACTGTAAAAAGACATAACACGTTTCTTCTCTCATATGATGGCTTTAAATTTCCCTTAATTTCTTCAATTAAAAGGCACTGCTTAACTTTAGAAATCAGAAACAGAACTAGCCACCTTCCACCTTACTGTTCCTTACTGTCCCTCCCTTCTCAGGGATGTTAACATTATAGCAGTGCATATTATTCCTCTTTTTTCCTATCTCAGTACTTCCAAAGACTATTAGACATGGAGCAGACATTTCATGGAGGATGGAAAAGCGCTACATAAAGTCTTTTTTGGATAACCAACTTGGTAATGAGATTGTAACAGTTCATTTAAGGGGATCAATTTAAAACAGAATTTTCCAGATCAGTTCTTGAAAAATAATTTTATTAACATTTAATAAAATTTATATATTTAAAATATTGAAGAAACTAGTCAGTGTTTCTTCTAGAGTGTCAAAGAAAATTTGCATCTCCAAAACAAGTCAAAAATAAATTCCCGATATGGTAGTGGCTTAGTCCCTGAGCCCAAAGGAGTATAGTTAAAATATTTTTGGAAAGACACTTGTAGGAAGATGAATTTTGGTGTTTTTTTTTTGGTATTGGGAATTGAACTTGGGACCCTGTGTTTGTGAGGCAGGCAGCGGAACCACTGAGCTAAATCCCCGGCCCAAGAGGAATTTTAAATTATAGAATGATAAAGCTTTTGAACTGGAATGGTACTTGTTGATATCTTTAATAATCATCACATTTTACAGGTAAGGAAACAGAAACTCAAAGAAGTGAAGTGCCTGGCTAAGATCACTCTGCCAATTAATGGCAGGCCCAGTAACAAAAATCTAGGTTTTCTGTTTCTTAGTTTAGTAATCTTTTTACTATTGAACAGTAACAGCTAAAGCAGAAGGAACATACATTTATGAGGGTCTTCTAGTTACTAGGCTCAATGTTAAGTATTTTACAACTACTCATAAATTATCTCTCATTTTCAGTTATGCTACATGATAGGTATACTACTTGTGACAGAATCTGAACCCAGGTTTCTTACACTACCAAGAAAGGTTGTACTGTGTAGTCACATTGTGGACATGTTTAACAAATATAAATGTGCCAGGTAAAACTTAAGGAGGGAACCACTGCATGGCCAGGAGTGGGACAATTAGAGCCTAACTGAGGAAACTGTGGATCCACATCATTTTCTCCACTTGGAGTTTGAGAGTCCAGACTCAGAAGTCCAACAAAGCTTGGTTTTGAATTATAGCTCTGTTTCTTACTAGATCTGTGACCGCAGCCAATTAATTTCTCTAGGTTTTAGTTTCCTAGTCTGTAATATGAAATATAACATTCCGTATAGAATTTTATTAGGATGAAGTGAAATAATACATTTAGAGCAGTAGTGAGTACAATACCTGGCATAATTGATAAATGTTAGTTATATTTTTTTGAGTTTTTGCTTGTTTGGCTTTTTTTTCCCCCATTAAGTTTATTGGTACATTTTAGGTATAAAATACAGTTACATTCATCATTGGGATCTTGTACCATTACATGAGTATCTTGGTTCTTATTTTTTTCCCCATTCCCTTGCCCTCCGTTCACCCCCTCCACCCTTCTCTATTTGCAAAGACTTTGCTTCCATTTTTTTCCTTTTCTCATATTTTTTCTTTTCCCTTTTTTCCTTTCCCCCACCCCTCCCACTTCCCCTGCTCCTTTAGACCTTTTCTTCCTATTACACAATATCAATTATACATTTTCAAAATTAAAATATCAAGATCTAGGAGACATTACCACAGATTTTACAGAATTTAAAAGGATATAGAAAACATATTTCAAAAATCTGTTTTGAAATAAATTTGACAACTTCTAAGAAGTACCTTGGAAGACAAATTAATGAAACTAACTCTGGAGGAAATATAAAAGTTGAATAGCACCTATTAAAGAAAGTATATTCCTAGCTTGAAAACCTACCTATATGACAACAACAGGCTCATATACTTTTTAACTGATAAATTATACCAAACATTTAAAGCAGAAAAAAGAAGGAATGCTTCTCCTCTCATTTTAGGAACTCAACATTGAGCTAATCCTAAAATTGGATAAAGATAATAGAAGAAAAAAGTATGAACATAGATAGAAATTTGTTTAACAAAACAAACTATTGGAAGTCAGATCTGGCAGGATGTAGAAAGTGGTTTTGTTATAGGGATGGCAGTGTTGGTTCAGCATTGGAAGATCCACCCCCAAAAGTCATCATTTTATCAGAGGAAAGGAAAAAGCCATATGATCCTGTCAGTAGTTGCAGAAAAAGTATTGGACTAAATTCCACAGCTGTTCATGGTAAAAGCTATCAGGAGACTAAAAGTAGAACAGAACCTTCTCAACAGATTAAAGACATGTACTCCATACTTCAGTGAGAACACCTTACGTGAATGGAGAAGATACAATGCTTTCTCCTTAAGGTGGGGAACAAGGGCTTTTTGATAAATTTCACAAGATCACCAAATTCATTTTTAAGAAACATAATCATGTACTTTGCCATGACTAAGTGTTATCATATTTGGATTATGTCATGTCCAAGTAGATGCCTACTGTGTAAGGAATGGCAACTGCAGGAACATTATGTGCTCCTGAAAAGGTAAGACATTTTCCTCCCACATGTGTACCCCATACTAAAACTGGCCCATGACCTCTACTGTAGCTTTACCTACTGAAAATTGGTTCTATATTTATATAAAAGAATTTTTCTCCTAGGAAGAAGGACTTCATTATTTTGATTTAGGAAGAGATTATAATTGTTATGTTTTGCATCTAGACTTCCCCTCAAGGCCTAATGTGGTCACAGGCTTGATCTAGAGTGTGTGAAGCTGGAATTGACTCATGATGCAATGCTAGGCTCAAGGGCACTAGGATTAAGGGTGTGAGTGCTGCCCACCCTAAGTAGTCTGAATAAGATAAAAGAGGCAGAAAGACTCAATGAAGTTAGCTTGTTACCTTTGTTGTCTTTGTGCCATGTCGTTTCTGCTTTGGCATGCCTGTTTGTCATCCCTGCCTTGGAGATGGCCAATTATAGACTGAAACTTCTATGAACTGTAAGCCAAATAAACCCCTTCCATTTTAACTTTGGGTGTCAGGTATTTTGTCTCAGCAATGAGAGAAAACACAGTAATTCAAATGAATATCTTTGGAGTGAACCATTATAACTTTGCTGAATTCAAACTTAGATGAAAATGTATAAACATGACTTAGGAGTGTATTAATAAAATGGATTAAAATAAACCTTCCTCTATAATTTTGGAAAATGGAAAAAGCCCATTGATAGTTTTCTTCTATTACTATGGACCCTGGCTTACCTCAGTGCAACAATTACTTTCAAATGCTGAGGATATACAGAATATCTTTAGGTTGGTCTTGAAGGTTGGGCAAAATGAGATTTCTGTGATCACTGTTCGTCTACAAATGCAAGTTTGGGGAAGAGGTGATAGCTGTTTATATCAGCCCCCTTTCCCCTTCCTACTGTCCTCTGCCTTTCCCAGTATCTCTTAACAGGGGCCACTGAAGCCACCTACCTACAGAGTGAGTGCAAGTCAATGAGCTTAAGGAGGAGTAGGGAATTAAGATTTTCAATCGAGTTTTTGATCTCCTGGAAATCTGTTTGCATCTGTTTTATGGATTCCATTTGTTTCCTATGTTGGGATGAGAATTAAGATTTAGTCTCCTCATCCTATACCAATTTAAGCCAATTCTAACCATACCTTCAAACAACTACCTGATATGCAGACATAAGTCTCTGAGTTATATAACATGTTCCACCACCCCAGCACCACTCCATCTCCAGTGCTCCTGCAGTACCTATTAACGTCATAGGCACTTAGTAAATGAGAGTATGTTTGAAGAAGAGGGGCAGTGGCTGCTAGTAAATGTTTTTTTAATTATTAGTACATGTTTACATTTCTTGCATGGAGTTGGTATATGTACTTATTTAACAAATAGATGTTAGAGAGCAAGAGAGCTGACTGATAACACTTACTAATATGTGTGGTATACTCTCACTATGGCTAATTTAAGCTACCTGTGATTTACCAACTGGCTCACAAAGATCCTGAAAGTCTAAGAGTCCACTCACTTTCATCAGGACCAGCAAGCCAGCCAGCTTCAGCACACCACTGGAGAGAGGATCAATAAATAGTAGGGGGCAACTCTAGGTTATTCTACCTTAGCAAATGGCCAGTTATCCTTTTCTAAAATAAATGACTTCCATGAAATGTTGTCAAGAGCTTAGACTTCCTTTGATTCTACCTGTTTGGGCTGAATCTTGACCCCTACATTTCCTATCTACTCTTCAAGAACCTGCTAGGTATGTAAAATGGTTCTTCTAATGCCAAGAATAAGACAACCTAATTTCCAGTTAAGTCCAATTCTCCAAATGCCTCATTGCTGGCTTCCATCTGCTAGACCGAATCATTTGCTAGCAACAAAATGTCTGAAATACATCTGTGCTTGCTAGGGTCTTCTTCAAATATTTAATCTTAGATGACCAGCTACCATCTCAAGTCTTTGCAGCAAATCTCCAGTTCTACATTAACTCAGGAGAAAAGTCTCTCATTATACGTTGCTTGACCCATTTTCCACTGGACCTTGTTACTTAATAGTTTTTGCATCCTAAATCTGAGCATCTGCTCACCTTTCTTGTCTCAAAAAGCTTCAGAGGTTTCATTTTATAGTATAGGAGGCCCTCTGGTTATAAGGAAGGTATGAATATGGTGCAAGAAGAGCCTGTTAGCCAAAGCCATTAATAAAAATTTTGTTGTAAATGTATAAAAATCTTTACATCATCTCACTTTATTAATAAATTTTCTTGATTATATTTTATGCTATTGTAGTGAGAAGAATAGATCAAAAGAATACCAAAGCAATACAGTTCATATTCTAAGGTTTTTCTTTTTATCTGTAGAGCTACATTAACATGGGAAAACACACCTATGGGCCATTAATATGACAAAAAGGTATGCTTCTCAAACACTGGAAACTGTTAAGCATCTTTGTTGCCAAGAGAGTCTCTCTTTCATTCAGTTAAACCTCTAAACACTTCAAAAATTTACTTAAACATGATTCAGCTGTGGGACGTGAACTTTATATATTCTACAGAGAAAAGAAGGCTTGTCTGGTCTGCCAGCTGTTTTTTGTTTGATCAATCTTAACGCTATGGGAATAAAAGTTGTAATACAGTAGTAATTACTAGTACTCCAGTAAATTTAAAGGCTCTTACCTGTACATTTGTAATCAGAAGCTACCCCTTTAAGCACAGCATCAAAAATGGATATTTCTACTCGCTGCTTTTTGTGGTGACAACTCAGAAGCAAGGAAGGCTGGGACACAATGAAATACAGAAATGGTTCTAGCTGTAAGTCACCTGTTCCTCTTCGACCAGGCTGCCGAACGATAGTAATGCCAAGTGCTTGTCTTGCAGATGACCTTGTGGATGCGTGAAGACATTCAAGAGAGAGAACCCCTATTTTTCTCCCTGATATTAAAGATGTGCTACTGCTTAAGAGATCTTCTGCTGTCACTGTGGAAATACATGCCTGGTTGGGCTTAGCAACATCTGAATCAACTTCTGGGAGATTTAATGAACTCTTGCCTGTTTTTTCATCTTCCTTCTGTTCTTGTGATTTCAATTTGGGCAAGGCCGTCGAAGAATAGGTCATTAGTGAGATTCTACTTGCAGTAATAAATATGTCAAAGGGAATAAAATTTAGATTCTTTATAATTGATGACTGGCGTGAGGGACGGGCAATCCGGTGCTGACTGGCACCACTCTGCTGCTCTATTTGCACTATTCTGATTTTAACACTGTCACTGCCAATTCCACTGTCCTGAGCACCACTGTATCGAGAGGAGGTTTCAGCCATGCCTCCATCAAATGTATCCATTTTTTTCAGTTCTTGTTTAGAAATCTGTAGGGAAAAGGATAAAATATTTCAAATTAGTTGCGAGTGTTGGTATGTAAACAATGTGTTTGCGTTTAAGAGAAGACTTAAAAAATAAGCCTACTATAATCTAGTAATCATAAAAACAAGCTAGGTAGGTGCCCATTCAAAAAAAAAAAGTTCAAATGGCAAGGAAATACTTGAGAAAAGCATCAAATGTGCATTTCAGTATATCTGTGAGTGTCTGACCTATACTTACTTTGGATTAATACAATGTAGCATGTTTTAAAAAAATGCCTCTTCAAATAATTATTTTAATTAGCTTTCTTTACAATGATTTTACAAGCAATACAATAAACTTTCAAAATCATGTTCACTACTGGTTGAAACTATTTTATCTAGGTGCAGCTTATTTTGTTTACCCTTTTCATAAGCTGATGTACAGATTTTTGAATAGCAAGAAAGGGAGCAAAAAGTCAGCAGTCCTAAATTATGAGGAACAAAGAACAGTCATCTAAAATAAATGCTTGTCATCTAAGAAGATGGCTATTTTCCCCACCTATAATAGGATTTGGAACAAGGGTAAATGTAAATGATCAAATAAAATCAAGTCAGTAACTAAGGCCTCCCAGGGTAGATTTTTTCCTTTGGGCAATAAAGGCTACTAGTTCTCAACATTTTCTACCATAGACTCCCTGAACAGAGTAAAAGGAACTACTTGGGGGCAGAAGCAGTTTTGTTAAGATTACTTTGGCAGCATGACTCTTAAGAAATTAGCTCTCCTTTCTCAGATCTCCCAATCGTCTTTTCAGCACCTTGATATTTCACTTGCTGTATCTTTGAAGTATTTCTGAATCATCAGTGTAACCATGGAAAATCCCCAAAAGTATAAAGAGAACGTACAAAGTCCTCTCCACTCCTGTCTTATCAGCAAATACAGCTAGGCAGTAATATTTAGTGCATTTTCTTTCAGTCTTTTTCCCCCAACCACACCCCTTGGTGTGGACACAAATTTGTAACTCCATTTTTTGACAAGGTATTATACTCTTCACTTAGTGTTAGGAATAATTTGTTCAACCATTCCCATACAATTGGACATACAAGTTTTCAATTTTTGCTAACAAATACCTATAAAAAACATGCAATAATACTTCTTTATGACAGGAATTAGAAGGTAAATGTTATAAAAATTTTTTAAGTTATTAAATATTGCCACCTATCCAAAATGGCTGCACTGATTTACATTACTACTAGTGATGGAAAAATATTCCCCAAATACTGGATATTACTTATCAGTTTTTCATTTGATTGGTTAAAAAAAGTATCACTTTGTCACATGCTACTTAAGTTGTTTGCCAAGGGCTCATCGTGAAAATGTTAAAGAACTAATAAAAAACAGAGTGATGTAACAGTTAAATTTTTTCAAATAATATTTCCTATTAATTGATTTTATAGTTTCTGATGAAGACACATTGTTGTCAGAAAAATACAGCATTAGATGTAGCATTAGCTATTTGAAATAAAACTTACCCCTGCTCTTGGAAGACATCATGCTTTGTATTTTTTTTTTTTGGTACCAGGGATCAAACTCAGGATCTTGCACT